>NW_021703784.1:12698054-12951973 GCF_005190385.1 Monodon monoceros | reverse complement strand
GAGAGACATATATAGATATATATATAGAGAATATATATAGAGAGACATATATAGATATATATATATATAGAGATATAAAGAGAGACATATATAGATATATATATAGAGAATATATAGAGAGAGACATATATAGATATATATATAGAGAGAGATATATAGAGAGAGACATATATAGATATATATATATAGAGAGATATATAGAGAGAAATTAAACAGGATGAAGCAGAGTGGCCAGAGGGCTGACTACTTTAGAGAGTGGCCAGGGATGGTCTCTTTGAGGAGGTAATGTTTGAACTGAGGCTTGAATGATGAGGAAAAGTCATCAGTGTAAACATCGACAGGGGCAGGGAAGGTGGAGGAGGAGAAGGACATTTCAGGTGCAGAGAACGGCAAGGGGAAGAGCCTTGTGAGGGGAGCACGGCTGGCATCTTCAAGGTGCTGGGAGAGGTCCGGAGTGGCTGGAGCAGAATGCTAAGCAAGGAGGACAGCGACGAGTGTGTTGGAGGAGTAATCAGGGACCCAGTGCCTCTAGAACCAAGGACAGGGCCTGGCACAGAGCAGAAAGGAATAAATGAATGACTGAATGACTGGATGGTTCTAGGAAGTGGGATCCTGGAAATGGACTTAAAAAAAAATTATTTATGGCTGCATTGGGTCTTTGTTGCTGTGTGCGGGCTTTCTCTAGTTGCGGCAAGCGGGGGCTGCTCTTCGTTGTGGTGCGCGGGCTTCTCATTGCGGTTTCTCTTGTTGTGGAGCATGGGCTCTAGACACGCGGGCTTCAGTAGCTGTGACTAGCGGGCTCTAGAGCACAGGCTCAGTAGTTGTGGCGCATGGGCTTAGTTGCTCTGCGGCACGTGAGATCTTCCCGGACCAGGGCTCCAACCCGTGTCCCCTGCATTGGCAGGCGGATTCTTAACCACTGCACCACCAGGCAAGTCCGCTGGAAATGGACTTTCGCCACCTTCCTGACTTCCTCAGCTGCACCAGCAGAGGGACAAGCTGGGATGGAGACTTGCCTTTGGGAAACATTCGTTTCAGCTAAACCCAACTCTGTGGATCATAAGAGGATAAATAAGTAAGGGTTAAGGATCTCTTCGAGGGATAGTGTGAGATAATAGAAAATATATATATTGGTCTCTGCCCCTGGTTCCTGGCACAGAGCTCCTAAAACGCTTGTAATTTCCTAAGTGGAAAGAGTACCAGGAGCACCATTTTTTTTTTTTTTCTAATACTTGGTCTTTGACCCAGTTCATGACACCAAGCTCCCAAACCTCTTGTAATTTCCTGGGTGATAGGAGCGTCCTTTGTTCTAATGAGGTGACTGGGTGGGCTCCTGGGTGGCCCTTGGATGGGAGCGGTCACCAGAAAGGCCAAGCCATGATTAGAATCTTGGAATTGCAGCCCCTCCCCCACTTCTCTAGAGAGGGGAGAGGAACTGGAAATGGAGTTAATTCATCATGCTTCCATAAAAATCCCAATAGTGCGGGGTTTGAAGAGCTTCCAGATTGGCGAACATATCCATATACCAGGAGGATGATGCGCCCTCAGCTCCACTGGGACCGAAGCTCCTGTGTTCGGGACCGTCCCAGACCTTGCATGATGTATCTCTCCATCTGGCTGCTCATCTGTATCCTTTATTATACCCTTTAATAAACTAGTAAATATGAATAAGTGTTTCCCTGAGTTCTGTGAGCCACTCTGGCAAATTAATCAAACTTGGGGAAGGGTACGTGGGGGCCTCTGATTTGTAGCTAAGTTGGACAGAGTTGTGGTAGGAACCTCCTACTTCTGATGGGCATTTTGAGTGGGGGGCAGTCTGGTGGGACTGAGCCCTTAACCTGTGGGATGCGACATTATTTCCATGTAAACGGTGTCAGAACTGAGTTAAATTGTAAGACAGCCAGCAGGTGTTGAATTGCTCAGTATGGGGAAAACCCATACATCTGATGTCAGAAGTGTTTTGAGTGATGTAATGGTGTGAGAATAGGGGAGAAACACTGAAGGAAAAACTGAGTTTTTTTTTTTTTTCAATTCAGACTATGAGGAAATCAAGAGACACCGAGGATAGGAATGTAAGCACTAATAGGTGTGTGTCTCTGGAGAAGATAAAAGAGTCAATAGAAGGAAGAAAATATTGAAAGAAACAGTGACAACTTTTTCCACGATTAAAGGAACAAATTAGCCTTCAGACAGAAAGGGTTAAGAGAGTGCTGAACAAGATAGAGAAGAATCTCATACATAGATGCATTAAGGAGAAATCTAAGAGCACCAGAAACAGAGAGAAAACTTCCATAGAGAAAAAGCAGGTCACCTACAAATAAGGAGAATCTGAGTGACAATGGGATGACAATCAAATTATATCTAGAAACTGTTGAATTTTATATACAGATAAATAATTATTTAACTGTGGAGGTAAAATAAAGATATCCTCAGGCTAAAGATGTATGCAGAATATATTCCAGCAATAAAAAAAGGAAGTGAATCTTTCTTATATAAGAAAAATGAGATTGAAAATGAATTTATTAAATTTTATTGTTACTTGAATGAAGGATGAATATAAATTAAATATGGAACTAAAATCCAGATAATGTCAACATGATGGCAGTCAGGAGACACAAGAGGTGGGAAGAGACCAAAAGAATAGCCAAAATGTCTTACATGTCTGAAAAATAAAAACATACAACCAAATAGCCTTTGGACTGAAGAGAAAATATTAAGGAAAATTATGAATTACTTAGAACTGAATGTCAAGGAAAGCTCTGCCTGTCAAAATTTATGTACTACAAATAAAGCAGTGCCAAGAGGACAATTTATAGCTTTAAACACATCCATCAGAAAACAAGAAAGACTGAAAACAAATGAGCTACGTATTCAAATCTGGAGGGGGAAAAAAAAACCAGTAGAGAAAACCCAAATAAACAAGAAGGAAATAATAAAGATTAGAGCAGAAATCAATGAAATTAAGAATACCAATAGTAGCAAATACAATACAAACGACTTAAAAAAACCCCAAAATTTCTTTGAAAAGACTCATAAAATAAACATTTTCAAAAAGTCTAATAAAACATCAAGAAACAAAAGAGAAGTTTTTCAAATAAACACAGTACAGAATTAGGCAGGCAATAGAACTCAGATTTTAAAATATAAAATTTTAGAACATCTATATACATATATACAACAATATACATTTGAAAGCCTTGACGAAATACACATATCTCTGGAAAATATATAATGCTGAAATTGGCACAAGATAAATATAGTACTTGAAGACTAATAGCAAAATGACAAATTAAAGCAGTAATTAGAAAAACCTCTCTGTTAGATTTTACAAAAGTCCCATGGTGTTTTATAAGTATTTTTAGGTAAATTCTATTAAAATTTCAAGGAATAAATAATTAGTATCCAACACAAATTGTTCCAAAAATAAAAAATAGGCAAATCTCTCTAGATTATTTTATGAACTTGATGTAACTTAGTATAAAGTTGACACCAAAAAAGAAAAGAACATTATAAGAAAGGGAAACTTTAGGGAGTTCCCTGGTGGTCTAGTGGTTAGGATTTTGCACTGTCAGTGCTGTGGCCCAGGTTCAATCCCTGGTCAGGGAACTGAGATCCTCAAAGTTGGGTAACTCCTGCAAGCCGAGTGGTGCAGCCAAAAAATAAAAAAGAAAAGAAAAAAGAAAAAAGAGAAAAGGAAACTTTAGTCCACTTTTATTTAAGAACATAGGTATAAAAGAAATTTAAATAAAATATCAATGGACTCTAATACTGTGTTAAAAAATCAATGCATCTTATTCAAATAATGGAATACTAAATAATATTTTAAAAAACTAACTGTTGCTCTACACAACAATCCACATTGTTTAGTGAAAAGCCAGACACATAAGACTCTCAACTATTTGATAGTCTGAGAATATCCATTTCTGAGAATTTCAAGACAGGCAAAATGAATCTATAGAGAGAGTGTTCAGAAGGGTCATTACCTTGGGAGTGAGTGGCTGGCCATATAGACTGGTTGAGGGAATGAGTCAACTGCAGCGCTGAAAATATTCACTATTTTGGTCTGAGTGGTATTTAAATGGATGTATACATATGTACAAATTTATTAAGCTATACATTTAAGATTACTATACTTTACTGAATGTAAGTTATACTGCGATGAATTAAAAAAGTACTTCAAATGGGAAAATTTTATCCCAGTAATGGAAAAATAGTTCAATATTAGAAAGTCTATCAATATAATTTATCACTTTAAAGCAGGGGTTGGCAAACTTTCTTGTAAAGGGTGAGACAATACATATTTTAGGCTTTATGGGCTAGACAGTATCTATCTCAATTACTTAACTCTGCCACTGTTGTGTGAAAGCAGCTATAGACAATATGTAAATTAATGGACATGGCTGTGTTCCAATTAAACTTTATTTCATCAATAAGTAATTTTTAAAAAACTCTTAGGAGGGACTTCCCTGGTGGTGCGGTGGTTAAGAATCCGCCTGCCCATGCAGGAGACATGGGCTCGATCCCTGGTCTGGGAAGATCCCACATGCTGCGGAGCAATTAAGCCCCTGTGCCACAACTACTGAGCCCACGCACCACAACTACTGAAGCCTGCGCACCTAGAGCCCGTGCTCCACAACAAGAGAAGCCACCAAAATGCGAAGCCCTTGCACCACAACGAAGAGTAGCCCCTGCTTGCCGCAACTAGAGAAAGCCTGTGTTCAGCAGTGAAGACCCAGAGCAGCCAAAAATAAATAAATAAATGAAGAAAAAAAAACCTGTTAGGGAAATAGGAACTTTTCTAACTTGATAAAGACTAGACAACCAAAGCCTGTGGCAAACATCATACTTAAAGAAGAAACTTTTGATGTATTCCTATTAATGTCCACTATTGACATCATACTGTTCAACAGAATACTGAAGGTTTTGACCAATGCAATAAGAGAGGAAAAAGAAATAGAACAATATAAGTATTGGAAATAAAGAGATAAATAGTTACTATTAGCAGATAATATGATAATTTAATGAGAAAACTCAAAGGAGTCAACAAACTTTTAGAACTAATAGGAGAGTTTAGCAAAATTGCTGGTTTCTAGATCAACATAGACATTTGAATATAGGAAGCATTAATACCATTGAAAATATCTAGGGGACAAATCCAGGTTTCAAGGGCAGAAGTTTATGCAATTTGAGGAGCCCTCTTTAAGAAAAATTTTTTAAAAGTACAGATCCAAAATTAGGTATAAAATAAATGTTTATTTAGAATAAGCAATCACAACTAATTACAATTAAAAAAGTGAACAGCACAATGAATGTCACAAACAGAAAAGCAACACGTTATTTTAAAAATTAATTAACCACCTGACTTACCTATAGCTCTCCATCTTTATATCCAGATGTCTGGTGAGTCAGGACAGTGGGTGGAAAGAATTCCATGAATTCTTGGAAGCCACTCTGACACCAGGATGCCTACCAATGACTAAACCATACACGGAAGTGATTGTGACCACATGGATACATCCCATAAATCCCAAATTAGATGTATCCCCAGCTCAAATTCCCTTTAGCTGGACCCCCAAAGTACCTGTGATCACTCCAATACTGCCCAACTGTAAGGGAGGTGCAGTGGAGGGGAGGCTGGAATGGAAAGAGACAGTAGACTTTACCATTTATGGCAAAAATATTCTATTTTTGCAATTTTACAATAACATGTTCACATTTCTAGGCCCTTCCCAGGATCCTGGAGAAGACAGCGGACCAGTCTTGATAAAAGCATTGAAAACCACAAAGGTCTTAGGGATTAACAACAAAGGCACAAGACCACAAAGGGGAAAAAAATATTAAACTTTACCAAAACCATTAAATGAAAGACCTAAATAAAAAGAAATACTATATCCATGTTTGGAAGGACTTAATCTTGGGAAGATGTCTATTAGCCCAAAATTAATTTCCACATTCAATTAAATTCCAGCAGGAATTTTGGAGAATTAAACTAATTGATTATAAAATTTATATAGAAGAATTGAGCCCCACAAATAATTAATCCAATTAGAAAAGAAGCAACAAAGAGGCAACATTTGTTCTGCTGACAATCAAACTGATTACAATAAAAGCATAATAATAAAAACAGTGTGTTATTTCATAGGAACAGACAAATAAGCCAAAGGAATAGAGTAAGGGACCAGGAACAGACCTAGACATACATAAACAAACATATAGACAAAAACAAGTCTAAATAAACAAAACTACTGGGAACCCAGCATATGATAGAGGTAGCATCACAAATTAGTAAGAATGATGAATTATTTAGACAGGAGTATTGGGAAAAGGTGGCTCCATTTCTGGAAATAAATTAAGTTAGATACCTACTCAATACCATATTAAAAAAAATTCCAAATGGAGAAAGACCTAAATCTAAAAAGTAAAATAAACACAGATAGATGAAAATGTGTTAAAAAAAATAACTATGAACTTCAAAGTCAGCATTTCTTTGAAAAGATTTTTTAAAAACCCCATAAGGAACAAAATAAATGGATTTGATCACATCAACATGAGATTTCTGTTTTTTAAAAAACAGTATAAACAAAGTTAACAGAGGAAACAGAGTGGGAGTAGGTATTTTTAGAAGTTGAAAACTGACAAAGGTTTAGTATGCAGCTTATACAAATAACTACAAACCCATAAGAAAAATACAAGGATCTAAAAGAAAAAAAGGAAAGAGGCTATAAGTAGGCCATTCACATAAGTGGCCCTTTGAAGAGCTAATAACTATAGCAGAGTAGCTTAATCTTTAAACACAAAATACGGTACCATTTTACCTTTTTCAATTGGCAAAAATGAGAAAATTGGAATCATATCAAGTGCTAGTGAGGAGGTGGGAAAGAGAAGCGCCCAGTCCCCGTTAGTGGGAAGAGTGAGTCGTGCTGCGGAGAAATCTGGCTGACCTTAGCAGTGAGGGTCTACACACCCTCACCACACTCACTGTTGGGTGTACAACTTCAGAGTCTTGCCCCTGTGAGACAGGCGCAAGGAAGTGCCAGTCGTGATGAGCCTGCCTGGTGTCCTTCACTGGGGATGGGTACATAAAACGTGGCGTTGGCATATGATGGGATGCCACACAGCAGTCAGAAGTGATGACCTGCATCTAAGTTCAGCAACTTGGGAAGGTCTCACGGGCAACCCAAAGGGAAGAAATGGAACAGACAGAAGAAGCGATGGCCTGAAACCATTTATGTAGATTTCAAAATACAGACAAGATTATGTTTTTAAAGGGTGCCCATACATCTAAATAGACAAAGCCCCTAACGTTAGAATGGAAGGACATCTTAACTCCTCGGGTTTGACACAGGAGACATTGTAATGCAGCTACACCAAAATGTAGCAGGTCTGTTACTTATTACCCAGGAATGTCTGCTGTGGAGACCCTAGCCTCTTACCTCGCCCCTGGGGTGGGGTTTGGGGAAGGCATGAACAGTCTGCTTTGCGTGTGACTTGGCAGTAAGAGCAAGCTAAGTTTAATGGCTGCTTCAAAGGCCACATCAGGTGTCTTCATGTCATAACGGATTCATCAAGATGTCACTTACCCTCCCAGAAATAAGTTAAAACGCCCTGTTCCAGTAAGCCCTCTGGGCCATGCGGGGGCTAATCTTATCTTCCGGGAGAGTCACTTGCCCTGTGAATCTCTGTGCTGCTGAAGTGAGTCATTTTTAAATGGGAACATCGGTCTTTCCTGGGGGGCTACATTTGGGACCAAGGCTCATGGTCTGGGGTCCCAGGTCTCATTAGCCTTCTCTTGGCCTCACCTTGGGGATACTGCTGCCTCTCTGTTTGCATTTAAAAGCAAAAGAGGAAAAAGAAGTAAAATAAATAAGACCAGAAACAAACAAACAAACAAAAACAACTAAAGGATTACTTAATAACACAGCAGAGATCAAAACAGCAGAAACAGGCAGCTCTGGTAAAAAGACGGAAGGCTACTGACTGGGACCATAAAAGGCCAAGTGAGGTCTTTTGTCTAAATTAAACATAACTGTGCCATAAAGCAGGGAGCCTGAAGTTCGGTGAGTGAGGCTTCCAGAGGCTGCAGCCCAGAGTCAGGCACAGGGAACTCTCCCTCCCTCTCCCTTAGGCTCTGGTCCCCCGAGACAGGTACTCAGATGCCCCATCTGTTGGAGCAGAAATGATGAAGAGTCTCTCCCACCCGAGGTGTACAGTTCTGGGCTGGGAGGACAGTTCTGGCCTCTGCCTATTCTGTCCTCCTGGCCTTTGCCCGGGTGGTCCCTGCTGCCTCCCTCCCCTCTGCCTTCCTCCTGACTCTGCTGGCCCAGCAGGGAGGGGAGGAGTTACACACTGTGTGCTCCAGTCCCAGTTCTGCCCCTGTAAGCTGTGGACAAATAGTTGAGTCTCAACTTCTTTATCTCTCAAAAGGGAAGAATCATAACACTGGCCCTGCCTGCCTCCCAGGCATCCTTTGGGAACCTGGGATGCCAAGGAAAGCTGAGGGATTTTTCTGATGGACGCTCAGCTCAGGACCCCTCCCTCATGAAGCCTCGTGTGAGTATTTCCATCTAGACTTAGAAAGTGTACCCAGTTATCCTTTAACTGAGTGCTGCTAACACCCAAAATATTCCCTCCATGCCTGGAAAAGTGTGGAGTTATTAGTTAGTGCTTAATAGATTTTGATTGATTGATTGATTGATTGAAAGGTCTTGCATTCTTGTATTCCTCTCTCTCCAACCAGACTGTGAACTCTCTGAAAGGTAAACCTCTTCTCTCTCCCTCCCGCCTTCCATTTATTCTCTCAATCATCAAATACTTGAGCATCTACTATGTTCCAAGTCCTGTTCTAGGCCTCAGAGTTCCCAGATGGATGCAGTCCTGCCCTCAGAAAGCCTGCATTCTGGGTGGTGGAGGAGGAAGGCCTTTAAAACACAAGGAAACAAATAAATAGCAAAAGTAGCTACAGATTCTGAGAAGCGCAATGGACACAAAAAAGAGATGGAGCCAGGGAGCCACCGGGGGAGGGATCTATTTAGGTATGGTGGCCAGGGCAGGCCTCTCTCTGGGGAGGGGACATAAAGGCGGTAGAAGGACGAGGAAGTAGAAGGAGAAGGTAGAAGGCTGGTGGCCACAGTGGCAGAGCTAAGGTAGAAGGAACCATGTCTGCTCTGGCCCCTGAGGTTCAAAGTAAGGAAGATAAGCCTGTGTGACTGGAGCAGAGCTTAAAGGGACTGGAGCAGGAGGGGCGGGGCTGGGGGGGAGGGAGGTGAAGTTTGAGAGGGAATCAGGAGCCATTCATAGGCAGGTCCTTGCGGGCCCAGAAGGGGGTGTGGACTTCTTTTAGGGCAAAGGGAAGCCACAGAGGTGTTGTAAGCTGGAAAGTGATGTGATCTGTGTTACAGAAATGCTCTTGGGGGTTGAAGAGGATGTTCAGCACATTGTGAGGACGGGGTCAGTCAGTTAGAATGTGGGCCATTCTATAGGACAGAACACCTGCCTGGAGAGGGTGATGGGGGCTGTTAAAGACAAAGAGACATTAGCCAAATGCTACAGGCAGGCCTTGTTTGCATCCAGATTTGAACAAATCAACTGTAAAAAGTCATTGTTGAGGCAATTTAGTGTCAGATAATATTAAGGAACCATTGTTAATTTTTTTTTTTAGTTTGATGCAGTCCACTTTATTTATTTTTTTTTCTGTCGTAGATTGTACTTTTCTCTTCTTGCAGAGCATGGGCTCTAGGCACACGGGCTTCAGTAGTTGTGGCTTGTATGCGGGCTTCAGTAGTTGTGGCTTGTGGGCCCAGTTGCTCCGTGGCATGTGGGATCTTCCCGGACCAGAGCTTGAACCCGTGTCCCCTGCACTGGCAGGCGGATTCTTAACCACTGCGCCACCAGGGAAGCCCCAACCATTGTTAATTTTGTTAGGTGTGTTAATGCTATTGTAATTAAGTTGAAGGAAAAGAAGTCCTTATCTGTTAGAGATACATATGGAAGTATTTACAGGTGAAATGAAATGATGTCTGAGATTTGCTTTAAAATACTTCAGAAAAAGAAAATTTGTGTGGGGAGAAGAGATGAAATGAGATTAGCAAAATGTTAAGTTTTGAAGCTGGATGATGGTACGTGGGGAGTTATTTTACCAGCTTCTGAAACTTTCCATAATAATAAGTAAAAAAAATTATTTTTAAGTTCCCTGGCTTGCTGTGGTGTGGTGTGTGGTGCCCACCATATGCAGCTTCTGGGCACTGGTCCTAGCAGGTGGGACTTACTCTGAGGGCTGAGGACATGGGCCTGGAAGATGGCATGTCTGGGGGGCACTTCACGGGGTGATGGGGGAGGAATTGGTCGAGAACCATCCGTGGATGTCCTGCTCACTGCCCAGGGTGTGGGCCAGCCTGCCCCCCAAAGAGGGGTTTAACCATGAGCTGTGGACTCAGACAGACTTGGGGCAATCCCAAGTTGGCCCGTTGCTTTCTGTTCCCTTGGGCAGAACTACTCAGTCTTTCTATCTGTAAAATGGGAATAGTTATAGTACCTTTCTCATTTGGGTTGTTACAAGTATTAAATAAAATATTTTGTGTAAAGCCTCAAGCTCAGTGCCAGGCAATCAATGGTTACTGTTCAATTCCTGGTAGCCGTTGTGGGCATGGTGCAGATTGGTCTGAGGCACAGCATGGCTGGATTCTGGAAACTTCTTTTGGAGGTTAGTCTCCAGTATCTAGAAAGCTGAGGCCAAATAGATGTGTTGAAGTACACGAGCCATCATGCACTTATATGCACCTCACCTCTGGCTCACATTCACGCACCTGCACACACACACACACCCACACCCACACACACAAACCCCTCCATGGGGTCTCCTCCTGGCTCAGCCTGAGCAGGCCTGGAGTTTGACCTCCAGAAAGAGCTGGGAATGGTCCTCCCCAGAGGACCCAGAGTGGAGGTGAAGGGGGGTGATGCTCAGAGGAGCCTGGGCTGTGGGGCCCATGGGGAAGCTGGGCACCTGGTGGCCCAGCTGGGAGGGAAGGTAGTGACATGGGGTAAGCAAGGGACAGAGGAGGCACTGGGCCCTGCAGGAGGGGCAAGAGAAAAGGCCTGGCTGGAAAACAGGGAGAATGGCAAGGAAAGCCTTGTCAAATGTACAAACAGCGTGAAAAGAGGGCCTGTTTATAGTCCTGGAGCTGCTAACCTTGAGCCTCTAAGGGCAGGATGACCTCACGGGCCCCTTGCTGCCCCCCAGCTCCCACCTGGCTCCATGTGGCACCCATTTCTCTCTTTGTGGTCGGGCCAGAGAAATGCAAGCCAGCCAGGCCTCCTGAGACCCTTCCCCTCTGTCCTGGTTTTTGATCTGAGAGCCATTCGGCCTCTCGGACCAAGGACGGAACCTTGGATCAGGAGAGACAAGCCCCTGTGGTGTGTGTGGGGATTAGTCCCCATCTGCCCAGGTATCAGTTCTCAGCCAAAAACCATTGCCAGAGAGACAGGGGAGCATGGAGGGCCCGTGCTTGCAGGATAAAGGAATGACGGGGAGAGAGGGGCCTGGGGGCAGAAGAGGCTTCTGGAGCTCAGGTATGGGGGAGGGGCAGGTCTGCAGAGAAAAGTTTGGGGTGCTCCCAGGAAGAGAGGCACGGAGGTAGGGCAGAGGGGACCAGGGCCCCCTCCCTTCCCCCTCCCTTCCTCACAACAGGCACAGAGACAGCAGGCCGCTCGTTCAATTGTCTTCTTCACTGGGAAGGCGCTTTTAATCAAATCCTAAATTCAGTGGCAGGAGGGAGACAGGAGATCCATTCTGCCTTCACTTGCTCTATTCCAGAGAGCAATTTGGGGAATGTCTAATCCTGCCCACATCACATTAACACCAGTAAAACACCCGCACGGCTCCCACTCTCCAAATGTCAACATTTATTCGCTCCAGAGCCCAGAGCCAACTTCCAAGTGGCCTCCCTCTGAGCGCAGGCCTGGCAGGAGGAACGGGTGGAGGAGGCCTTGTCCTGTGGCCGCCACCGTCTCCTGCCCTTGGTTCTGCCCTGAGCCCTGGGGGTCAGAGCTGGGAGTGGAGGCTCAGAGCCAAAGTCTCAGGAATATCTCCCCAGCAGAAGCTTGGGGACACCTGTGTTGGAGAAGGGCCTTCTCTTGCTTCTCCTAACCCGGAGGGACTTGTCCCCTCTGCCTGCTCCGGAAGAACAGTTTCCCCTGTAGCTCAGTCTTCCTCCATCTCCTCCCGTTACCTCCTCCCGTTACCCACCCCCATCCTGGAAAAGAGTCCTGCTGAGGCCTGATGGGGGCGTGCCCTTGCTGGCGCCTCAAGCTTCCTTAGGCCACACTTAAGGCCTGAGGCCCCTTTGACACAGACCAGACGACTAGATATAGGTTAAGGGGTCAGCTGGGGAGCTTGGGATCAGGACAGGAAGTCAGATGAGCGCTTATTCTGCCTGGTCCACGGCCAGGGCACACCCGAGAGCTTTTGCGTTCCAGGAGGAGAAGCTGAGCCTCCTAGTGTGGCGTCTGAGGGATCACCTCCTGTCACTTTGGATTTTCCTTCTGGGGAAGCCCTCTTCCCTCGAGATGAATGTGGACACCCCAAAGTGATAGTGATCACAGGGGAGTCTAGGGGCACAGCCCCCAAATAACCACCAGTTTGGCTTGAAGCTCCTTGCTTATCTGAAGAAAGTTCAGGCACATCGGGGGTTCTGCTCCACAAAACATGTCTCTTTGTTTTAAATTACTGATCAGTTAAATCACTCGACTTTCTCCTCAGGATCTTTGAGTATGTTCACATTCCAGGGAGCTGGCTGTGTTTGGCCCCTGTCTCTATGTGCTCACAGGACTTTGAGGGATTTGTGAACCCTGGTTTGGGAAGCAAGTCTTTGAATCATCATGCCTGTCTCACCATCTTGCCATTCTCACAGGTAAGAGCACTTTTTATTTGGAGGGGGGTTCTTTTTTTTTTTTTTTTTTGCGCTACACGGGCCTCTCACTGTTGTGGCCTCTCCCGTTGGGGAGCACAGGATCCGGACGCGCAGGCTCAGCGGCCATGGCTCACGGGCCCAGCCGCTCCGCGGCTTGTGGGATCTTCCCGGACCGGGGCACGAACCCGTGTCCCCTGCATCGGCAGGCGGACTCTCAACCACTGCGCCACCAGGGAAGCCCTGGGGGGGTTCTTTATTAAGGGGCTATAACGGTTCCCTGGGACGGCTGTAACAAACAACCACACACTGGGTGGCTTAAAACAATGGAAACAAATTCTCTCACAGTCATAGAGGCCAGAGGTCTGAAATCAGTGTCGGCAGAGCCGTGCTCCCTCCGAAGGCTCTAGAGGATGATCCTTCCTGCCTCTTCCAGCTTCCGGTGGCTCCAGGTGTTCCTTGGCTTGTGGCTGCACCACTCCAGCCTCTGCCACCATCTTTACATCACCTTCTCCATTAGTCCAGAAGAGGAGTGAACCACACTTCTTGTTAGAGGGCTTAGAGAAAAGCAGACCCCACCCCTTGGAGAGGCTGAACATCAGCTAGGTGGGGAGAAGGTGTGTCTAGGTTTTGGAGGTAAGGGGGACCCAGTACTCCTGGGGCCAGCTTGCCCCCGGATGGTGGCTGGTGGGTGAACAGAGCTGAGCATGGCAGCGTTAGCTCAGTGGGCTCAGCCCTGGTGGGTCCACAGGGCTTTGCTGATCTGAGCACCACTCCGAGGAGCTGCTGTTTCCTGAAGGGGCTCCCCACCGAGGTGGTGGCCTGGCTAGGCCCACTGGGGACTTTGGTCTGAGCTTCCGGGGCAGCTTGGCTCATAAGGACCTTGTTCCTTGGTTCACGGCGCTCATTCCTTCCACAAGCATGGCGTTGGCGGGGGGCAGCTAGCCCGATATCATCGGCTGCTGGGCACCTGCGGCTGCAGCATGAAGCAGGGACTCGGCCCCTTTCTCCAGCCCTCGGCTCCCCAGTCAGCCCAGTGAGGCGGATGGAGCCAGCTTCCAGGCTTCCTTTAAGACACTGGGAAGTACCGCAGAACCTTGAGTGTTCCGAGGAGGGGCTGCCGGGGGGAGGAGGCTTGAGTATCTGCTCTCTGAGTAGAAACCCGGACACTTTACTCTCCCCTCACTCTGGGCAGGGGCCACTCTGCCCACCTCATCCTCCTCTACATCCGAATGAGTGCTGTCCCGAGAACAATCCCCACTTCTGAGGCAGCGAGCTTATTTCAGCAACACCTCCAGGACTCAGGGCATCTCTTAAACCCCGTCTGGGTGCTGCCGTCACTGTTTACATCAGCCAGATGCCTTGCTTTCCAATCACTCCTCATCTTTGACCTAAACAGCAACCCACAGCCTGATGGTTCCCTGTGCGCCAGACTTGGCTCAGAATGTCTCCTATTAAAAAAAAAAAAAAAAAAAAATCACATCTGGTGCATTCAGTGGCCTAGAGCACATGCCTTTGAGAGTCCACAAAGGTAGCAGGTATTTGTTATTTGAGGAAGGGTTTGGCTTTTGCGAATGATGTGGCGGTACTCTGGGCTGAGGCTGGAGAATCAGGTAGCAGGGAAGAGCTCTGTGAGTCAAAAATAAGGAGGCTCCAGAGGGGCTGGAAGACTGCCCAATCTCATCTTCAGCTCTCAGCCCACCATTCTGTTACTACTGTACCCTTGGTTGTCACAGCACATGTGGTCAGATAGCGCCTGGCCTCTCTTGCTATCTGCTCAGCCTTTCTCTGCTGTCAGAACAGCACCCCCCTTCCCTGAGCTGGTGCATTTTGCATGGTTTGCAGGGTCCCCAGCAGAACTGAGCCTCAGTTGCCCCCGGCAGTAACCAGCTCAATTACGAAGCCTTGGGCCTTTCTCCTTCCCTGGTCCACTCTCCCCGCTCCCCCTTCCCATCATCGTTTTCCCAGGATCTCTTTCTCAAAGAAGCTATCTGCGTGAAAGCCTCTACACTTGGGGGAACCCAGGCTGACAGCTGCCCCGCTGGATTTCCTGTGAGGCTTGCGAATGAACTATTTCAACCCACCAGACATGTGAATCATGGGGTGGTGGTCTAGTGAGAGGTGTCCTCAGGCATTGTCTCCTGGGCCATTTCTTTTCCTCTCCTTTCTTCTTTGAGAAAACAAACAGACAAAAACAAAACAAACAAAAAAAGGCTTTCTTGAGATATAACTCATACGACATACAACTCACCCATTTAAAGTGTGCAATTCAGTGGCTTTGGGTACATTCACAGAGTTGTGCAAAATCACCACGATCAATTTTAGAATATTTTCATCATTATAAAAAGAAACATGGTGCCCATTAGCAGTCAACTACCCATTTCCCCCTCAAACCTGCCCCCCACACAGGCAACCATGAATCTACTTTTTGCCTCTACAGATTTGCCTATTCTAGACATTTCATTTAAATGGAATTATACAATGTATGGCTTTTGTGTCTGACTTCTTTCACTTAGCATAATGTTTTCAAGGTTCATCTATGCTGTAGCCATGTATCAGTAACTCATTTCTTTTTCTGGCTGAATAATAATCCGTTGTATGGATATACCACATTTTATTTATCCATTCACCAATTGACAGACATTTGGGTTGTTTCCATCTTTTGGCTATTATAATAATGTTGTGAATATTCATGCACAAGTTTTTGTGTGGATGTGTGTTTTTAAAAATTTTTTAATTAATTAATTAATTTATTTATTTTTGACTGTGTTGGGTCTTCATTTCTGTGTGAGGGCTTTCTCCAGCTGTGGCGAGCGGGGGCCACTCTTCATTGTGGTGCGTGGGCCTCTCACTGTTGCGGCCTCTCTTGTTGCGGAGCACAAGCTCCAGATGCACAGGCTCAGCAGTTGTGGCTCACGGGCCCAGTTGCTCCACGGCATGTGGGATCTTCCCAGACCAGGGCTCAAACCCGCGTCATCTGCATTGGCAGGCAGACCCTCAACCACTGCACCACCAGGGAAGCCCTGGATGTGTGTTCTTATTTCTTTTGGGTATATACCTAGGACTAAAACTGCTAGGTCAGCTCTCTCTTTTATTTTTTAAATTTTATTGTTAGATTAGACAATATATTCCCATATTATTTCACAACTTAAAAGGTACAGAAGGAGAATTCCTACTCTCTCCTCAGAGACAGCCAATATTTTCACTTTAAGTGTATTTTGGGGGGATGTTTCTAGCATATATAAATAATTGTGAATATGTATTTTTCCATTTTTGACACAAATAGTGATGTATGATACACATTGTTCAGCACCTTCCTTTATTCATTTGACATTAAATCATACAGACTGTTCCATATCATTACCAAAAAAAAAAAACAACCCTCTTTTCATTCTTTTTATATATGTATAGTATTCCCTTGGATAGAGGTTAATTATTTATTTAATTTAAATTATTTAATCCGTTCCCTATTAAGAGGCAATAAGTTTTCCCCCAATCATTTGCTGTTACAAACAATGCAATGAAAAAATTTGAACAAATATCATTTCCTTCATGTGTGAGCACATCTGCAGGATCCATTTCAAAAAGTAGTAGAACATATGCCAAATTGCCTTCCATAGAGGTTATCCCAATTTACTGCCCATCAGCAGTGTATGAGCGTGACTGTTTGCCCACTCTCACCAGTCTGATGGGTGAAAAATGGTATCTCAATGTAACTTTCATTTGCAATTTTCTTATTATGAGTGAGTTAAAGCATCTTTAATTCCTTTTTCTGTAAAATGTATCTTTTGCCTGTTTTTCTACTGGATGTGGTCATTTTCTTGATGATTTGTAGGTGCTTTTTATTTATCAGAGAAATTAGCTGTCTATGATAGGAAAGCCTAAAGCTGTTTCCAGTGGGTTAAGCCTGTTGCTTTTGTGTATTTCTGTACATGAATATCCAGTTTCTTTCCCTGAGAAGGCATTATATCTCCTACCCTGCTGACCAGGGGCAGCTGTGTGACTTGCTTTGGCCAATTAAATGTGAACAGAAGCATGTTTGTCACTTCTGGGCTGAAGCTGGAATTGGCATTGCTTTGTGTGTTCTCTTTCCCCCTGCCATGGCAATCGGCAACAGCAGGTGACGGCTATGCCTTCAGCAGGGGAGCCCCAAGTGAAGGTGACAATAGTGACAACATGGGAGTAGACACCCCAGCCAATCTGCAAGAGGACATGCAATGTGGGCAAGAAATAATCCTTTGCTATTTTATGCCACTAAAATTCTGACTTTTTTTTTCTTGCTGCAGCATAACGAGCATTTTTTTTTTTTTTTTTTTGCAGTACGCGGGCCTCTCCCTGTTGTGGCCTCTCCCATTGCGGAGCACAGGCTCCGGACGCGCAGGCTCAGCGGCCATGGCTCACGGGCCTAGCCGCTCCGCGGCATGTGGGATCTTCCCGGACCGGGGCACGAACCCGCGTCCCCTGCATCGGCAGGCGGACTCTCAACCACTGCGCCACCAGGGAAGCCCCAACTAGCCTATCTTGATATATGTGATTTTTGCCACAAAGAAAATTTTTTATTTTGATGAGGTTAAAATGATCAGTTCTTTATTTTGTGACTTCTAGGTGTATATCAGAAGATCCTCCCCACTTCTGGATTATTATTTTAAAAATTCTCTCACGGCATGGTTAGTTAAAAATCTAAGGCTTCCCTGGTGGCGCAGTGGTTGAGAGTCCACCTGCCGATGCAGGGGTCCGGGAAGATCCCACATGCCGCGGAGCGGCTGGGCCCGTGAGCCATGGCCGCTGAGCCTGCGCGTCCGGAGCCTGTGCTCCGCAATGGGAGAGGCCACAACAGTGAGAGGCCCGCGTACCGCAAAAAAAAAAAAAAAAAAAATCCATGATTTCTCTCCCAATTTGAAATGCAGTCAGGTGCTGTTACTCTGATTGTCGTTCCGTAGTTAAAGAAGCAGAGCCTGGGGCACTGGCTGCTGCAGTCACCATAACCATTGTTAGATTATGTCTAGCTGCTACTAGGAGGCTTGACTGCCGCTAGTTACTCAGATCAGGAGCTTATTCTCTCACACAGGAGTCCAGCGTTGGGCCTTCCAGGGCTGCTGGGGTAGTGCCAAGGGCATCAGAGACTCAGGCTTCTTATGTACTTCTGCTGTACCTCCCTTAACATATGGCTTTCTTAGACTTCATGGTCTAAGATGTCTGCAGGAGCTCCGGCCATCGAATCTGAGTTCCAGGCAGGAAGTAGGAGGAAGAGAGTGGGCCAAAAGGGCGTTACCAACTGTTTGTCTCCCTTCTAAGGAAATTTCTTGGAAGTTTCACCCCAAAACATCTGCTTGTATCTCACAGCCCAGAGCTTAGCGATAGGGCCTTGACTCAAACAGGCAAGAAATGTAGTGCTTTGCTAAGTACATTTGCTAGGCAGTGTGGGGGGTTGGTGTGATTGAATGGTGCAGGCTGCCACTGAGATAGGGTGATAGAGTTCTCTGACAGCCTCAGGGCTTTGGGGACAGGCCCTGCTCCTGAAAAAGATTTCCCATGGTGGCGAATCCCAACAGAAGGCACCACAGCCCTCACCCTTCCCTCCTTGCTTCTTTGCCATTCCCAGGCCGTCTCCAGCTTTGCCGGGACTTCCCTGATGTGGCTGCACCTGTGTGTGGGGTGGGAGGTTGGCCTCTGCTCTGGGAGTCAGAAGCCCATCCAACCCTGACTGTCACTGCCTGGCTGTGGTTTCAAGTCCTCTGAGCCTGTTTCTCTCTGTAAACTCGGGTAACAAGGACGTCTTCCCACAGCTGTTGTGATAACAGAATGAAATCACGTTTAGGAAGGCCTTTGGGTTTGTGGCTGTTGACCTTTGGGACAAGAAGAGAAGACGGCCTGAAAGTCCCTGCTGCCACCAGCTGGCCCACGGAGCAGGGGCAGCGGGTGTTATCAGAGAAAGGCCTGGAGGGGAGGGCATGCCGCTCACCTGCTCATCTGCTCCCACGGCTTCCTGATCCTCTTTTGGGACCTTTTTCATCAGCTGTCCAAAACGAAGTCACTCTCTTGCTATCAGATCCAGCACCTCCCCAGCTTCCCACCCTAACTCCAGCCCTGGTCTGGCCTCTCTCAGGCAACAGTCCATCACTAAATCCATCAGCCCCTTTAGTACCTTCATTTACTTCATCCCACCCCCCTCAACATTTCTAAACATATCTCTCTCCTGACCCTTACTTCCTCCCCACCCACTACCCTCTCCCTAATAGCCACCTGCTATTAGTCACTCAGTACCTTGCGTTAGTCAGGAAAGGCTAGACTTATGCCTTGGTAACAAAAGACCCTCATCGACGTGGTTTAGTATATACACATTTGTTTCTTGTTCACAAAAATCTGCAAGGCTCTCTAGGACAGCTGTCCCCAGTGATCCAAGCAGCTTAGATCTGGTGACGGCACCATCTCAACACGTGCCACACTTGCCACAAAGTGAGGAGAGACGGGCAGGATTTGTACCTGCTCTTTTATGTTTCAGCTGGAAGCGACACTTAGACCTACAGTCTATTGGCCAGGACCAGGCACATGGCCCTGCCTAACTGCTGGCGGCAGGGAAAGGTGGGGAGCACAGATCTGCAGTTGAGTCTGTTTCTAGTAGGAACATGTGCAGGAACTGCCTTGCCAAAGCCTACAGGCACCCGCTACTAGTTCATGTCCAAGTTCCTGCCTGACCCTCAACAATTCCTATGGTCTGGCCCTACCTGACTCCTCCCAGCCCATCACCCGCCACTCCCTGGTTGAACTCGCTGCTCCAGACGCAGCACACCAAGTCCTTCCTCTGAGCCTTTTCTCATGACTTCCCTTTGTTGATCAATCTTTCACCTCTTCTTTCCTAAGTTCCTCTGGGCCCCAATCAAGGTCAATCTCTTTCACAAAGCCTCCTTCTGGCTCAGCTGTTAGAGTTCTCCCTTCTCAGAGCTCCTCCAGGGCTTACTTTTAAGCTCTCACTCAGCCCTGAGCACACGTTCCTTCTATGGCCTGTCTAGATTGTAACTCTTGGAGGTCGAGGGCTGTGTCTTATCCCTCTCTGCCCTCTCAATGCCCTTCTCAGTAGGGCTCTCAATGATTTTAACTCATGAGTGGTTGTTGAACACCTACTAAATGTCAGACACCAAGCTAGGCATGCTGGACGCAAAGAACAATGAAACGTGATCCTAGAAGGAAATAAACACGTGCCTGCTATGTAGCATCCAATGATTAAGAGAAACAGCTCTGGAGTCAGCTTGGGGTTGAGTCCTGCCTCTGGTTAAATAAGCCGCAAGACCTCAGGCAAGTTACTTAACTTCTTTAGCCTGAGTTTTCTCATTTTCAACAATAGTGATGATGATTACCTGCTGTATTCGCTTCCCAGGGCTGCTGTAACAAGTTACTACAAACTGGGTGGTTGAAGACAACAGAAATGTATTCTCTGGCAGCTCTGGAAGCTAGAAGTCTGAAGTCAAGGCGTTGGCAAGGCCACTCTCCCTCTGAAGACTCTAGGGAAGAATTCCTTTCTTGCTGCTTCCTATTTCTGGTGCTTTCAGCAATCCTTGGTGTCCCTTGGCTTATAGCTACATCGTTCAAATCTCTGCCTCCATCTTTACATGACGTTCTTCTCTTTCTCCCCCCTGCGCCCATGTCTTCTCCTCTTCTTATAAAGACATCAGTTATATGATTTAGGACTCACCTAAATCTAGTATGACCACATCATAACTAATTATATCTGCAAAACGCTACTTCCAAATAAGGTCACATTGTGAGGTTCCAGGTTGACATAAAATTTGTGGGCCAGGTGGGGGGGACACTTATTCAACCTACCTCGTAAGATTATTGTGGAGATTAAATAAGATGGTGCCTGTAAATCATCTGGCACAATGCCTGGTGTATACTAAAAACTCATCGAATGTTAGTCATTTTTAGAACTGTATATTAATCAGTATTATTTTATTTCCAAGTGTCAGAAACCCAACTCAGTCCTGGTGTGGCTGGATCTGGGTGTTTAAATGAGGCTGTTAGGAATCTACCCTCTTCCTCTCTCTGCTCTCTGTCATCTTTATTCCTAGGCACTCTCTCCCAGTGAAGTGGCAAAGACAACCCTCAGCAGGTACAGGGCTCCATTTGACTAGCTAACCATCCTCTGTGGAAAAGAAGCACCTCTTTCTCAATGGTTCCAGGAAAAGTCCCAGGGCTGACTCTAATGGAGCCAGTCGGGACCATGAGCCCATCCCAGACACAAGTTCTGTGGGCAGAAGGATGGAATACCCTGAACTGGGGGATGGAGTGGGGGTTAGCTATAGGTGAACCGCTTGAACTGTGAGTGAATGGGGTTGGTTGCCAAAAGGGAAATCAGAATGCTGGACCACTGGATGCTAAGCAGGCAAAAAGACAGCTAGTTCACTCTAGATCATGGCAATGCTGTGTGCCGGCTTGAAGCCTAGTGCCTGGGACAGTGTAGGAGTTCAGTAGATGTTTACTGAACGATCATATGAATGATCCAAGAAAGAATATGTTCAGCGCCAGGTAAGTTGCTCTCATTTTTTTCATTACTTCCCACAATACCACTGCAAAGAAGGCATTATTATTTCCATTTTGTAGATGTAGAAATAGAGGCTTAGCGAGTTTAAGTGATCTGTCCAAGATGACAGAAAGAAAAAGTGGTAGAGCTAGGATTCAAAGCTGGGTGGGTTTCATTGCAGACCCTGTGTTACTTCTATTACGCCACACTACCTTTGGCCACCAAAATCATAGCAGGAGAAGAAAGAGTTTGAACACATACCGCTTTTAAGTGCAACCATAAAATAAATACATTTTTTGGTCACCTTCCCACAGTTTTTTACCACCCAGAATCTCAAATCCTTTGTCTAGTTACATCTTTGTCTTTGATTCCAAGAGGGGTGGTGACTTTTCCTTTGTCTAGTTACATCTCCCAATTTATTACCCTTTGTTAAAATAGTACATACGCCACTGGATTTAACCACCTCTTTGGGTTTTTGTTTCTTTTCTGTGAAGCCCCATGCACATATAACTATTAACACCGGTGTAATTTGTATGCCTTTTCTTCTGTTAATCTGTATTTTGTTAGCTTCATTTGCAGAGCCCAGGTACAGAACTAAAGGGTAGAGGAAAAGTTTTCCCTCTCCTACAACAATATTTAAGTTGTTTCCAGTTTTTGGCTATTAGGGATAAAGTCACTTTGAACATTCTTATCCATGTCCTTTGGTGGACATAAGGCAAAAGCACTTGTTTCTGTTGGGTACATACCCAGGAGTGAAATCGGAGGGTCATTTGCTGCTCCCTCTCTCCTACCTCTTGAAGTCCCTCAGATGGTGCAGAACCCCTGCCTGCTTAGACCTCTCTAAGCCTAGAGACAGAGGGTTGAGCAAGACGACCTCCTGAGGCCTCTCTCAACATTTATCAGAAGGACTTAGCCATAGGTCTCTTCTGTCCCCAGCTCCCGCCAGCACCACTGTTTGCTCATGAAAACGTTTCATGTGATTAGCCAAGTAATGACATCTTAAAACTGTAGAGCTAATATATTACGTAATAAAACACAGGAGCAAATCTCTTTGACACATACTGGTGATTTACTCCACCAGCCATAAAGATAATTACATTTCAGGTTGATATATAAAAGGCGGCAGGCAGAGCTTATGAAGAATTAGCATAGCTTTGTGTCGGACCTCTCCATCCATGAGGACCTGTTCATAATTCCTCTCGCTACCAGCCAGCAAACATTGACTCAGCTGGGCCTGCTCAGTGACTGGTCCCTGCTGCCACTGGGAGAAAATGTTGGAGGCGTTGGAGGAGCAGCTGGAGAGGCTCAGGCTTGGGATATGAGGCATTCATTCCTACAGGCAGCTCTGTAACATCGGAGGGGAGAGCTCCAGTCTGGAGACAGGCTGTCTGGTCTCTGAGCCTGCTATGCCACGTCTAGCCTTAAGCAAGTCACCACCCCTCTTGGAGTCAAAATATGCCCTGGGGCAAGATGCTTCCCAACTCCTTGCCCTATCACCCAGGAGAATATTGTGAATGCTCTGAACTTCTGGGACCAGTTTTCCAAAGCATAAGTCAGGTCTCGCTGTCTGACAAGTATCAGTGAACTTCTAAGGACAAGGTGGCAGGGCACCTTGTACCCGGGGCTGCCCTGGTGTCACTGATTTCCAGGACTCTGTTCCCGCATGATCACTGCTGTCCCAGACCAGGAGGCAAGGGTCCAGAGGGAGATCAGGAGAAAGGAATCTGGAAGGACCCTCAGGCATCAGTATCCAAACTTCCAGTTTAGAAACAGGAAACTGAGGAAGGGAGAGAATGTGTGGCCATCCAGATTCACAGAGAAGATCAGTGTCAGAGCTGAGACTAGAAGCCAGGATGAAAAATACAGAACTAAAAGATGTGAAGATTTTGCTACCATTCTGGGTGAGGGAGCCCAGAATCCAATGCTGTACCTGCTCCTTCTTTTACTTTGGCACAAAGCAGGATTTCAAAGGAAACCCAGCCCCACGCTGCTTCCCTCTTCTCTCTCGCTTCTCCATCCCTTCTCTGTTGCTCCAGCTGGTGGTGGCTTGTCTGCAGGAGGGTAGGTCTGGGTGCAGGGGAAGGACAAGATGAGCTCTAGAGAGCCTGGGTGGCTAATCCTTAGACTTGGGGAAAAGTGGGACCTGGGAGGTGAGCTCTGGGTGATTATGGTTGGAGTAGCCATCAACCAATCTCAGTGAACCCTTGGGAGCAGAAAGCCAGGACTGCTGGGGTGTCCATCCCTACCCCTCTCCCCCGATCTTCTGAGGCCACCTTTGGTTTTCCTCTAGGAAATGTCTTCATCTGTCCAAGCCTGGGCAGAGTGCCCCCTGCTGGTCTGGTGGGGACATTCTCCAGTGAGCCTCAGGACCTGAGTTTGGGAAGAAGCAACATTGCAAATACGTGATTCAACAAACAGCCGTTTCCAAGGGTTTGGGGATGTGCCCCTGAGCCCCTCCTCCTTGGCCTGAAGGCAGGCCTGGCAGGTGTGGGGCACAGTTAGCTGGGTGGTTGGAGGAAGCGTCTCAGCAGGCCTAGGACAAACAGAGTCCCTCCCAGGTTCTGGAATGTGCAAACTCAAAAAAGACCTAGGCACAGCCCTCAGCTGCGGGCCCCAGCCCCCTGCTGAGTCATTGCGGTAGACATTGGGAGTTGGGAGGGGGTCTTTCTTTTTTCTTCTTTAAGCTTCATTTATTGATTGATTTAGTTATTTTCCTTGTTATTTATTTATTGATTTTTACATCTTTTTTTAAAAACATCTTTATTGGAGTATAGTTGCTTTACAATGGTGTGTTAGTTTCTGCTGTATAACAAAGTGAATCAGCTATACATATACATATATCCCCATATCCCCTTCCTCTTGCGTCTCCCTCCCACCCTCCCTATCCCACCCCTCCAGGTGGTCACAAAGCCCGGAGCTCATCTTCCTGTGCTATGCGGCTGCTTGGGAGGGGTCTTCCTGAGCCCGGCTGCAACCGCGAGGGGTCTCTAGAAACCCCCAAGCTCTTCCCCCTGGCCACTGTCTCCTCCCCCCGCTGACCGTCGCAACGCAGCCCAATGCTTCTCCAGCTCGCAGACTGGGAGGTACTTTCCCGCGCTGCGGAGCGCTGGAGCGCAGGCTCTTTGAATGACAATGGGGCGGGGGCACCGCGGAGCGTCCATTTGTTCTCCTTGGCGGTGGAGGCAGATAAACAGCGCGGTTAACGACCGCGGGCTTCTGGGAGCCGTCCCAGCGGGGAGCCCGGGAGAAGATGAATAACTTTGAATGACACCGGACATGGCAGATTGGATGCTTAATTTGGGTATCTCTTTAGAACACACCCCCCTCACCTCCTCGGCTCCCACTTAGCATCCTGCGGGAGAGAGAAAGACTTGCTCCTCACAAATTGCCTTGTCAGGCGCAGAGAAAAATCCCACCGTGACTGATGTCCCTCCAGGTGCGGGGAAGGGAACCAGCACGGCCGCATAACGTTCCTTCTTATGAAGACAAGGCGTTGTGCCAGAGCCAGAGATTTGAGCTAGACATCAGAAAGGACTGGCAGGGGGCGGGAGGGCTACTGGCTGGGGGTGCGGGTTCGTTTAGGGGTCTGTTGGAGGTAGAGGGAGGGCCAGGGGACCTTGGCAGGGGTCTGGCGGCTGTGGAGAGCCTGCAGGGCCTGGAGGAGGAGACCTGCACTGGGTCCTGGAGGGCGGGCGCGGGGCGCGGGGCGCGGAGGCCAAGCACAGCCCCCGCGGCCAGCCAGCCCGCCCTTCCGAGACTCTGCTCTGCAGTAGAGGCTGATCACAACCTGTCAGGACCGCTTTCTCTCCAGCCTCACCTGCCTCCACGTCTTTCCAAACAAGGAAAGGAGCTGCAAACATGGCAATCACCTCTGGCAGCGGCAGACAGCAGCCAGGGCGCAGCAGGGGACAGAGCCTGGCCCAGCCCGGGAGGGGGAGCCCAGGGGGAGGAGGGACCCACTGTAGCAGCCCTCCAGACTATCTTGAATGCACCCGGAGGGCCCCTCAGTGCAGGGATTGTGGGGGGGTGTCCATGGGCACCCCTGAGCCGGGCCAGGGTTCAACTTCAGGGCCCCACACCCGAGAGGCCATCTGCTCGGGCAGCAGTTCTGGAAGGAGCCCGAGGGGTGGGTGTGAGGGGTCGATCTAGAGCCAGACATTGGGGTTTCTGCTAACCACTTGTGTGCCCTGGGTAAGGGCCTTGCCCTTGACCTCTTCATCTGTGACACACAGGGGCTGGGGCTTTCTTCCATCCAGCCTGGTCTTTCTGTGGTTCTGGAGATGCCACAGGAGCAACCGGGGTGGCTTTTGGTCCCTGAGGTTTGGAAGGGCCCAGGAAACCACACTTTCTAGGCTATGGAGTGGCCCTGTCTTCTCTTCACGCTCCTCAGGGGAGTGTTGAGGTTGGCTAATCCAGGCTCTTTGCGACAAAGAGGCATGTGGATCAGACTCCCCATGCCTGAAGGATCCAGGACTTTTCAGACCTCCAGAGGGCTGGAACTAAGTGGCTGATTGATGGAGGTGCATCTGGAAATATGTCACCTTCCTTCCCATCAGCCCTGGGGTCTTCCGGCGCATGCCCAGGATAGCCCACTGGGAACACAATTCCCCAGCCCTGCCTGCCTTTCTTTTTCCATGAGCTGTGTTTCTGAGGTTGCATGGCTCCCTCTGAGTTCTTGAAAGCCTAGGACAAACAGAATGGAGGACGTTCTCAACACGAGTGTGGGTAGTTTGCTTCCAATAAAGCCACAGTGTGGATAATTTACCTTACAAATCAAGAGACGGATGTCTTTTCCGTCTGGTCTCACTCTGATTTCTTCTCAAATCAGAAAACACCTACTCTGTAGCCCCCAGCCCAGCTGATGCTGACTGCTCCTACACAAGCCCCCTTCCCAGCTTCCTCCAGAGCAATGGTGATGGATCTCCCCTGACGCTGCCATCCAAGTATCCCAGGATGAGAAAGCTGAGAGGTGGAGGAGCCTGGAGGAATCTGCAGAGAGAAGAGCCACTTAAAAATATCTCTTTGGCTTACAACTTGACGTAGGTGGGGAAGATACCATGATCACAGGGAAGTTAGGGTGGCAAACCTCATCCTGACACATCACAAGAAAGAGGTTGGGCCCTGATGCTGAGGCAACCTTCAACAAAGTATGTCAGGAGAACTTTTCTTCAATACTCCTAGCTCCCCTTCCTGTGCCACACCCTTTCCCCACCCTCTCCAGGGGCTTAATGTCCCCATGTTCTCTGCTCCCTCACTATATCTCTACAAGTCATTTACACCTGCATTAGAAGATAAGTTACCGGGTGACATCATGTATAAATTCTTGGGTCATCTTTTCTGAAGATTTTCTATTTAAGTAATCTAAGACTTAAAAACAAACAAACAAACAAAAAACTAACCCTGGGCTTTATTCCCTGGTCAAATAAGACCAACTTTGATGGCCCTTGGGGGTTTCAGAGCCTCTGGCACGTAGCGGTAAGGAAGCACTTCCTTTGTCATCAGATGAAGTGACCCTGCCGAGGCTCTGGCAGTAGGGCAAGCCCAAATCAGGGCAAGGATCCCAAGTGGCCTTTCTCTCTCCCACCCCCTGCTGCAGGTTGCTGAGCTGGACCCAAGGGCTAAACTTAGGCTAAGCCCAGAGATTCCTGAGGGCTGCTTTCTCAGTCCCTCCTTGGTCCTCTTCTGAATCAGCCTGAAAGTGACCTCTCTTGGGAAAGCAGATTTGGGAGAGCAGATTACACAAGCAGAGACTAGGAAGGGCTGGAGGGAAGGAGGGAGGTGTGGGTTGCCGCAGCCCGATGCCGGCAGCTCCCTCCTGCCAGTCCCCAGTGCCATCCCTCGGTGGGGGTGGGGGGGAGCTAGTTAACAGGGCACATGGGTTTGAGCCTCTCAGCTGGACTGACAGAGGCACATAAATGGGCCTGTGGGTTGGAGTGGGTGAGGGAGGAGCTGCAGCTCAGGGGACAGAAGGAAGATCAGAGGGACTGAAGGATGCTGCACCCTCCTCACGGCCCACCCACTACAGCCCTCTCTGTCCTCAGGTGGATCACAGCATGAAGGGACAGAAGCTCAAGAGATGTGCAGCCGGAAGACCTGAATCCTCTTCACTTGGTAACTGTCACCAAAACTTCATTTAGCCTCTGTCTTCTCATCTGTAAATTAGGCATGATGTGAGACTAACTCTTGATGTGAGGATTAAGTGAGCTTCGGTACAGGAAAGGACTGGGTAGTCTGCAGTGTGACGTGCAGATGTGCTTTTCCTGTGTGCAGGAAGGGAGAGCCTGGCCAGGTCCCTTTACCTCATAGCGTGCATGGCTCATCAAGCCACTACCCACCCAGACAGGTGCGTGGTCCACGGTAAAAGGCAAAACAACAACCAACACCAACCAAAACTGGGGTGGGGGGGGTGATGCTTATCCACATGGGTCCCTCCCCATCCAACAGGAGACTTAGACTTGGAGAAGGGCTTCTAGGACCTAAGCCAGGTGAGGACCCTCTGAACACTCATGCAAGCTTTCATGGGAGCCTGCAAAAGGTAGGGAGGTTGGAAGAGGGGAAGTTTTCCTTAACGCAGACCAAGCCAGCCCATGTCAACTGGCACCATTGAGCATCCCCTGGGTACCTGTTCTGAGCTGGGCACTTTATAGGACCTAAGAAAACTCTGAAGCGTTTTACAGTCCAATTGAGGTAATCAGGTGGCCCTTCAAATACGGGAAATAAGAGGCAACATAGACCGCCATACCCACAAAGGTAGAAGGAAGGAAGCTGTTTAGCCCCCCACCATGCCCTCCCGTCAAACAGTGCTCCTCCTTGGGGAAATGGAGTCCTCTTCAGCTGGGCAGGGAGCATGTGAGGCTGGGAGGGAGGGACATGGGTGTGCCAGGCATCATGGCAAGTTCATCTTCCATCCTCCAGTTCTCTGACACCAGCTGGGTGGCCTATAATTCAATTCTGACACTAACTACCCAGAGTTAACACAGACCCCACAGGTTAAGGGGCTTTGTCCCGCAAGACTGCGTCCACTTGAGGTGCCAGCTGCAACGCCCCTGCCCACGCCTCAGGTTCAACAATTTTCTAGAAAGATTCACAGAACTCATAGAAAGCACTATACTTACGATTATTGTTCTGTTATAAGAAGCACAAATGATTAGCCGGATAAACAGGACTGTTGGGTCCCAAGCATAAGTGCTTCTGTCCCGTGGAGTCAGGGCGCACCTCCTTCGCAGTATATCTACATTGATTGTTCACCAACCAGGAAGCACGCATTGTTCAGAGTTTTTAATGGAGGTTTCATTACGTAGGCATGATTGAGTAAATCTTCGGCCACTTGCTTGAACTCAATCTCCAGCTACTCTCTCCTCCCTGGAGGCCAAGGGTGGGGGATGAAATTTCCAACCCTCTAGTCACCTAGCTGGTTTTCCTAACAGCCAGCCCAGCCCTTATTCCTAAACTACCTAGGAACCTACCCTGAATCACCTCACTAGCATAAACTCAGGTGTGGTTGAAAGAAGCACTTTATGACAAAGACACTTTACAGCAAAAGATACTCCTATCATTCAGGAAATTCCTAGGACAAATACCAAATATATATATTTTTATTTGAACACACCTTCCTATTCATGAGAGGGTCCAGGCCATGGCTGTGATGGGGAGAGAATCGGGGAGGGTGCCAGGGTCTGGTGATTTTAGTGAACTGGAGATCTGTCCTGTAGAAGAGGGAGGCTCTGCCAGGAGGAATCTGGACCACTGAACCAGAGTAACAGGGAGCCAGGTTTCAGCTGGAGCTTCCTGGCAACAGGTGGGCTGCCTTGAGAGGTAGTGAGCTCACAGCATTGGAGATATTTTAACAGAACTGAATGCAAGTTCATAAGAGAAGACCCAGTCAGGTGTGATCTCTGCTGGATGCCTGGGGCCTGACTATTACCTGGCAAAGAGTAAATAGTTGGTAAATATTTATTTGTTGAATGCCCATTTGTCAAGGCTAGAGAAGTTAGATTAGACAGCACAAAGGCACAGGTCCAGCCATAAATACTTAGAAGCTCCTATCATATCCAGGCATTGTGCTGTTTGCTGTTTGTTTTTTTGAGGCAAAACAATAAAAAAAGCAAAAAAAAAAAAAAAAAAAACAGAAAAAAGAAGGAATCTCTTAAGAAGCTCGCAGTGGGGAGACAGACATTTACATCTAGAAAGAAGTTCAGTAAAGAACAAACCAGTTCCAGTTAAAGATGGCAAGTCGAAACCATCCATTAGTTTATACTCTCCTCAAACCCCATGAAAATGACAGGAAGGGGATTTTAATAAAAGGCATAAGTCCTTCAGTTCAAAGGTGAAATGCAGATGGACACTTCCAGGTAAAGATGGTGAACTGAACACACAGTTAATTTCGCTCTTCTTGAAAAACCTACTAAAGTGGCTACAAAGGAATTTTTGAAAAGTCAGAAACCCAAAAGATAGACAGAATGGGAGAGGAGGCAATAGAAGCTGAAGTTTGGAGACTGGAAAGCAATGAATGAGTGGACTTAGCCCACCCAGAAAAACTAAAGCCTAAACCCAAAGAGGCGAAAGCTAAAAATCCACTTTTCACCTCAAATCCCTCCAGAGTCTCAGGCATTGGTGACAATAGGTATTGAAACTTGAGAATTTGGATCCCTGGGACCCTCCCCAAGTCTGTGCAGTTTCCCCACACCAGCAGAAAACTGAGGTTTGTTCCCGGACATGGTAAACAGAGGATCTCTAGATTGGGGATGCCAGGATGGATGCCATGCTGAAAAAGGAGGGGAGATGAAATGAACTCATGTATACAAGATGCTAAGACCTTTACACCCCCCTCCGCAGAATGCTGGGAGCCAGGCCTCTACTCTCAGGGCAGGAGACTGGAAGGGTTTCCTCTGGGGAATCTGACCAGCTCAAGAGGAGAGACTTGAGGATACAGACATCAGAGTTTCCCCAACTAAACAGCTAATCAGCATACAGGAATCCCACAGTCAACAAGTCCCATCACTTACAAAAAGCTTCCAATGAGCATTTGGTCCCCTACTCTTACATAGCAGCTGACCACCAAGGATTATCACTTATATGAGCAAAGTTACTAACGTGTAAGACAGGAGACAGGGACTAAAACAAACAGAAAGATGCAATTTAGCAGAAATAAGTACTATGCAGGAGGAAGAAAACTTCAGAAAAATTATCATTAATGTCCTTAGAGAGATAAGTGAAGATAATTGCTTGAAATAAGAAATGGATGCTATAAAAAAGAATGAAAAAAGAGTTCTTGGAAGTTAAAAATATGATAGCAGAAATGAAAAATTCAGTAGAAGCAGTAGAGGATAAAGTCTAGGAAATCTTCCAGAAAGTAGAACAAAGACAGAGATAGAAAATAGGAAGTATAAGAAAATGTGGGGAGCCATCCAGGGGGTCCTCTATGTGAATCAGAGTGTTTCCAGAAAGAGAAAACAGGAGGGAGGAAGTCGTAAACTAACTCGAGAGATGTACCAGGCGTGACTGATACAAGTTTCCAGACTGAAAAGCCCCCCCGAAGTGCCCAATAATGGAAAAATAGACCACACCAAGGCACAACATGGCAAAATTTCAGAACACAGGAAATAGAGAAGATTCGACAAGCTTCCTACAAAGGATTAGACATCAGAATGGCATCTTTATAGTCATAATCTTGTAACTACTACCTAACAAAACTTATAATACAAGTAAATTGTCAGTATTGTGTGTGTGTGTGCGTGTGCACGCACCTGTGTGTGAGAGTGATGTGACAGGAGTGCGAAAAGGGCCAAATCCTCATTCTACATGGTGGAAAGTCAACAGGTAATGCACCAAATGGAAGAACAAAGAAAAAGCAATATAAGCACATTTAAAAAAAGATGTGGAGTAAGTATCAAAAGAATCAGCTAAAAGCATCGAAAATAGTTGCCTCTAGAGATTGGTTGCCTCCTCCTGGGCGGGGGCAGGGCTGGGGGTGGTGGGTAGGATAAAAGCAGGAGATTGTTGTGTTTTGCTTTGTTTTTAATACCAAACCTGGTAGAATTCTATCACTCTTCAAACTATGTGCATGTATAACATTGATAAAATAAAGGACATAAAACTAAAAAAAAATTGGGTGCATTGCATGCATTTTGTTACAGTAGTATACATTTGTGTATGTCTGTAATCTCTCATAATAAAAATGTTTTAAAGGAAAAACCCCAGGCCAGGGATTTCTGAGGGCTAGAGCTGCCATAGAAGGTTCTGAGAGGGGGGTTCCTTTAGCTGGGTATTGTATGTAGAGAGGAGTTATATGGGCAGGGGGAAGCAGGAAGGGAGGAAGGGATGGCCAGAGCAAAGGCTCAGGGGGGCTATGATGGAGGTGTGTTTAGTAGGTTCTTTGCTCTAATTGGGTGAAATGCCCACCGGTACTTGACTCACAGGTGGAAAATGAGGTGGATTGTGAGGGAGACTGAAAGCCAAGCAGAGGAACGTTACCTGGGTGGTGGTGGGGGGCTGGAGCGACTGGGTATTGCTTCTGGTGCCTGAAGATGGTGAATGTCCCGGCCATGAGCAGGATGGGGCCGTAGGAGAAGCTGGAGGCAGGAAACCAGCCAATGACTTTGCAGAAAACCAGTGATGGGCTCGAGCGGTGGCAGTGGAGATGGAAGGAGGGGAAGGAAGAATGTTTGAAAGTTGAAAGAGAAGAGCTTGTGGTGACTGGAGGAAAGCGGGTGGAGGGAGGAGCCCAGGTGATGAGGGCTGGGTGTGAGAGGGTGGAGTCATGGGGAGAGATATGGGCGCAGGAGGGAGCGGTGGAGGGATCTAGGATGGGTTCTGGAAGTGTGCTGTGGCAGAGGGACTGGCCTGCAAGTAAGAAGGACTTACTGGGGGTTAGGAGAGGAGGAACTGAAGTTCTAGAGGAGCGTTCCCAGGTGATGGGACAAAGCCCACTGTGACACCTGACGTGTTTCTAGGGCTTCCCAACCTCAAAGCACTTTCTCAGACTCAGCCTTGTTCAGCCCTGCAAGATGGGGCAGGCAGGCATCACGATCCCCGTTTTAGCAGTGGGGAAGCAGAGGCTCCCAAGAGGTTAAATGACTTACTCCATGGGCACACGATCAAAACTCCTGTCTTTTGCCTTCAGATTCCATCGTTTTTCCACCGTGGTAGGTATTGGGAGTGGATGTTGCCTCTGAAGGAGGTGTGTAAAGGGACAGGAGAAGAAGATCCAGGGGGCCGAACATCCCCGGGGAAGGGGCAGGAGAGGCAGAGAAAGAGAAGTCAGGCAAGGTGAGAGAGAAGGAAGTGGCAAGTACAGATGGGAGAGAGCTCGGGCCTCAAGATGATGTTAGTAACAAAAACAACAGCAAATGAGATGTACTGGGCTCACGCTCTGTGCCAGGTGCTGTGCTCAGCTCCTCCTCTCATTTGGTCCTGGCGCAGCTCCGTGAAGTAGGGGAGGTACCATTGAAGATGCTGAAATTAAGCACTTTCCAAGGTCATTTCATCAGTGAGTGGTGTGGAGCCGGGATCTGAATCCAAGCATCTGACTCAGACACTTGGAAACAAGCTCAGCTCTGCCGTGTTGAAGGTCCTGTGCCTTCAGGCCTAGGAGGTAGGGGACAGGAGCAGTACTTTTTCAAAATTAAAATATCTTATTAGTATTAAAAAGGCAGATTTATTTTTCCATTTACCAAAAGTAGTGATGATCATCATGTTTTTAAAAAGTAAACTTAGGGCTTCCCTGGTGGCGCAGTGGTTGAGAGTCCGCCTGCCGATGCAGGGGACACGGGTTCGAGCCCTGGTCTGGGAGGATCCCACATGCCGCGGAGCGGCTGGGCCTGTGAGCCACAACTACTGAGCCCGCGCGTCCGGAGCCTGTGCTCCGCAACGGGAGAGGCCACGATAGTGAGAGGCCCGCGCACCGCAATGAAGAGTGGCCCCTGCTTGCCACAACTAGAGAAAGCCCTCGCACAGAAATGAAGACCCAACACAGCCAAAAATAAATTTAAAAAAAAAAAAAAAAAAAAAAAGCCAAGCATTTGAAGCCCTTTAAAGAAAAAAAAAAAGTATACTGTTCCCTGAAAGATGACGAATGGGACTTCCCCTTCCCCTCCTCTACTCACAGCCATTTCTGTATTTACCCTGAGGAGGGTAAGAACAGGATGGCCTGGGACCCTCACGTCAGGGGACTTAAGCTGGGGACTCTGGGTGGGTTTCAGAAAGGATACAGGTCCTTGCATTGGTGTGCAAAAGTTTTGCATCTGTCTGTTTTTCTCTATAGGGAGCAGCCAACCTGGGGACCCCTCAAACGTTGAAAAGCTACTGATGCTGCCTTATAGCCTGGCTTTCAGGTTGGGGCAGGGGGTGCCCTGCCTGTGCACTGAGAAGGGCATGTGTGAGGGAATGTGTGTGTCCATGTGTGTGCATGTGTGCATGCATGCTTATGAGTTTCATTGTGTGACTGTGTGCAGGCCTTGTTTGTGATTATGAATTGTGTGTCTGTGAGCAGATAGCTGTGTACATGATGCCCGTAAATCAAGGTATGTGTTCAGACGTGTGTGTGTTCATGTCTGCGTGCATGCTGTGGGTGGAGATGTGAGGGTGTCTATTGTCATGAGTCATGTGCCTGGAAGCAGGTACATTTCTGAATGGGGGTGCCTGTGTGTGTGTGTGCATGTATGTGAGCTTGTATGTGGATGGAAGTGTTTTGTGATAATCATGGGTCATGTGTAAGAGGGCAGATGTATATAAGTGTGAGTAAATTATGTGAATTTGTGGATATGGCTGGAGGTGTGAGGGTGTGTGTGTGTGGTTATCAGTCCTGTGTCTGGGGCAGGTAGAGCGTGTGTGTGTGCGCGTATGGCTACCTGGGTATGAATGAGTGCAAGCGTCCAGGTCTGTATATACCCACGCAGTGCCTGTATGTGCTCTGTGTGTTGGGCTCTGGGAAAGAGGGCCTTCAGAAGTCCTTGCCGTTTCCCATCCCAGCCCCCAACCCTCAGGTCTTGCTCTCATTTGGGTCTTGAACATCCAGTTGGAGAGAGATGCGGACATCCTTTCAGCTGCCTGTCACCTGCCTGGGTAGCAGTGACAAGAAGATGTGCTTGTTTATATCCAAATACCTTAATAACCGTCAATTTCACGCGTGTGTCGGTGAGGGGGGGCGGGCGGGGACAGGTGGCACTCAACTTGAAGGGCATACAGATATTAAACTCAATGTGAAAGTTAATTTGTGAGCCGGGCCAGCTGGAGAGTGAGCCCGTGCTGGAGACGGACTCCCCCTGCCCCTGAGAGATCGGGAGCACCATTTCCTTTTCACTCCTTTCTCCCATGCATGCCTTTCAGCAGAGCCTTGGAAGAACATTAATTTATCTAATGCGTGCATGCCATAAGTTACTTTTTTAATTATTATGATCAAAATATTGCTTAAAATTGACGCCAGGTGCATGTGTTTCTGTCGGAGATCATAATTGCAATTGTAAATTGGGGAGCAGCTCAGAGCCGGGAGCTTCCCTGAGTAACCGCCCGATACCATTATGGAGAGGTAGATAAAAATAAACCCGCAGATCGCGCCGCAAAAACACGCCAGCGCGAGTTAAAAGGATAATTAGCAGAGCAGAAAGGAAGCCGGGATGCTCACCGGCTTGGCGGCTTGCGGGGGCGGGGACCGGGGACCGGGAACCCGGGGGTGACGGTCTGGCTAAAAGGTCAGGTTCCCTCTCTGGATCCCATTTTCTCCTTCTGTAGACTGGAGATAATAAAAACATCTATGGATAATAAAGCCAGGGGATGCATGGGGAAGTTTTCTGGAAACCCACAAATCTCATACCTAAGTAAAGGAATTATTATTAACGGGGCTATAGGGGGATGAGGTGGATTTTTGGTTTGTTTTGGTTTTTTGTTTTCTGTTTGCTTTTTACCTTCTGGGTCAGGAATTGTTTAGACTGACTTTAAAAGGAGGCTGCAGGTCTAGGATCAGAAGGCTGCCTTAGAGCATAAGCATTGGGAGCACAAGCTTTGGAATTCATTCATTCATTCGACAATATTTATTGAGTACTCTCTGTGTTTTGGACCCAGTTCTAAGCATTAGGTGTACCTATAGCAGTGAACAAAATAGAGATCTCTGCCCTTGTGGAGCTCACATACTAGTTGTGGAGCCAATACGCACTGAAAGTAATAAGTAAGTAGTGGGGTTATACAGAAGTAAATTATATAGCACATTAGAAGTAGATACATTTTAGTTGTATGGCTTTGGGCAAGTTACTTAACCCAGCACTGTCCAACCCTTTGGACAAAATGACATTACCATTATCATCGTATTAGGAATGCTAACAGCAATAGCTAGCATTTATATGGCATCTATGGTGTGCCAGACACCGTTCTAAGCGTGGCATATATTCAGCTATTTAATCCTCAGAACTCAACCTCTAAGGCAAGGAGGAAACGATGATATTTTAAGGCTCGTGGGGTGTACCCATGAGTCTGCCGTCCTGTGGCTGAATGGTTCTGTCCTCATTCCTGTACCCTATTTTCTACACACATCTCTGAACGTGTATTTCCATATCTGAGAAGTGGGGGCAGTAATAGTGCCCAGCTCACAAGGGTCAAGAAAATGCCTGTGAAGTACTTAGCACAGTGGTCAGCACATAATCAACGTCTAAGATACGCTTGCTTTTGTTACTAACCAGAAAGCCTTTTACCAGACAATCCTGAAGTAGTTGGGAGCAGAGAAAGGGGAGTTCCCACCCGTTAACTGTTAACCGGGTGACCTGCAGAGCTGGTAAGGCACAAAAGTCACGTGGAGGTCACTAGGTGCTGGCCTGGGAGAGGCGATGTCAAGTGGGAAGGGTCTTTGTTCCTGGGCTGGTGTCAGATAAAGAACAAATTGGGTTTAGGTGAGGAAGAGATTTTATTCAAAAAGACAATTGCTATAGGAAGTCAGCATCTCAAAGATAAGACAAAAAGGGCTTTTTTTTTTTTTTTTTTAACAGAGAAAAGTAAACAAGGCTAGAAGAAATCAGGTGTCTGGGGTCTGGGGTGGGATGAGCAGGTGGCCTGAAGGGACAGTTGATCAGGGAACACTTTTCCCTGCAGTCAGCCGGGAGTCCTGGGAGGGGTCGCTAAGGAGGGGTTGTTTTGAGCCCTATGTGGGCTCAGGCGGGGGGTGGGTCAAAGTTCAGGGGGGAGCAGCCTAACTGAAGTTTGGTCAAGTTAGTGGGCATTTCATCCAGACTGGCCAGTGGGGACAGATGGTTGGGCTATCATCTCTCATAGACAGAGAGTGGGCATTTGCAGGGTCTCTGGCACTGTCATAGGTGAACAAGGGAGTCATCTTCGAGTCTGATCTAAGTCATCTGGGGAAGTGAAGTTCTCTGCAGTGAGCCTTTTCCTGGCACACGAAAGGGCAGGGGATTACTGAACCGTGGATGCTTTCCAGGAACATAGGACTGAGTCCAGGGTAGCACTGTCACTGCAGGCTGGGTGGGAGATGGAGAGAGAGGAGGTTGGCTGGCTCCAGGTTCCCCTGGTCCCTACCTTGGAAAGGGGAGGGTGGGAGGTGGGGGCATTTGGAGCCTGGGTCCTGCCTGGTGAGATGGAGGCCTTGGTGCTGGGTGGCTCACAGCCTGATGGGTCTCCCGCCTCCCTATCTTTGGTCTAGGTAGACGGGGGGCTGGGAACTCAGGGGTCTGGGCCACCTCGGATCACCCTCCGTGTTTGCCTGGAGCTTCCCTGAACGACGGGAAGAGGGGCCCCGTCCCTCCGGATCTGAGCAGAGGGTGGAGGTGGGAGCCCAGGTCCAACCAAGTCAAGTTCATGGACTCTCTGTGTCCCGGGAGCAGGTTTACTTTGGCCTTTTCCCCCCAGCCGTTTCCCTGGCCCTGGCCTATGGGAAGAGTGCCACGACTCGGCCCTGCTGCTCGTCGTGGGTGCCGGGTGATGTGAAGCTGAGCTGGTACCCTGAGGCTGATCGAGGGGCACCGCCTTTGTCTGGAGCCCCGTGCACTGGGCTGGCCCTCTCTCACAGTTTGTGCTGTGCCAACGTGGGCTGTTTTATGGGTGAGATGGATGACTCCCTGCAGGGAGAGGGCAGGAGAGAAGCCTCACCTGCTTCCCTTTCTCCAGGCGTCTGTGCTCCAGTCCCAGCTGGTCCTGCTTCAGCCTGCCGCCGCCTCCCGCCTCTGGGCCACTGATGTACCCGCTGGTCTTCCCATCGCTCAGGGTGACTTCTTAATGACTATAATCAGGGTGTGCACCAAGAGGGAGAGTGCCCTCCCAGCCACCCAGTCCATTAGTGGGGCAGTAGCTTGTCACAGTCCGAGAGGCAGAGAGACCCCGGCGCCAGGCCCAGAGGACTGGGTGGAGGAGGGGTGCTGGGCAGGGAGCCCCTGTCTTCTCCACCCCTTCTTCTCTTCCCCAATCCAGGCTTCCTGCTCACAAGCTCTGCTCTGATTATAAATGGTTTGACAACTTTAGGCCAGGCCCTGAAATTAAAAATAAAGAGGAAGACAGTCCGCATTGTCTTCTAACGATGCCTTTAATTGGTGGAGTTAATGTTAACTGGCCTAACTGGTCCTCGGAGGAGGGAATTCCAGAACTGGGGCTCTTGCTGCTTTCCCCGGTGACGCTCAACGGGCCCTTTTACCCATCTGCATCCCCGTCAGAAGGGAGCTCCTCAAGGCAGGAGCTGTGTCTTTATTTATTCGTTCTTATGCCTGGTGCCTGGGACACAGTAAGCACTTAATAGATATTTGTGGAACGAACAAAGGCCTAAGTGGCCTGCTGTGTGGAAGACAGGATCAGGAGCTTCTGAGGGTGTTTTTTTTGGGGCGGGGCGGTTTCTCTCTTAGCCCAGAATAATTCTCACTCTTAGAATCACCCCTTTGAGCTAAGATGGTGACTGGCAAGTAACAGAAAGAAAGCCCCTCAGACTAGCTCAAGTGACAAGGGAGATATTGAGAGGGCAGGGAAGGGGCTCTCATGGATCCCCCAGGGCAGGAGGGGAACAGCAGCCGAACCACTCGGGGTGGGGGGACAGGGACACCAGGGGAATCGGGAGCCCAGCCTCTCTCCATCTCCTGAGGCCTCCCCAGTAGCTGAGATTCTTTCCTGGGACCTCACATCCCCTTGGGGACCAGCCCCCTCTCCACCTCCCCCAAGAGAGAGGGGACAGCTTTTCTTTTTTTAACTTCAACTCAGGCTGAAATTAAATCCTTTCTTTGGTTCTCTGAACATGGCCAAAAACAGGCTGGTATTTTCAAATTTCACTGTATTCGAAAGATAGAAAATAGGAATAGAAAACACAAATAGCAGAATCAGTGTCCAAAGGGCAGGTTTCGAACGCTAGGAATCCTGGTGGAAGTATAGGCTCCTTTTCTAAATTCCCAATCACACGATAAGCTCACTCTAACCTCCCAAGAGCTGGGACAATTCTACCCCCATGAGATCCCCATGAAGTGCCTCAGGTGGAAGTCACAGAAGCAGAACTGTCCCAGTCCTCGGGGGGACCCCTTTGAACAGAGCCTAGCACAGAGTAGGCGCCTCAGTAAATATTATATATGCTCTCCCACCTCCCACAAAGTGGAATAGTTTAGCAGGATGTCTTATTCCCTCCTGGGAGGGACAAAAAAGTCCCCCCAAAGACAAACCTTTCTGTAAATTAAGCCCCTTGGGTCTAAGCCTTCTCTCACCCCTTATCTAACCAAGCCTCATCCCTAAATCTTGCCAGTTTCCTAAGGGGCTGAATAATGGTTTTGAACTATTAGACCAATGTGTCCTATTGCCGGTGGTGGGGAGGAAGATTTTTTTCCTCTACCCATCTAGGTTTCTGGCTGTTCTAAGAATTAAATTGACGTGAGACAGATTAACAGGAGAAAATAAAGCAAAATTTTAATAACATGTATACATGGGAGAGACCCAGAAAAACTGAGTGGCTCACCAAAATGGCTGGAACCCTCACCTTAAATACCGTCTTCAGCTAAAGACAAAAGAGGATGTTGGGGGTAGTGGTTTGGGACTTCAAAGGAGAGGAAGGGGATTCACAAGGAAATGGAAAAGCAAATGTTTGGTAAACAAATGTTGGCTGGGCCCTGCAGAGACAATAGGACACAGAGTGGTCTCTGATCTCTGTCTTCCCACAACCCCAGCCCAGATTTCTCTGGTGATATCTCTATTCCTGTAACAGGCCCTCCATCTAAATCCTTCAGGCAGTTAGGGAGAAGGTCAAGGTTTCTGAGTCTTTTGGGCCTTGATTGTTTCAGCTTGAAATAATCCACAGGCCAAAGAGGCACTTTGGGATGGCAGGTTTTGCTCCCCTACACTGGGTAGCCTGCACCCACTGAGTCAGTGGCATCGATGCCTCTGGGGAGGGTGCCTACAGCCTAGAACAAAGACATCAATTGAGTTGCCGAATGGATTTTTCAGACGCAGATAACAATAGTCTATGAGCAAAGCGATTTTGACTGGCAAGATCTAGAGCTTAAGAGAGAAACCATTTAGCTTTAAACTCCAGAAAGGCTTAGCTTAAACTCAGGATTGGTCATTGAATTTTTAAAAGTTCACCACAGAGTATCTAGGGATGTTGTAGATGCTTAACTGTTGATTGAATTAACCTTCTCCATGTTCGAAAATCTATCCATGCAACTAAACTTGTATTCTCGTGCAATGCTTCTCATATTAGACTGAAGATTGAATGGCTAATAGTAGTTTACATTGTGCTTTACACAGTCGCTTACTGTGTGCTAGGCGTTGTGCCGTGTTTGATGTATCTCATTTAATGCTCTTAACAACCTCATAAAAGGGTACTACGATTGTCCCCAGGTGACAGATGAACTCATGTCAATTGCCTAATACTATGTCCTATAACAGGCCTCTCTCTCTCTCTCTCTTTAAATCAACGCTGTTACTTCTATTTCCACTACTGCTACTCCTCCAGGTTCTTTGTCAGCTTGGGGAGCTCCAACCTCCCTTGTCCTGAGGCTTCTGGGGAGAGGTAATCACTTTCTCTTCCCTGCTACAACTGAACCTGAGCATACTTATAAAGTGACTTTGCACTTTACATACATGCACGACTTTAAAAAAAATTATTTACTTATTATTTTTAAAATTTTTGGCTGTGTTGGGTCTTCGTTGCTGTGTGCAGGCTTTCTCTAGTTGTGGTGAGCAGGGGTTATTCTTCGTTGCAGTGCACGGGTTTCTCATTGTCGTGGCTTCTCTTGTTGTGGGGCACGGGCTCTAGGCATGCAGGCTTCAGTAGTTGTGGCACGTGGGCTCAGTAGTTGTGGCTTGCAGGCTCTAGAGCTCACGCTCAGTAGTTGTGGCGCACGGGCTTAGATGCTCCGCGGCATGTGGGATCTTCCCAGACCAGGGCTCGAACCCGTGTCCCTTGCATTGGCAGGCAGATTCTTAACCGCTGCGCCACCAGGGAAGTCCCTACATGCATGACTTTAATAATTGTAAATGTTGGTCCCTCTTATTGTTCGACCCACGAGTACTGAAAATTTTCTCTGTATCTCTAGAATTTAGCAAATGCTTGGCACGTAGTTGAGATCGAGGATTGACTGTGAAATAAATGGCCAAATGAATGTATGAATGAAAAAACAGTAACCACAGATTAGGGGCTTGAGGGTAGTTGCTGTACCACATGTGGAGGTGCTCCTCCTTGGGAAGCTGGGGAGCACAAAGAGGGAGAGAGCTGGAGGTATTTTTTTTTTTTTTTTGCGGTACGCGGGCCTCTCACTGCTGTGGCCTCTCCCGTTGCGGAGCACAGGCTCCGGACGCGCAGGCTCAGCAGCCATGCCTCACGGGCCCAGCCTCTCCGTGGCATGTGGGATCTTCCCGGACTGGGGCACGAGCCCGTGTCCCCTGCATCGGCAGGCGGACTCTCAACCACTGCCACCAGGGAAGTCCGAGAGCTGGAGTTTTGATGGGCGTTTTCTCTGTCCTCCCCACCCTCCGTTTTCTCTTAGAGACCAGAACTCCAGGGGGGATGGAGACCACCCAGGGGGTCTGCCAAGCCCAAGGCAATTTGTGCCCTGCTTCCCTCTGGAACTCCCAGAATGTCCTGCACCAGCAGCGGGTGGACGCTGCAGAGCGTAAGGGAGAGGCCTGAGATACTGCCTTTGGCAGCAGCCTTCCCCTCCTACCCTTTTGGATCCTGGCCTGTGGCTGGAAATGAGGAAATCCAGAGTGGCCCCCAATCTGAGAGATGGGGGCTGGTGGGACAAGTCAGGGCTAGCAGGAGGGGAGCAACCCAATAATCAAGATAAATATTATTTTACTGTAGCACTTAAAAAAATAAAAATCAAATTGGCAATCATGACTGCCTGGTTTTATAAATAAAGTTTTATTGGAACAAGAGTTGGGATTACAGTGAGGTGAGTGAGACAAGGTCGTGCAAGAGCTGGGTTGGATCTTGCCTCTATTAAAACTTTAATATCTTGTTTCAATTTGGAGAGGGTGAATTCCAGAAACTGAAACAAAATTCCTCCTCCTGGGATTTCAGTTCCCATTCACCCCCTTGGCAGACCTCCTGGACGAAGCTCTGTACAACTACATAGAGTGACCTCATCCAGGGGACAGATCACGCAGGTCACCTGGCCCATAGCCACTTCAGTGGCAGATGCAGCAAAGGCAGAAATCAATGCCCAAGGACCAGAGAGGACAAGCTAGCCCTCGGGGAGGACAGGGGAGCCCTTGCTCAGGGCCATGATGTTACATTAAACCCCTGCCATGTACGAGGCATCCTGGGGAGGAGGCAAGAGTGGAGAAAACCAGAAGGCCTGATAGCGAGTTTGAATCTGGAATCTGCTGCGTGTTGACCCCAAAGAGACTTAGGTTTTCAAAGGGAAGTGACTCAATTACCTTTACTTGGCAAGGTTAAAACCTCTTTGCTCTCAGTAGACATTGGGCTTCAGAACCATATTGGTTATTTACTGCTACATAACAAATGATCTCAAAACTTAAGGGCTTAGAACAGCAATCACTTTTATTCTCTCTCACAAGTTTCAGTGGGTCAGGGACTCAGTGGAGACACAGCAATGACAGCATGTCTCTGCTCCATGTCGCCACAGCTAGAAAACCCGAAGGCTCAGGGCTGCACTTATCTGAGGGCTTCACTGGGGCTGAGGATCTGCTTCTAAGATGATGCACTTGCACATCTGGAAAGTTGGTGCTGACTGGTGATGGGAGAGTTCATTCCTGTTCATGTGGGGGTCTTCACAGGGATGCTCTAGTGTCCTCATGGCATGGTGCTGCCTTTCCCCAGAGCGAGCAGTGAGAGAGAGAGAGAGAGAGAGAGAGAGAGAGAGGGAAATCTTTTTTATTATCTTGCTTTGGAAGTTATTTAGCCTCACTTCTGCCACATTCTATTAGTTAGAAGTGAGTCACTAAATTTGGTCCATGTTCAAGGAGAGGGGAATTAGACTCCACCTTCTGACGAAATGACTGTCAAAATATTTTGAGGACATTTTTAAAACCACTGCAAGAATGAAGTTGAATTCAGTTATAGAGAGATAAAGAAATTCACACTTCTGCATATCTCAGTTATGACTGTATGTTTAAAGCTGCTACATCCATCCTAAATACTTCTTGGATCTGACCGTTCCTCACCATCTACACTGCTACTTCCTTTGTCTGCGTCACCATTCTCTCTCACCAAGACTCTGTAACAGCCTCAGAACGGTCAGGACTTCTCTGCTTCTACTTTGTTTTTCTACCCCATGGCCAGAGCACCTTCTTTCTAAAATGCAGACAAAAAATATCACTTCCCAGCTTAAAACCATGGCTTAATGGTTTGTTTTTTTTTTTTTTTTTTTGCGGTACGCGGGCCTCTCACTGTTGTGGCCTCTCCCATTGCGGAGCACAGGCTCCGGACGTGCAGGCTCAGCGGCCATGGCTCACGGGCCCAGCCGTTCCGCGGCATGTGGGATCCTCCCAGACCGGGGCACGAACCCGTGTCCCCTGCAGCGGCAGGCGGACCCGCAACCACTGCGCCACCAGGGAAGCCCCCTTAATGGTTTTTAAGGGCTTATTTTTAAAAAACTGACACATAATTCACATACCATAAAATTCAGTATTTTCAAGTACACAATTCAGTGATTTTTAGTAATTTCGCAGAATTGCTGAGCCATCACCACAATCAATTTTAGAACATTTTTATCACCCCAAAAAGAAGGAAACCTGGTACCCATTGGCAGTCACTCTCTATATCCCCTCAACACCTCTATTCCTAGGCAGTCACTAATCAACTTTCCATTTCTGTAGATTTGCCTATTCTGCCTATTTTATTTAAATGGAATCATATAACCTGTGGCCTTTTGCATGGCTTCTTTCACTTAGCATCATGTTTTCAAGGTTCATCTGTGTTGTACCATGTGTCAGTACTTCGTTCCTTGTTATGGCTGAATAATATTCCATTGTATGAATAAACCAGATTTGGTTTTTTGGCACAGAGCAGGCATTCAACATTGTTAGTTCCCTTCTCCTCGTATTAGAAAGTTCTGTCTTAGACTGACCCTTAATTTGTTTCTCTGTGAATTTCAAATACCCGGTCTTGCAGCCACAGTAAAGACATTTCTTATCCACGATGTCTGTCTCATATTCGGAGTCTCTGCCCTTCAAAGCCTCTCCTCTGCAAACTCCACATCTTCACTTCCTTCAGCTGCTCTGCTCCAGTCACCCACGCTGATGGGAGCATCACCTAGATTTCTTTGTAAGGCAGATCCACCCATGGGTACTGGCTGAATTATCTGTGGTTTTAGGGCATTTCTGTCAGCATGGGAGCCCTGTCTGATTCACTATACCTTGTAGAGCCTTTGCACATGATAAGTACTCAATAAAGATGTGCTGACTAAGCCTGCCTCCCTTGGTCAGAATGAGTCCTCTAGCCCTGAGTCCCTCTTCCCTCCCTTGGCTGCTCCTTGAGACCAGGGAGTGAGGCAGACAGTAGCACTGTAGGATCATTCATTCATTCATTCTTTCAACATTTACTGACCACATACTGGTGAACCAAACACCATGCTAGGGACCTTAATAAGAAATCTGTTACTTCCCTAGGGCTGCAGTAACAAAGTACCACCAACTAGGCGGCTTAAAATAATAGAAATGCACTCTTTCACAGCTCTGGAGGCTAGGAACCCATCATTGAGGTGACAGGGTCATGCTCCCTCTGAGGTTCAAGAGAAAACTCTGTTCCATGCCTCTCTCCTAACTTCTGGTGGCTTCTGACAATGCATGGTACTCATTGGTTTGTAGAGTCATCACTCCAGTCTGTCTCTGTCTTCACATGGCATTCTCTTGGGTGTCTGTTTCCAAATTTCCCTCTTCTTAAAAGGACACCAGTCACATTGCATTTAGAATCCATCCTACTCCAGTATGACCTCATCTTAACTAATTGCATCTGCAAAGACCCCATTTCCAAATAATGTCGTGTTCACAGGTTCCGGGTGGGCATGAATTTTGGGGGGAGGCTATTTAACGTAATACAAGAAATGATTCCAGCTGTCAAGGAGTTCATTGTCTAGTGGAAGGGGGAGCAGACACACTAACAGGAGTGATGGAGTGAAGGGCATGTTGGAGCAGAGAGCTCATGACAGGGGGAGGGAGAGTAGGAGGACATTTGAACCAAGCCTCCTAGGGGGATAGGAGTTGGTAAGGGAAAGGATGTAAGATGGGTATTCCAGGCAGAGGAAACATCATGAGTAAAGGCCTGGAGAAATGCCCTGGGATGAGTAGAGAACTACTAGGAGTTCGTGATGCTGGAGCATAAGGTGGGGATCAGGAAGTGATGATGAGAGAGGAGGGTGGGGAACTGAGCAGGGCTGTGGAGTGCCTTGAACATCACTGGCCTTATCCTATAGGCAATTAGAAGCCATCAAAAAGTTTTAGGCAGGAAAATGATACGGGCAAATATATCTAGAGAGTAACTCTGGTGTCTGTATGAGATGAGCTGGAGGGGTGAGACTGGAGGTCACTGCAGTGGACCGAATGTTTGTGTCCCCCTTGAATCCATATTTGAAATTCTAACACCCAATGTGATGGTGTTAGAAGGCTAGGCCTTTGGGAGGTAATTAGGTCATGAGGATGGAGCCCTCATGAATGGGATTAGTGCCTATATAAAGGAGACCCCAAGGGAGCGCTTTCACTCTCTTTTCCACCATTTGAAGATACAATAAGAAGTCTGCAACCTGGAAGAGGGTCTCATCAGAACCAAACCCTGCTAGTACCCTGATCTCTGACTTCTAGCTTCCTGAATAGTAAGAAATAAATTTCTGTTGTTTGTAAGCCACCCAGTCTATGGTACACCACTATAACAGCCTGAGCTGACTAAGCTAACAGCCCGAGCTAACCAGCAAACTGGTTATAGGCTGTTGCTAGTCCAGGCTAGAGATGTGAGGCTGTCAACTGCTGTTGTGGACCTTGTCCAGTTTGCATGGACTATTCTAGTGATAAACACCATGGACTTGCACCACAAATTCCATTTTGCAGATAGAACTTGACCTTTGTAAAAGGAAGGCAGAGAAAGGAATCAGAAATTGTTTTCCCAGAGCAAAGGTTGGATTTCCAGAGGATCTGAAGTCAAGGCTGAATTTCTCAATGAGCTAGCTGGGCTCCACTTGGCATTTAGACATCCCAGGGTTTGCTTTCCATTGATTTTCCAGCAGAAGCCTTCTCCACATCCCTGGTCTTTTCTTACATTCTCAGTCCTCTGTCAGATGCAGTTTCTGGCAAAGACCTGAAACTTTTCAAAGTGCCCAGCTGGTAAAGGAGCCCTTGGGGCCTGAGTGACCTGGGGATACCCCTTTCCTGTATGACTGTGTAATGCATCTCTTTTCTGGGCTATGGAGATCTTCCATGGGCCAATGCAAATGTGAGTGGCTAGGAAATCCGAGCATTGCAGGACCCTCATCTCCCCAGCCCACCTGTGCCCTTGATGTTGGCTGTTTGATGTGAGAGGCCCTCTGCCTTTTAGTACATTGTGATGCAACCTACTTTCTCCAGTCTAGACAAAGGAGATATTCCACAGGCAGCTGTAGTTGTGAGCCTGGGATGTTAGTGTCACTGTGAGTGGGAGTTGATTGGCAGTTGAAAGGTCTAGGGGACAGGCTATGGGGCCACCCCTTGTCTGGTGGAAATAGGGTGATAAAAGACATGTGCAAAAATGCAATCCAAGAGAGACAGAATAAGGGGATGGCTGGGGGAGTGGACAATTCTTGTGGCAGCCCAGACAACTGCTTTTATTGATTCATTCTACAGGGAAACACTGTGAAAGGCTGAAACGGACCAAAAAGATAATTAGGTGTCCTGACTAGCATATTCTTGTTTTTGTTCAACCTTTCATTGTCTTTGAGCTATTTTACAGCTCTGCAAGTGGTAGAAAACCGATAATAATGCAAAGGCTTGTTGTCTTTAAAAATGTCATTGAATTGTGTTCAGTGGAATGCAATTGGTTATTGCCTGTGGATAGATCCATTTTACATCTATCTGTAAATTCATGCCAGCATTCCTTATTTGCATGTTGTTATGGACTGAATGTTTGTGGGCTCCCTGCCACCCCCGCCCCACCCCCAATTCATATGTTGAAGCCCAACCTCCAGTGTGGCTGTATTTGGAGATGCAGACTCTAAGGAAGTAATTAAGGCTAAGTGAGGTCATAGGGTGGGGCTCTGATCCATAGGATTAGTGTCCTTATAAGAAGAGATACCAGAGACCTCACTCTCTCTCCCCCTTCCCTGCACAGGCACCAAGGAAAGGCCACTTGAGGGCATAGTGAGAAGGCAGCGGCCTACAAGACAGAAAGAGAGCTCTCACCAGAAAGGACCCTACTGGCATCCTGATTTTGGACTTCCAGCCTCCAAACTATGGGAAATAAATTTCTGTTGTTTAAGCCACCCAGCCTGTGGTATTTTGTCATGACAGCTCGAGGAGACAAAGACATACATATTTGAGGTTCTTTGAGTTTTCCTTTGAACGAGTCGTAACATCAGTGGTTCCCTCATTAATTAACGAGTGAAATAAGATTTTTGATACAGATTGATTTTATATTTGTATGTGAGAGTCATGATTTTATCTTTAAGACAGAAGTTATTCTTTGACCATTAACCATTCAGCCTCCGTGAACCAGGCAAACTGTGTTGATGGTTGGGAATACGCAGATGAATTTAACACAGCCCGTGTGCTTACAGGGCTGGTTGTCTGGTACAGGGCAAGCAGGGAGGCAAATCAGTGATTGTCATAGAGTGACATTGCTGAGGCTGCACTGGAGGAGGTGGCTTCAGCAGGGATGCCAGGCAGGACTGGGTTTTTCTCAGTGGGAAAAGCATGAGTTTGGGAATCAGACAGGTTTAGGTCCAAGTCCTAAATCTACCACTTCAAAGCTTTGCAATTTCAGATAAATTAATTTTCTTACCTGTAAAGTAAAAAGAGTAGTATTTTAGTCTTAAGGGGTTGTGAGAAATAAACAAAGGTGCTGTGGACAAAGTGCTTAGCCCAGAGCCTGGCACGTAATAAATACTTGATACGTGTTTGTCTTTCATCCCTCCTTGGCTGGGATCTCAGAAGTGTGAGGAAGGCCCCCACTTCCTTTTGCTCCCTGTTAGATGACACCTGAAATTCCTTCAGGAGAGGAAAACCCTTTCATTACACAGCTAGGGAAGGGCTTGCAGTGTAAACAGCCTGGGACAGGAAATACAGTGACTGCAATGTACGTTAACAAGTAATTTGCTGATCCCAGGGCTTCCGCTTAGAGAAGGTTTTGATAAGAATAACCCCTTGCCTGTGAGTGCCTTGGAAAGCACTTTCACATCTCTGACCCCATTTAATCCTCCCAGCGCCTTCTGGAGAGGGTAGGGCCGGGATAATCATGCTCTTCTCAGGGAGGAGGGGATGTGGGCCTCGAGCAGTGAAACTAACAACTTGCTAGCTCCAGGTTCGCCAGCTAGACCTGGGACTCTGGACTCAGACAACTCACGCTTTCCTCCAAAGAGCAAAAGAAGGGAGAGAAGGAAGGAGAGAGGAAATGGAAGGAGGGGAAGGAGTCGCTCTAAAGAAGGGAACTGGGAGACCCCAAACGCAGAGAAGCTTGGGATCAGCTGTGCTTGGAGGAGACAGAGCCTCTGAGGGTGGTAGATCAAGGTTCTTCAACCACAAGCTGCCTGATTTTTAACCACATTGGGCCTCAGTTTCTCCTTTTTTGGTAAAATGGAGGTAGTAATGTCTATTTCACAGGGTTGCTATCAGAATAAATAGGATAAAGGAAGCCAAGTGTCAGGCACAGCACTAGGGGAGAGGGCTGCAAACTGCACAAGGGCAGGGACGAATCTGCCTCGTTCACCTTTGAATCCCCAGCAATCTGTAACGCGCGGGGTACACGGGGGTGTTCCAAAAGTATTCATTAAACGGACGGATAAATGAGTAGCATGTGCTCAATAAAGGGCCACCATTGTAATTGTGCTGGAGAAATGGGGTTGCCTGTGAACTAACCAAGTCTGGGGACATGGAGGGGAGGCTGGAGGCGCTGCGTCTGCAGACATCTCCCAGGTGGCTGTGAGGAGGACAGGCTCAAGGAAGGACTTGAGTTCTTGGGCACCAAGGCTCTGGGACACCTCTGCTCTGAATCAAGGGGCCAGGAGCCAGCTTACTCTGCACCCAGGCACACAGTAAGCCCCAGAGTGCAGAGGGATACTGAAGCCCAAGTCCATGCAGACCGGCAGGGGCAGCTCAAGTGGGTGGTCCAAGGGCCATGCACACAGCCCCTGGGGGGTGGGCAGAGAGAGCTTTGCTGTGGCCCCTGTGCTCAGGGTTGGGGGGTTGGTCACCGATGGCCAGAAGGACCCAAACTGCAACTGGATTTCCTGAACACTGCCTCTCCTCTGCCAGCCTGGCCTCACCAGGGGTTAGAATGTTCCATCGGGAGCATCTCCGTTTCTCCTATGACCCTCCTGGGACCATGGATTCGTGCAGAGATCTCTAATGGATTTCTGTGGAGTCAGATATTTTTGACAGAGCCTGTCTTTAGGAGAGGCCAGTGGGACCTTCCGTCCCTGAGCCTCAGAAGTCTCTGGTCGGTCTCCATCTGCATCTTCACTTCTGCTGTCTACAGCCTCCTCCACCCACTGTCTGGCTCCTTCCCACCATCATTTACCCTTGTTCAACTCTCCTTACGCAAAAGAAAACCAAACCCTATCTCCCTCACCCCTACCTGTCTCATCTCATAACATCTTATCCTTTCTCCTCCATATCTTGCTGTCTTATGTTCTCATCTCTCCTTTACTTCTCAGGTGATATTCCTCTGAAGGGGATCGCCAGTGGTCTCTGAAGTCCCCCCCCCCCCGCCCCACTCCAACACCCCACACCCTGTTTCTAAATCCATCCAATGGTCATTCTCAGGATGTTTCTGGAGCAGCATTGGACAACGTGGACCTCCGCCTCCTGCCCCGGCCCCCCGACCCTCCTGCGCCCCCGGATTCCCTGACATGAGTCCTCCCCGCTCCGTCTGACCACCTGGCCTCTCCTCTCTTGGTTTCCTTGCTGGTTTTTCTCCCTGGGCCCCTCCCTTTTCTGGGGATGCTCCTGGAGTTCTGTCCAAGGTCCTCGCCTCCTCTCTCACACGTTGTCCCAGCCTGAGCTCATCCTCCCATGGCTTTAATTACCATCTGTAGGCCCATGACTGCCTCTCCAGTGTGGGCTTGTCTCAGGAGCAGCAAACCCATACACAGAGCAGCTTGCGAACATGTCTGCGTGGATGCCTCACAGGCACCTCCATCACCACACACGCACACTTGATTGAACGCATTGTAAATGCCCCTCCCTGCCTTCCCACCATGATCACCCCTCAGTGAACATCCGTCAGAAATCTGGGCGTGATTCTTGGAGCCATTCTCTCTTTCACCCTCCAAGTTCAGTCCTGTTTGATTTGATCCAGTTTTCCATGAGGTTTTCCCCTCCTGATTAGCTTCCCAATCCACTCCCTTATCTCCTTTCCAGTGGTCCCCAGCCTGGCATGGAGGCCTCCTTCTGTTCCAGCCTCCGCCCGGGCTCCCTGCCTCCGGGCTCACCTCTGCTCACTCCCCTCATCTCAGCCGGTCTCAGGCTCTGCCTCATGCCTTTTGATTTCTGTCGGGCACATCCCCTTCTTTCAAGGTTCCCTCAAGCCTCACCTCTTTGAAGATTACTGCCAGAGTTAGAAGGAGTGGTTCTGGAGCCGACGGACCTGGTTCAAACCAGAGATCACCATGATTTGTGACTTTGGACAAATTTCATAATCACCCTAAGCTCGGTTTCTCCCTGCGTAACTGTGGTCACTGTGTCGCAGATTGTTGCCAATGGGGTGTGTGTCTCTAGCTGGTTTGCGTTCTAGAGAAAGGTGCCAGTTGCTGGCAGAGAGACAGGAATCTTTGTTTTGAAAGTGACACACTTTGGAGTGTGACAGGTAAAGCTCTCCAGCCTGCTCTCTCACCCACCCCCGCAGAGTGAAATCCGGGAAGAGGGGGCCAAAATGGCGCAGGTGTGGGGAGGGTCTAGCAGTGGGACTGGAGGGCAGAGGCTGAGGAGAGGACTCAGAGGATGTGCCTGGGGAGGGGGGTGGAACTTGCAAGAACAGGTCTGGGTTTTAAATTTCCAGTTGTTTGTTGGGCTTAGAGAAGCGCCCATCTTCTCCCCAGCTACTCTCAACTTTCGGTAAAGTTCTAAGTCCCTCCTTACGTTAGTAATGTTTGGGGGAAAATTAAGGGAAAAGCAGAGCCACTCCACCTGTCATTTCTTTGGAAGCCTTCCCTCCTGGATTCTCCCTGCACCCACCCCACCGCGGGTTGAGTACGCCGCTTCTGTAGATCAACAAGAAGACGAAAAGGCATGAACTCCAGAACTGAGGCAGGAACAGGATTGAGACAGAAGAGGACATCGTCAGAACGAGAGGGAATCCTGAAAACGCCAGGCCCTGGCAATTCTCAGGAATCTTGGAGAACATGGGGAGGGGAACCATATTTATCTGAAGACGAAAGGAAAGGGTGAATCTCAAAGCCTTAAAGGGGCTTCAAGAGAGCATTTGGCTCATTGAGAATTAAATTAGATAATGTACTTACAGCTCCTAGCACTGAGCCCAACACCTAGGATACTCTTCAAAATTTGGGAGTTGCTAATTTTCAAACACATGATAATGTTCTGTTTTATATTTGGCAAGGGTACAAAAATCTCATCAGAACCAAGGTGAGCGCACGTGTGCAGGAGCAGGTGCGGACCCCTCCTGTATCCTCCCTGGCACCCAGTCTCCCTGGTGGGGATGCACAGCTGCTGGTCACAGTCTCCAGGCAAGGGACGGTCTTACCATATTTGGAAATGTCCATTGTTGTTGTTATTGTCGGCTACTATTATTTTTAATAACACTGTTCTTCATCCTCTGTGTCCCCGGAGCATTTACTGTCTGTCTCCATCCTCTGTCGCTGAGTACTAATCTTAGATGATTATTTTTCTCTTTAGATATAAGAAACCTGGCTGGTTTTCACATGTGGTTTATGGAAACAGAACGACTATTTTCTGGTTCCATGGTGTATTCTGTCTCCTGCCTCCAATTATACTGCAAGCTCTTTGAGTCAGAAATCGAACGGACAGTTCTCCTTTGGTTCCTTTTGTCTTACACACAATAGTGGCTCCACAGGTGTGTTGCTACTGTGGATGTTAATTCCCTCCCTGGCTGGGCCCCGAGAGCCCGCACCTGGGCAGAAGGCTGGGATCAGCCCCTGTTCTGTTTTTGTCTGTTTCTTTACTCCAGTCTCTTGAGATATTCTGAGGTGCGCAGATGTGGTCATGGAGAGAAAGAGACAAAGAAGGGGGTCTTTGAGAGAGAAGGGTGATCAGTGTGAAGTGAGGGACACCCGTAGGGCATGGAGATTGCCTTCAGTCACAAAGTCTGCTTCATGAGATCTCAACCAGAGACATGGTCCTTGGTTGAGGAAGTGTGTACACTTGTGAGCCATGTATAATTATTGAATTATAGAAGGCTGACATCTTCTAGGCTGGAAAGGACCTCAAGTTCATCACATCCAACTCCGACCCACTACCAGAATCTCCTCTTATATCTCTGGCAGGTTTGATTCAGTCTTGAACATCTCTAATGATAGAAAGTTCGTTGTCATCAGAGCAGGAACTTTTGGTTACCTAATCGTATCTCTTCTCTCTGTCACCCCATTTCCCTTCCCAGTGAATGATTTTGACAAGGGCATGGGTACGTGACATAATTCTAGCTAATGAGGTGGAGGAGAAGCCTGCTAAGGGCTTCTAGGAAAGGTTTCCTCCCTTTTATAAAAGACACAAGAAGAGCTGGTCTCTTCTTCTAGTAGAAATTTGAGCCTAGATGTGATGCCTGGAACTGTGGCCACTATCCTGTGACCATGAGGGAAGCTATGTTGAAGACAGGGTGGAAAGACTGAGGCTCACAGAGCAAAACCATTTAAAAATAAAACAAATAAGCAAGCAAGTGAACAAACAAACAATGGGGGAATTGGCGTAGTCACTGAACAGCTAAGTTAAACAGCATTGGGTTGTATCTACCAATTTAAGTAAACCTCAAAAACTGCTAACTCATTTGAAACATGTAGTCAATGAAGTTAACATGAACTGCAAATAAACCAGGACTCTCTCAACCTAAATGTATGTGACTGAATTCTGAACCTAAATAAAGGACTTTACATTTGACTTTTAAAATTTTATTTTCATTTCTGTTAAATTTTATTTTTTGGTTTCGATCTAATTGATCTAAGCTCTTATCTTTTATAGACCTTTTCAATGACCAATTTAATGATACAGAATATTCCTAATTCCTTTCAACTCTACCTCTTTTACCCATAAGGTTTCAATAAGCACACTTTCTTCATCCAAAGAAATGATGAGAGCTGAAGCAAAGCAAAAGAGAGAGTCTGTAAAACTACACTGGAACCTCAGGGCACCAATGTACAGACATTCTGAACCTACCTTGCTGTACCGGGTAGCCCATATTTCTCTATCTTGCTCACCTTTGGAAGAATGCCTTGCTGAAATCAGGATGTAGTGACTATGATATACTGATTCACCCCGCTTTATAAAAATGGAACTCAGGGCTTCCCTGGTGGCGCAGTGGTTGAGAGTCTGCCTGCCGATGCAGGGGACACGGGTTTGTGCCCTGGTCCAGGAAGGTCCCACATGCCGTGGAGCGGCTGGGCCCGTGAGCCATGGCCGCTGAGCCTGCGTGTCCGGAGCCTGTGCTCCGCAGAGGGAGAGGCCACAACAGTGAGAGGCCCGCGTACCGCACAAAAAAAAAAAAAAAAAAAAAGGAGCTCAAATTAGCAGACCTATGCTGGGTCAGTGTGCTCCCGGGGTTATGACCTTCTCTGTACAAGTTTGTATGTGGTGGGCGGACGGTCAGTCTTCTCTGCAAATGTAGCTGGGTCCACAGTCCTGGTTTGGGGATGAGGACTGAGGTCAGGGTTGGTGGGGGAAGGCGGGCAGAGCTAGAGGCTGGGCTGCTGGCTGGAAATGTAGAACGATAGCATAAGTTTTTTCTTGTCAAAGGCCAGAAAGGTTATCTCAGGCCTCTCAGACGAGCTACACACACTTCGGCTGCCTTCCGCTGGACCTTTCTCCTCCTGAGCTTCCTGGCCCTCTGCCAGGGTAGGGCTCAATCTGATTGATCCCAGAAATAGATCCCCAGGGAGCTCTTGAGAAGGGCAGACTTGGTGGGGGAGATGGAGGCCCCCTGAAGCCTCTTCAGCCCATGGGGGGCCTAGATGAAACTGGGAATTCTGGGAGAAAAGATTTATCCTATCCAGGAGATAGGGACATTCCTGAGCTGCCCTGGCAGTGACCCGCTCTGGCTCTCCACCCATGATTGTGTACAAGAGCCAGCCTGGTCCCCTCCTTGCATTCTTTGGCCCAGGAACAAGAAGAAGGTTGCCTCTGAGATGACCACGTCCCGGTCCAGTGATCTGGGGACTGGGACAGCCAGGCCCCGCTGCCCGCTCCCAGCTCTCCAGGGCCTGCTAGCTTGTGGGCAGATGTGAGTACGGGGGACAGATGGCACCTTCATAAGGCCCAGCCCAGATGCCCCCAGGGCCTTCTCAATCAATGGCACTTGACACTCTGGAGATGAACTCTGCTCCAGGCCCGAGGGTTGGAGGTTGCTGGAAGATGGGAGTCTCTCCATGGCCTCCTGGATTGGCTCTTTCCCAGTCAGAGGAGAGCCCGGTTGGAACAGAAGCTGTGTAGCTCCTGCAGGAGGAGGATCTCATAATTTGGGAGCCCCCAGGTTTCCTGGATCTCTTCCCCTGATGGTGAGCAAGGGCACCTGGCCCGATAGATATCCCAAGCTCTGAGCAGCCAGCAGAGCGCGTGGCTTGACCTTTTTTGGTGACCTGCCTACAATGCCTCTGCTGGTGGGGAATGGGAAGAAGGAACTTGCTATTTGAGTTTGGGGGTGATTTGTGGGGGGCTGGAGACCTGGGGGAGCCACCTCATGGGGTCAGCTCTATTGACCTCTTCCTGTGACCCTAACGGTCAGCTCCCCAGCAGGAGAGGAGAGGCAGCGGTCTCGGCCCTGGCTTCAGGGAGGTGGGGGGCAGAGAGCAGTCAGGGCTGGGGCTCTGTCTGGGAGCATCAGAGAGGGTGGGGAGTGTGTGGTGCAGGGGAGAGGTACGCACTTGGGCACGCCCGCTCACTCTCCGCCAGATTCCATGCATTCAACCAACTGGTTTGTTTTTTTTTTACATCTTTATTGGAGTATAATTGCTTTACAATGGTGTGTTGGTTTCTGCTTTATAACAAAGTGAATCAGTTATACATATACATATGTTCCCATATCTCTTCCCTCTTGCGTCTCCCTCCCTCCCACCCTCCCTATCCCACCCCTCCAGGTGGTCACAAAGCACCCAGTTGATCTCCCTGTGCTATGCGGCTGCTTCCCACTAGCTATCTACCTTACCTTTGGTAGTGTATATATGTCCATGCCTCTCTCTCGCTTTGTCACAGCTTACCCTTCCCCCTCCCCATATCCTCAAGTCCATTCTCTAGTAGGTCTGTGTCTTTATTCCTGTCCTGTCCCTAGGTTCTTCAGAACAATTTTTTTTTTTAGATTCCATATATATGTGTTAGCATATGGTTTCTCTTTCTGACTTACTTCACTCTGTATGACAGACTCTAGGTCTATCCACCTCATTACAAATAGCTCGATTTCGTTTCTTTTTATGGCTGAGTAATATTCTACTGTTGACCCACAAAAAAGCCCTGTGTGTGCCGGAGGGAAGTGGAGCCTGAGGGTTCTGTAGGTCTGGGTGGAGGCGACTGGCGTACAGAATGAGGCTTCTGTCCTGGGCTGGCCCAGAGCAGCAGCTGGGGGCTGGGATGAGTATGGGAGAGGGGACAGTGTCCTCTACATGGATGGCCATTAGAGGCAGGTACAGAGCCCAGGGAGGTCAGTGAAAAGAGGCTTGGGGAAGTGGTCAGGTAGGCGGCCAGCTCCAGGTAGCGGTCTTCCCAGAGGAAAGGGTAGCTCTGGAGGGCCAGGGGCCTGGCAGGTCTCATCCTGGAGCTCCAGGGAAAGACAGGAGGGGAAGAGGGAGGGCAGGGAAAAGAACTGGTGATAACGGGGTGTGCCGCCCACTGGGCACCTCCCAGTCCATCCCCTCCTCCCCGCAATGTGGGAGGGGGCCGTTATTCTCCCTACTCCAGCGTTGGGTGGGGGAGAGTTAACCCGTTCACCCATGGCCACACGCAAGTAAGTGGCAGGGCCTGAACTCAGGTCTGTCCAGAGCTGACCTCCCCGTGCTGCAGAGGAGGGTTTAGACGAATGGAGCGGGGGAAGGAGGAGAAAGGCGTTCTCTCTGGGGCGAGAAGTGAGTAGCAATGGGGTGACTGGGATCCTGAACTGATCTTCACTTGGCTCCCCGCGACCCTGAGCCCTGGCCAGTATGTCTCGGGGTCCCCAGTCACTCCATCCTGTTCCCACTCCCACCTGAAGTCCTCCAGTTGCTTCCATGGGGGAGCTCACCTTGGGGCTGAGGACTCCCTGGCTGCAGTGGCCTGGGGGCAGGGGCACGCTTCCAGGGCTGCCCAGCAGGGGGAGCTCTGCCCCACCAGCCCACTTTCCTAGGGTCTGACAGGGCTGGAGGGGCCGATGCAGCAGCTTCCATTCCGCCCTCTGAAGACAGCTGAGGCCAATGAGTGGAGGAGCCTGGCTGGCTCTGGGGGAGGCTCCCCGGCCCTCTTCTCCCTGGCCTGCCCGGCCTGCACAACTCCTGGCCTCCCAAGAGGTTGGACATAAGACTTGGGCCAGGCTTCCCTGCTGGCACAGTGGTTAAGAATCCACCTGCCAATGCAGGGGACACGGGTTCGAGCCCTGGTCCAGGAAGATCCCACATGCCATGGAGCAACTAAGCCCGTGCGCCACAACTACTGAGCCTGCGCTCTAGAGCCCGTGATCCACAACTTCTGAGCCCACATGCCACAACTACTGAAGCCCGCGTGCCTAGAGCCTGTGCTCCGCAACAAGAGAAGCCACCGCAGTGAGAAGCCCATGCACCGCAACGAAGAGTGGCCCCTGCTCGCCGCCACTTGAGAAAGCCCGCGCGCAGCAGCAAAGACCCAACGTAGCCAAAAATAAATAAATAAATTTATAAAAAAAAAAAAAAAAGACTTTGGCCATTCGGCTCCCAAGCCCCTTCCAGGGGTGAGCCTGGGCCTCCCACCTCCTCCAGGCCTAGAGGGGAGGAAGAACATGTGAGATTGTGAGGGGTCCTGGGAGAAAAGGCCGTCCTCAGGAAGGGGAGGAAAGAGCAACCAGGGCCTGGGAGGTTGCTCAGTCTGCACACCCCCTGCAGGGATTTGCGGGTGTGTGTCTGGGGGTAGCGGGTAAGGTGGCCACTGGCTCCCCGGGCATTGCTCCACCTTCCACCTCCCACCGTGCCCCGTGCCTGGCCGCATCTGAGCCATGGCCACTCGGGGCTCAACCGAGGAGGCTGGCCTGGCGTGGGGAGCCCGGGGGCAGGAACTTCCCTTGTCCACCTCGCCACCCTAAATGTTCCACGGACACACTTCAAAAGTCTCCACTGCCGGATGTGCCTGCGGAGGAGAGGGGCAGCGGCCAGGCATTTTGGTGGCACCTCTATCTCTGCCGTCCAGTATGGCAGCCCCTAGCTGTGTGTGTCTGTTTAAATTAAAAAGAAAAATAAGATTACACTGACATCCAAGTCCAAGGCTGGTGGCTGTGTACTGGAGAGCTTAGATACAGAGCACCTCCATCAGCGCAGACAGTCCTATGGGGGCCCTGGGGTGTGTGGGGGGCACTGAGCCAGGAAGCAGGTAGGAGCAGATTGCTTTCCTCACAGTGTGTTCGGGGGGGCAGGTGATCTGGAGGGTGGGGTGCTGCCATCTGAAGCCCTGGGGCTAGGGAGTCAGGGACGGGCTTTGTTGGAAGGGGGGCAGACATCCAAGGGAGGGTCCAGTGGGTCCCAGCGGGTGGGGCAGGCCAGCAACGTTGAGCCCGGCCTGTGTACCTAGGCTCTGAGCCCCCATGTGTACATTTACAACCTGGGAAGAATAATTCCCATCAGATGGTGTAGGGATGGGGGCCTGAGGGAGGCCAGGGCTGGCCGTATGGCCTGGGGGCAGGTCCCGTCACCTCCGGAGCCTCAGTCACTCCCTGGAAAAGCAGGACCAGTGGAGGCTCCGGTGAGCTGAGAGCTCAGGGCTGTTGGCTGTGGGAAGCAGTGCAGACTGAAGATCTGTGCCGTGTCTCCCCGTCCCCGTCCGGAGGGGGCCTCAGAGGGCCTTCAGTTCTACTTCCTAGGTTCTTTAAAATTATAATGCATGCAGAGCCTGCTGCCAAAGGAGGATTTGAGGCCGCTAACCCCTTATTTTACAAATGAGAAAACAAGCTTCGGGAGGTTTAGGGACTTACTCAAGTCACGTCTTCCTGAAGTTCCCTGATGTTTGGAGCCAAGAAAAGTTTCATAAATGCAGCCTCGGCCTTCCAGCTCCACCTCCCACCCCATCTAGACGCCATCATCCCCTTGAGGGATGTGGGGCTGGGCCGAAGCTGAGGGTGAGGACTTGGGCCAGAGGCTTGGCGAGAAGCGGCCGCCGGGGCAGGAGAGCCCAGTCTGGAGGTAGAGCTGAGTGTCTGGTGGGGGTGATGGGAGGGGGCTTATCAAGTGGCCACTGCATCCTGGTGAGGATGAGACCCAGAGGTCTGGGTTCAGGTGGAGCCCATGTGCCCTGTGACCCCTTGGGGGTGTTAGGACCCCTGTCCTACAGGGCAGCAGTAGGCCTTACTCCCTGGGCACATCTGCCCTGGTCTCTACACACTTCCAGCCCTGGGAGTACTATTGTAGTAGCAGTAGTATTAAGAGCATCAACTTACTGACCACCAGCTGCAAGACAGGCATCGTACTAGATATTTCACCTGCATTCTCTCCTTTAATCCACTCAACAATCCCATAAAGTAGATCACAGTCCCGTTTAACACATAATGTAGCTATGTGTCAGAGAGGTTCAGTGACTCGCCCAAGGTCACACAGCCAGTAAGGGGGTGGCTGTTATAGTTTTCCAGCTTGTTGTTTGAATCCCAAGTGCTGGGAGCTTTCCATCAAACACAATGGCCTTTCCAGCACCAGGCTCTGGCTGAGAATGTGCTTCCCAGGGTGCTGGGATGCAGGACTTTGGCCTGTCAGGAAGAGTTACAGTCTTTGTGGGGGGGTGCGCTCCTGGAGAGTCTGGTCTTTGATGGGGGAGCCCAGCTTTGATCTCCTTTTGAAGTTACGGCCCCTGGAACCGGCAACTTCAGTGGGGAGGACCCAGGGAAGGGGGAGATGAAAGGGCAGAGGCAGCCGGGGTGGGAGAGACAAGGGAGGGCGTGGGGGGCCGTGAAGAGACATGAGAGAGAAACAGATGTGAACCGAGAAAGGGGGTGAGGCAGCTGGTGAAAGGGAGAGTGAGAGGCCGGTGGGGAAGAGGGACTGGGGGACAGGAAATGCTGCGGGCAGACAGAGGGACTGGCCAGTCCCGGGGCGGAGAAAGGAGACAGGGCTGAGTGGGCTGCGTGGGGCAGGAAGGAGGCGACGTGGGAGAGGGTGACCTGGGGGCAGAGGCGGATCCCGGGGTCCCAGATTCCAGCCTCTTCTGCCCGGGAATCTGGGCTACGGGGTGAGCCTGTGCCATGGGGCCCACTGGTCCCTCACCTCCCATCCTCCCTCTCCTTCCAGGGGAGGCACCTCTCTCTCAGACTAGTTCGCCAGTTGTCGGTGTCTAACGGTCTGGAGGTTCCAACAAATTTCTGGCCAAGGCCTCATTGATGGCATCAGATGGCCCAAGGGATGGAGTGAGGGAGAGGGGATCTCCCTGGAGTTTATGGCTCAGGCCTGTGCCCAGGCAAGGGGGTGGGGAGAGACTGGGGGTGGTGTTCTGCCTGCAGCCCATGCACCTGTTCCTGTCTGACATCTTCCTTCCTCCTGCCGGGAGGGGAAGTGAGAACACGTGGTGGGAAGGGACAAGGGGCGGGGGGCCAGCTAATTCCCGGCTGGCAGCCTCCTTCCGCTCCACCAAGCCACCAGCTCAGAGGCCCCTGCCCACCCGACCCTGGCCCTAGCTCTGCGCTCCCTCCCCTCCACACTGCCCAGCCTCCCTGGAAGCTGCCAATTTGTCACAGCTTCTCCCCTGTCCCGGGCACCCTGGTCCAGCACCTTTCAGACCCTGGACCCAAACAGAGGGCCTCCCCGGGGCGCAGGATGGCATCCTTAGCTCTGCTGACGGTGGGAATGTGGGTGAGGTGGGGTGGGCAGTGGGGGAGGGGAAAGGCAGCAGAACCCCTCCCTTTCCTGGGTTTCTGCCAGCCGCGCCCAGGATTACACCCACCCCAACTCCCTGTACTTCAGAGGGGCCGGGAGGGCTTCCAAATTAGGATTTATGGGATTAATGGCTTTTTTCTGCCTCCCCCTGCCTGTCTCCCTCACTGCAAGCCTCATGCCCTCCTCCTAGGCGGGCGGTGGCGGGCGGTGGCGGGGGGGGGGGGGGGGGGGGGGGGGGGGGGCCCTCCCCGGGGCCCAGACCTCACAAGAAGGCTCTGCAATAGCTGAGTTTCTTCCCTTGGTTAGTGGGGGAGGGGGGAGGCCAGAAACCCCGCCTGGCGCCCAGCCCCTTCCTCACGCCAGCCCGCAGCACCCTTTCCTTGGCGAGGGGGAGGCCCTGTCAGAGTAGGGAGACAGCCGATCCCAGCGGCAAGTTCTCCAGGGGTGGCTGTGCAGGGCCCTGGGGGAGGTCCCTGCATCCCTTTGGGTCTTCACTCCTCCATACACACTGCGGGGGTTTGAGGCTCAAGGAAATCGCTCTGCAGAGGCGGCTGGGGGATGATGTGTTGCAGGAACACAGAGCTTGAGAGGCAGCGGGGTGGAGATGGGTGGCATGGGTGGGAGCAGAGTCCTGGCCCTTCTTGGGTCCCAGGACCCAACTGGCTCCTAGTCGGTGGGGAACGGTCTGCGGGGGCCGCCAGTGAGTCCCTCCTGGGTCCTGCCCCCATGCCAGCCCTCACAGGTCTTGTGGGACTTTTCTCACACTCAGCACTGCCATGTCTCTCCTGGCTGATCCTTCCTTTCTCCCTCCTGCCCCTTTCTTTATCCTCTTCCACCCTGCTCATCCCCCAACCATCTCAAGTACAGGGCCCCAAGGTCAGATTTCCTCACCTGTAGCTGGGTGGCGGGGGTGGGGGGGGTGGGGGGGGTTGTGTGTGTGTGGACCCTTTGACCCAAGTCTCCAGCCCTATGATTCTACTTTCTCAGTTTGAGGGGCCTTCAGCTTACTTTAATCCCTCAAGAAGGCTCACGTGTTTGCTGAAACCCCTCTGACCTCACCATCTCCCCAAGTCAATATCTGAGTTCTCAACCCTGTGGCCTCTAAGTGACTCAGGATCCATGCTGCAGAGAGGCCTGCTCACCGCACCCTGCAGAGCCCAGCTGGTCCCTTTTCAGCTCAGGGGCCCTGGGTTGTCACTTTGCTGGGAGCCCCTCAGGGGATAGGAACTTTGCCTCAAACTGTTCAGCTGAGCCAAGAGAGGTCAAGGTCAGGAGGAAATGTGGGGGTGCAGCCTTGAGCCATGGTAAGAAAATAAAATGTGGCACCCAGGTGCCCATGATGGCTAAGGGGCGTCAGTGTTGCAGGGGGTGAGGCCACTTCTGGGAGAGGCATGTGCCCACTGGATCCGCAGAAGGATAAATGGGGGCCGCTGGAACAGGAAGGAGCCCTAGAGATTATTTCCAACCTCTCTGTTTCACAGGTGGAGAAACTGAGGTTCCAAAAGGGGAAATGAAGGTAACACAGTACATTGGTAGCAGAAGGGGACTACATTCCAGACCTCCTGGTCCAGGATTCCTTCTCCTGCACCTGTCTGGCTCCCCCCACCCCCCTTTATCCATCGCTGAAGCCCCCAGCCCTGCATCACTCCAGGCCTCTGTGCAGCTGGGCATTTGCTCTGCTGGGAAGTGTAGTGGGCAGAGTGTCCCTGTGGTCCAGAGGCAGGGTGGGCCGCTAGGGGTCATGTGCTAGGGTGGGCTCAGCTGGATGGTGGCATATTCCACAGCCTCTTCAGACCCGAGCATGGTGCTCCGTGGCCCCGGCATGAATTCCAGGGCTGATATGTCCAGCTCTGCATAGTGGATGTCAGTGTTCTTTGGACCAGAGTCCTAGGAATGAGGCAGAAGGGAGAGATGGCAGGAGGGGGCGGGGGAGGGGAGTAAGGACCAGATGAAGCGTCCCAGGGCCAGGAGTCGGGATGAGATGGGGAGGTGTGGGAGTGAGGTGGGTGCATGAGGAGAAAAGGGAACCAGGGAGAATTGTACAGTATGGAGAGAAGGAGAGAGAACCAGAAAAACAATCAGTCACCACAAGCATTTGTCTGCGCTCCACTACGCTGTGTCCCCTTGGACTGGTGTGGGGATGGGCAGAGGGTGGGCCCCGCTCCTGGGCCCACTGCACTTGCCTCCCGGAGACTATTCGGGCCACCCCTCTCATTCTGCAGAGGGAAGAGAGTGAGGCCAAGAGAGGGGAAGTGATGTGACCTTCCAAGGTCACATGGAAGTAGCTGGCAGAGCAGCGGTGGCATAAAGTCAAACTTGGAGTCAGAAGACCTGGCTTTGAATGTAGCTGGACCACTTGCTGTGGCTGGTCAGATTATTCAACCCACCTGAGCCTAAATAAATAAAACAATAAAACGATTCATTACGTGTATCACTGTTGTCAGAACCCCGAGCTCCAACTTCCCCCCTGAGCTCTTCGACGGCTCTGTATTACTTGACTCTTACCTTGATTTGGAAATTACTAGATAAGAGGGCTCGGAGGGCAGGGGCTGCCATGAAGCTGAAAGGGCAGAGACCCTCCCGGCCTTGCGTGGGCATTAGCTCTACCGACGGCCCCTGCCATGGCTGTGCCTGGCCCCTCTCCCTCACAGGGCCTCGGTTTCCCCTTTGGCAAAATGATCCGTGATCTCTGAGGAGCTTCCAGCTCTCAGCCCTGGACCATTCCTCACAAGCTTCTCCTCAGCTCACTGCCGACGTTTAGGCAGGCAGACGGAAGGACCTGTCCGCAGAGCAGGGGCCGAGGGAGACAGGGCTCTCCCCAGGTCGGAGGGCAGGGAGGAGGGCTCCACGTCATGGGAGGCAGGTTCCTGTGACCCAAGCTGGTGCCCACTCTCTGCCTCTTGGCGGGGCTGCCTGCATGGCAGGAAGGGCAAGTGTCCTGATTTCAGCAGCGCCTGTCTGGTGCCCATCAGTGACTGCAGTCAGGAACACGTGGCTGGGCTAAGATTAGACCAATTAGCTCCTGATTTCTCAGAAGCGAAAGCCACACCCTGATGGCTTTCCTTCCTCAGCCCCCTGTGCTTCCAGAGCCTGCCTGGAGGTGAGGGTGGAGGAAACACCTCTTTTCCAGGAGGAAGGGGTCTGGGGGAGGAGGTTGGAGGTACAAGAGGCCAGAGGTAGGAGGAAGGGGAAGGGGGCTGAACAGATGGGAGGTCTGTCTCCCAAGCCATGAATTGGAGGGCCGGTGAGGATGGCCCAGGGCTGGGCACGTGGGCTCAAGGCAAGCAGGGCGGCATGTGAGTAGGAGCTGCTGAGGGTGAAAGCCCTGACTCCCTTTGTCCCCGCGGGGCCCTGGAGGCAGGCGGAGCGTGGACGCCACAAGTCGGGATTCCCATAAGGTGGGAGGGTGGCTGGCACTCTGGGATGGTGTGAAGACCATCCTGCGGAGGCTGGGGACGGATGCCACACCTTGGGTGTCCTCATTCCACACACCCAGGGTGTGGCAGGATGAACAGACCCCACCTCTTGACCTTCCCATCAACGTGAGGATGCCTGTGGACAGGTGCTTCAGGGGGATGTGAGGCCGGGGGTGTCCTGGGGCTGCCAGACACAGGCAGGGACCCCTCAGGGGGATTCCCACCGAGGCTGTCTGCTGCGAGACCACCAGCAGTGGGCCCAGTAACTTCTCTCCATGGGTCCTTCCCAACTGAGGGCCATCTGTATGGAGCAGACTTGGCTCTGATCCCCACAGAGGCCTGGGAGATTATGGGGTGATGGCAAAGGTGCTTTGGGACCATCTCATGCAGGTGGGTGGAGGGGAGTTCTCCAGGGCAGGAGGGGCTGCCCTGGAAGCCCTGGCACTTTGCCTTCTGTCTTAAAAGAATCCATCTCAAAGAGGCAAGGGAGGAGTGCCCTGAGACTCCTGCTTGGACTGGGGGAAACTTCGGCGACAGGTCAGGGAGTCAGCACCCTGTAGGCCAGGTGTGTCTCTGGCCCCAGGCACCAGCCTTTCTCAGGCCCTGCTCCCCATCTCATCCCAGAAGGTACACACCTCTTGGTATAAGTTTGGGGAACTGGTAGAAGTCTCACCCTGAGTTGGCCCCTGGCAAACTCAACCATCAATTCCATCCCAAGGTCATTCCTGCCCTGGAGTTCCCATACTCCCCGCTTTGTCATTGGAGCAGCCATGGAAACGCAACGCTCAGATCTGCTGTGGGGAGCGTGGCTGAACAACAACCCAGCTGCCGCCTGGCTGGATCCACCATGGCATTTGCAGAGGCCTCATGTCCCCTGGCTCCTCCCTCCAGTGACTGAGCATGGCTGTCCTAGTGGAGACCCATTCCTGAGAGGCAGGACTCCTCTGAGGCTGGCCTGAGGACTCCCCTTTGGCCCGGGGCAAGCTTCCCAGAGCTGAGCTGAAGTCTGAGGCCCCTCCTTCCTTCCCCTCTCCTTTCTCAGGGCCAGACCTGTGTGGAGGTCAGAAGCCTGCCCCGCCTTCTCCTGTCCCCTCCCCTTTATCTGTCACAGGTGTTTCCCCCAATGAAGCTCTTGTACATCAAATCTTGTCTTGCTGTCTCTTCTTGGAGGCCTCGGATGATCAAAAGTGGTACTAGGAGTGGTCTGAGAAAATAGATGCAAAAGGGAAAGTGGAGATTTGGGCCTGGCTCACTCACTGCCTTGCAGCAAGGAGGCCCCACCTTGAGTGGAAAGTAGGGCCCGGAGAGTCCCTGGTACAGTGTGGCAGCCCAGTGGTGAAGCTTCCACCAGCGGGGGCCTGGGAGGACATCATGGTGGAGGGGAACGCTCTCTCAGGCACAGTGAATCAGGCTTTGAGATGCCCGGGAAGTGACGCTGGAGAGGCAGCAGAGTTGGCTGGTTATTATTTAGTGATGTTGGCACTTACAGAGGGTTCATGAGAAACTGAGGGCCATTGACCGTTAAAGACTCAATGTGAGAGCTAGAGACCCTCTCAGGTAGCTTACACAGAGGCCCCGTCTCCTCCTGCTGTGGAGCAGTGGACACAGCGGCGGAGCAGATGTAGGATTTGAGAGCGGGAATCACAGGGCTCCAGAGATGCGCAGGCACGCCGGCTTTGTTATGCTAAGTGCGAGCTCCAGCTGGAAAAATCTGCAACTCTGAAACTGTGTTGCGGATAAATGGATAGAAGCCCCCCACCCTGCCGGAGGATGTGTCCCTCAGAGCACATGGAGGTGCCCAGCCTTCCCCTATAAGGGCTAACACCATTCCAGGCTTGCCCTGCAGGGCTAGAGGTGCCCCCCTTGAGAGCTGCCTCTACCTGTGTTCCTGGCTGCCAGGCTAATAACTAAGCTGGGGACAGCGGGACCTGATGAGGAGGAGAGATTACACCCAAGGAGCAAGGAGTGGCACACACTTCTAGCACGTTCCAGCAGAAGCCAGGCGAGCATTCCTGGGTGGGATTTGGGGGGATAAGCAAGACTGCATTGACCTGCAGGGCACTTTCTCAGGATATGGGATTCAACAGCCTGGCAAGGACCACAGAGAACAGGGCAAATTCACTGCTGGGGATACGGCATTCCCCAGTGCAGAAGTGGAATTGACATGCTGACACCACAATAAGTCCATGGTCTGCGGGCCAAGGGCCAAGTGGAGACCTCTGCGACTGCCCCCACCCACCAAGAGAGTAAATCAAAAGTGATATAGTACCCGAGGTCGGGGAGAGATCAGTGTCGTCGTCGAGCCCTAAAGGACGCAGGGGTGGGGGTCCCTGTCTTGTCTCCATTTAATTCCTCAGTCTGGCCGTACAGGGTGCTAGAGGATCACTGTCGACCACCACAGGCTCCATCACGCGGCAGCCCCACTGTAGCTCCCAATGCCTGCTGAAATGCCAGCTCGGTGGCAGTACTCTGGGAGGCCTCTACATGGCGCTGTGGCCCGAACAGGAAGACTACAAGGGATGAAAACAGGTGTGACCCCACTCACCATCACTCCCAATGACCCAGTGTGGGGATGGTGTGCTTCCCATCCCTGCCCCTCTGGGCTCTGCTGGGCACACTTGGACTCCTTGTGTTCCAGGCCAGCAGGCAAGGAGTCACATCTTGGCAGGTGTAACTGGCCCTGAAGGGCAGGAGGAGGTCAGCCTGCTGTCACACATGAGGCGGGGAGGGCTATGTGACAGGCATGGGTGATGACTTGGGCCTTTTCTGCTTTAGCTGTGAACGGACACATGCAACAGCCCTGGCCTGCGAAGGGTGTCATCATCGAGGGCTCAGACGCCTCAGGAATGAAGGCAGGTGGCAGCTGAGCGAGGGGAATTTAGAACGGTTTCGGGAAGGAGAGGATGTGCACAGTTGTGGCCCTGAGATCTACTGGAGCAATAGGGGCTACACCCTCAGGAAGAGAGGCCCCGGAATCATGGAGGTGGAGATCCCCGGGGTGCCAGGGTGACCCGTGGCAGCTGTGGACACACACGACTTAGATTTCTGCTGTGAGCAGCGAGCTGCCACCCCTCTGGATCCACCTCAGCGTTTCTGCTGCACCCACACTTCCCCAGGCTGCTCCCACCAATGACGGAATGTGATGGGGACCTTGTGCAGCTCATCCCTGCGGGATGCGGGGCTCCTCTAATGGCAGCTGTGGCTCAAGGGCTCTCTGTGGCCTGCCCAGAGCTTCTGTAGAGTGTGTGGCCGTTCGAGACTCTTCCTACTCAACCTTCCTTCCTTCCCCCTCTCCCTGTCTACTTCTCCTCCCTCCTTGATCCTTCGCCGGTGTCCCCCCCAATGACTCTGTGTGTCTGATTCCATCTTGGCGTCTCCTTCTTGGGGGACCTGAACCAACACAAAAGCTTCAGAACTCCATCCCTCCAAATGTCGTTGCATCCAGTCTTCTGCTTCTAGCCTGGGTTGTCCATCCTCACAAGACTGAGGAGATGAAAGCCCCTCTCCTTAAAGGTAAGGCAGTGCTTCTTCCTCCCACCACTTCGAGACATCTACTTTGGAGACTCTGAAAGTCCTCCCTGAGATCTAGTCCTGAGCCAGCCAGCTCTTCAAATGGTACCTGCCACCTGAGCGGACTCTTAGCCCAGAAACCTCGACGGAAATTGAGGGGAGGGTCACGCCTTGCTTAGTGCCCTGGTGTGTGTGGGAAGCATGGGGCCTGGGCCACCCAGGCTGGGGCCACTGGGCTGGGATGAGCCTCTGGTTGCTGGCCCCCCAGACCCCTGCCGCCTCCCCTCTGGAGCCCTGCCTCGGTGAATGGTGCATGTTCTCTGCCTGGCTCCCTCTCACTACTTTTTGGGAAGGAGAATTGATGACATCATCAATAATGTGACTTGTATACAAGCTGCACTGCCAACAAACCTGAGTGCTGGGGATAAATCCTCTCCTGGCCCGCTAATTGCTCTGTAAGCCAAAAGGAATTACACTTCTCTTGGCAACAACATCAGCGCCTCCCCAGGATGCCGGAGTTGACCTCCGTACACCACCCCACAGGCCATTCTCACAAGCGTCCATCCACCTTGATGCCCTAATCCCGTGGCCTCTGGGTTCAGGACACAGAGTGTGCCCATCACCTAGCCCCTCCTGCCCGTGGCGAGGTGGGTGGGCACTAGCCCACTCTGCTCTTCGTCCCAAGTAGTCATCTTGTGTCTCAAATGCTTCAACTCATTTGGGGTTTCTGTCAATCCAATATGGCAGAACCTGGGGAGGCAAGGCTATCAGGGAGGGGACAGGGTCAGAGCCACGTGCTGGGGTCTGGGGCTTGTATGAAAGAGAAGAGGGGGAGGAGGGGTCATGGTGGTGGGCGGGGGCTGTCCTGGAGCTGGAGCTGCCAGGCTTGGCCTGGTTCCCGCCGTGCCCCCAGGGAGGGCTGTGCATGCCAGGCGGAGGGGGCAGCAGTCAGAGAGCAGGGCCGAGAAGTCGTTAGTGGGGATTAGGGCCAGCTGCAGCTGTCCCATTACATCACGGCGATTTTTATGCCGAGCCTGGGCCCACTCCTCAGGAGATCCCGCTGGAGTCTTCCATGACTTTCCAAATCACTCCCTTCCATCATCTTCCCTCTCCCCCAGGCCTCAGGCCCCCTGCCTGCCCTTTCCTGTTTTTTTTCTTCTCTCGCCCGCTTTCTCTTTTCACCCAGGGCTCTGACAAGGTTACTGACTCCTAACTCGGGGCTGCGCTGAGGAAGGGGAAGGCTGATTTGGAGAATCCTGAGGGGGAATAACTTTCTCTTTTCTGGAAACATTGGGGTCTCCGCACTGCCTCCTACCTTACCCACTTTCAGGCCTGGGGATAAAGTGCTTTCTCACTTTTCTCAAGACGGGCTCACTTTGCCACCTCCAACCGAGAGGGAGGATGGCTAAGCTGTGGAGACCATGACCTGGCTCTCCCCCTAGTGCCAGGAGAGAGCGTGTTATCTTTGGGCCCAGACCCAGGTCTGGCCTGGGTCTCTGGGCTGGCACTGTATGGGTACTGCCCTGGCCCCAAGTCCGCTGAAAGGAGTGGGCTCTGGGCAGAGGTGGCAGCCGTTCAAGTGGACGCCGGCCCTCCGAGCGGCTGGGAGTGGGACCATGAGCAGGGGCTGGGGCTGGCTTTCTGGTGGTCGTTGGCAGGTCCAGGGACTGGGGTGCAGGGTACCGAGCCAGGGGGCGGGGCTGGGGGAGGGAGAGCTGCGCATCAGGTTGGGGCTCTGCCCTCGCTGGAAACCCCACCCTCCTGCCCTGGTCGTCACAGTGCCTGTGGTGGTGGGACAAGGAGGGTCCTCCCCCCGCTGCGGGGGGCTGTCCTGTGCCCTCCCTGTCCAGTCTCCTCAGCCTCCTCTGACCCCCTGCTCTCTCAGGCAGCTGGGCTTGTGGCCAGGCCGGGTGGAGCTGGGTTGGGGACAGCATCCTCAAGGTTCAGAGGTCCTTACCAAGGGGCAGTAGGGAGGGGAGGCCCGCAGATCATAGTAGGGGGGCTGGGCAGGCAGCTTCTGCAGTTCTTCCTCTTCCTGCTGTGGATGCTGCTTCCCAGGCTCCAGGCGAAGGATCTGGAAGAGAAGGGGCTGAGCGGCTGCACGGACTCTTGCACGGGCCTGCTCCAGGCGGCCCTCCTGGAGGGACGTGGATTCCCCTCCTAGGTTCCCATGTGCCCCCATCCTGCATTCACCACTTTGGCGACATCTGGGAGGCACAGGGCAGCCTGAGCCGTTGGCTTTGCAGGCTCTTTCTGACCAGCCCGGGGCCACGCATCAATGGTTATTTTAAAATGAATGATCTGAGAGGTGGAGAAAGAGGTTCGCCTCGGGGGCGGGGGGGGGGGGCCCTGGGTAGGAAGGGTCCTAGTGTGTCATTTCTCAGGGTAGAGGAGGGAAAAGCCCCGACGACGGTCTCTAGCCTGGAGCTGGCCTTGTTGGAACTGGCCAGGGCTAGTGGTGCACTTGGGACTGTCCAGGAGTTCATGGAGTTGGGAGGGCTCTGCCTTCAGGTTGGGCCCCTGCCCTGAGCCCCTCTCCCATTTTTTCAACCCCCTCCCTCACTCGAGTGACCCAGGCCCACCTGGATGTCCTCAGGTGCAAGGTGGCTCTGCCTGTTGGGAGAAGGCTCCAGCTTCTGGGCGAAGGGCAGGGTAGTCCTGGGGGAACAGAATGAGGCTCACATGGGGGTCTCTGCCCCAGTCAGGCCACCTGACAGTTACTGCAAGGATCCCTTGCAAGGATGGCCCCGGGCTCAGGAGGCCCAGGTGGCCTCCTGAGTGGCCAGAGATTGGGAGATGGTTACTCAGCGTAGTGGGATGGAGGCTGAGAAGGCCTCTCCCATCTTCCCAGCCTGTCCCTCCCTCCAGCCTGGGCCCAGAGCCAAGTAAGTCAGGTGTCCTAGCTTGAAGGACAGTGGGAAATCCACATGGGCCCTCAGCGGGGGCCAGGACCAAGGCGGGGGGACTGAGGCCTCAGGTGCAAAGCCTATGGGGGCGCTGTAAGTCTCAGTCATCGCGATAAAGAATGTTTTAATGCGATATTTAAAAAACCAAAATGAATGCAAAAATCCATGACGAACAAAATATCAACATTTTAAGTAAAGACGAGGTAAGTAATAGGGCTATGCCAAGCCATATCAGAGCCTGAGGCAAAAAGAAAAATCAGTATTACTGATCCTGTCTTTATTTAAAGTGTTGCTATTTTGTTCATTGTGTATTTTGGGCATTCATTTGGATTTTTTAAAAATATTGCATTAGAGTATTATTCCTCACAATGATGGAGGTTTTTGGTGCCTCATTGGACTTGGTGTCAGAGGTGAGTGTGCCACTCAGCTCACCCTGGCCCAGCTGGGAGAAGGTGAGCTTGTGCGAGGCATTTCACCTCTATGCCTCAGTTTCCTCACCATAAACTGTGGATTATAATCGCACACGTACTTCTCAGAGTTGCTGAGAGGATAAAATGCATCTTCGTAAGCCAGCGTAAACGTTGGGAGGTGCCTGTGCGCAGTGAGCTCTCTGAAGGCTTCAGCTCTACTGCAGGAGTGTTAGGGTCCCCCTCCCGCCTCTCTGGTGGCAGGAGGAGGAGACAGAGCCGTGGGGGGTGGGGTAGCCCTGAGCCCCTTACAAGTCCGGGTGCTTCAGCAGGAGCCCATGGGGGTGGGCAGCGGGTGGGGTGGGGGAGGTTTGGGGGTACAGAGGATGGGCTGGTTTGCACTCACCCGCCCCCGTCCACCTCCAGCCTGCTCTTCTGCTGCCGGTGATACAGAAAGAAGACAGTAAGAGCCACACTGAGGATGAGGACCACGGCCACGGTGCACCCCAGGAACCTGGCCATACTTCCTGGGCCCCCCTGGGGGAGGGGTTTTTCTGGAACCAAGAGACCAAGGCAGAGAATGAGAGAGTAGGACAGAGGGAGACATAGAGAGAAGAGAGGGAGAGAAGGAAAACTTTTAGAGTCAGAGAGGTGGGCAAAAAGTAAGAATCAGAGGCTGAGGCGGTGTCCTGCCCTAACCCCTTCACCTGCAGCTCCCCTCCCCCATCATGCTCCAGTTCTGGGGGGGCTGTCCCAGTTAGGGCAGGACAGACCTCATATGCTGGCTCCCCAGGGCCCTGTAATCCCAGCCTCTGCTCTGATCTTGGGATCTGGGGCATGGAGGTGGGAATGGGGGCTGGGGAACACAGGCCAGGCTCAGGGGTGCTCAGGGGTGGGGGTCCCCACACCCTCATTCCACCTCTGGCCCTGCAGGGAAGATCTCTGTTGAGGAGTTTAATTTCCTTCCCCTTCCTACCCAATTAAACAGGCAAATGAACTAATTGATGCTTTGCCCTCCCAGCTCTGGAGAAAGTGTGAGGATCTGGGGAGGGGAAGATGGGAGCTTGAGGATGAATGGGGATCCTTGGGGGAAACCTAGTCTGTCCAGTGCCTGAGAAGCTGAAAAACACATAGGGCTGGAGTCTAAGGGGAGGGGACTAAGCCTCCCGCCCCGCTGTCTGGACCTGCCCGGGCGTTGCCCCGGGAGCCCTGGCTCCATGGGTGGGAAGTGGGGTTGGGGTAGGTGGCAATCCCTCTCAGCTTGCTCTCTGATGACCTGGGCAAATCACCCAGTCTCTCTGGGCCTTGGAAAGAAAAAGGCCTGGGAAGTCGTGAAGTTTTGTCGAATGATTTCTCAGCCTGAGGGGCGGCCACTGGGGGAGGTCCCTGAACACAAGGACACCAGAGCTGTTGGAACTGAACCTGTGGCCAGGGGCACGTGCTGCTTTCTGGCCAGCCCTGCCAGCCCAGGCTTGGAATGGGAAGCCGTGGGTGGTGCCAGGCCTTTCCCTTCCCTCCCTCTGCTGGGCTCCATTTCTCATCTCTGACCTTCCCAACACCCGGGGAGGAAGGGACTGAGGAGAAAATCATATGCACTCCCTTCCCTCCTTCCTCCCCACACCATATTATACGTAATTAAACAGGAGAGCACCTGAATAGAGACGCTAAATTGCAGTTTGCAATAAACATCATGGAGCCAATTTCCTAAAGCGGGGTTGACAAGCACCTGCCTCTCTCTGTCTCTGTCTCTCTGCTCCATTCCAATGCCCTGAAGGAGGGGGTGTCTGGCAGAGTCCTCCGTAACAGATTGGCTCCCAGTGAATCTGCAGCCCCTCTGGCCGGACTCCTGACCGTGACTGGAAGGAGGACTCTTTGCAAAGGCTCTGGGCCCAGCACCTATCCATCCACAGCTGGTGGGCTATGGTCCCGCTGGGAGGGCAGTGTCTGTGTGTGTGTATCACAGGGACTTAGGAACCTCAGACCTCCATGGACCCTTACCCTCCCCCATCTCTCCTCTCCTTTCACAGACCTCTCGGGCTGGGATACTGCAATCAATTAAACAAACTTTGTCCTCTTTTCTCTAAACCTTAGCTTCTTAGCACCCACCATCATCTCCTTCCTGGTCCCTCTTCTTTATCCACTCCTGCAGCCTCTGCCTCTGCCTCTCCTTTGGTTTAGCAAGCATTCATTGAGGATCTACTGTATTCCAAGGCACTATTCTGACCCTGAGCAGCAGAGATGCATAAGTGCACATACCCTGCCTGGCTCCTGAAGTTCCCGTTTTTCTCCTGCCATAGCCAGCTCAGCTGGGTGGGCCAGCCCTGTGTGGCATCCAGGCGGGAGGGAGAGACAGCTTCACGTCAGCCCTTTCCCTCAGCTCCCTGCTCCCGGGTGCCCTCTCCCACGCTCTCTCACCCATCACCCCCTCAGTGACTCTGGGGCCACTTGAGCAAGACAGGGAGGCGGCCGTCCTTCTATGGGGCCTTATAGCATGCTTACACTGCAAGCAATAATATACGCAAATGAGTTTGTAAAGGCACTAACGTGGCCATTAGAGAAATCAAGGGCCAAAAAGGGTGGGATACTGCGGGCAGGGCCTCAAAGGTGCCAGGGCCAGAGGGGATAACTCTGATTTTGTTCCCTCAAATTGCCCTCTCTCCATGTCCCTCTCAAAATATAAGTGCAAATTCCCTTGGAGGCCCTGGGCCCTGCCTGCTCCACACGGAGGGCCCCACCCTGGTGGAAGAAATACTAGTGGAGGGAAAATGAGAGATGGGGAAGAGAAAAGGGGAAGGCAAAGAGGAGAATCATTCTGAAGTCTCCAACACGTCAGGCACTGCCCAGCGCCTTGGCTGATTTGGGGTTAGATCCTCACATCAAGCCTGCAAAATTAGATAATGCTATTCCCAGTGAGCAAAATGAGGTTCAGAGAGGTTAAGCGCTTCGCCCAGGGTCACCCAGCTTGTCAGTGGCTGAGCGGCCCTGGAACCTGCATCTGCGTAACATTCCCCAATCAGGCCATGGGGTCTTCTTAGCAGTCCTGGTCCCTCACATGCATGGAACTGCCACCCCCTCTCCCTTACCAGACACAGCCCTACCTATCCCCTCACTCCCAGTTGCTTTGTCTCCGGGCCTCCTCCCCCTGACAGCTGTGAGGTGGGGGCCTGGCACTGACCCCAGCTGGAGCCCTGGAACTGAGCCCCCAGACACTCTCTGGTTACACCGGGAAAAATCCGTTCCCCTAGCCCCAGCTCCACAGGCTTTAGCGCAGGACCAGTCACCTGCAGGTAGCCGGGCTGGCCAGGGCTGGAGCATAGGGCCTGGGAGAGCTGGGAATCAGGGTGTGAGGGAGAGGGGAGCAAGGGGCCTCCCGGGAGCATCTCCTGTGAGCTAGGATGGGTGCTGGGCTGAGGTTGGTCACATTGGCTTTGTTCTACTGAAAAGGCTCAGAGAGGTTAAGTTACTTGTCTGGAGTCCCACGGCCAGGAACTTCACAGCTGGAATTGGATCCAGGTCGACTTCTGAAGTCCCTTTTTGCCCTATTCTGTCAGCAGGGGCTGGTCGCTTTGCGTCCCAGATGCAGAGTCTGCATCTGTCCTGGCTCAGGCTTCAAGGATGGCCCCCAACCAACTCCTTCTTACCTGTCTCTGGGGTCACACCAGTGATATCCCCTATGCCTCAGTGCTCTCACCTGTCACTTGGGGACAGCGTGCCTGGTTTTTGGGTCCCTCAGACTGAGAAACTAAAATCCCCAGTTGGGAAGTAAACACAGACCTGGGTTTTGTCAAGGGGGCTGCAGGCCAGTGACAGTCAGGAGCTTCTTGGCTCTTCCTGGAACCAGACCAGCCCGCTGCCCTGAGGCCCCATGGTGGGGGTGGGAGGAGCTTTAGGTCCCACACAAGGGTCCAACAGTCTCAGTCTGCTTTTCCCTACCACCCTGCTTCTCAGCCATACCTCGTTGGTCCTGAGTCCCAGCCTTTGCTCAGTGATGGAAAGCAGACCCAGACATCCTGCTTCACAGCCTGCTTACTTGCCTACCTGTTGCCCCCCGCTCAGTTCCATAAACACATCCCAACACCTTCCATTTGCCACGCACTGTGCCAGCTGCTGGGGGTTCTACCCCCGGCTAATGGGGAAATCTGACATGTATACAAATACTCTATTTTATGATTCATGCCTCAAGAGAAGTCTGTCCAAGGTCCAGGACAGGTGTAGGGAAGAGAGTGATTAGTTTTGGGAGTTCTTGGCTTCATAGATGAGGGGCCTTCTGAACAGGGTTTTGAAAGCATAATAGGAGTTCTCCAGGACAATAAATGGAGAACATTGTAGGCAGGATAAGGAGTGTTGGCAGGGACACGTGTATGAGATGTGGGGTGTATAAGGGAAATTCCAAGCATTGGCTATGTCTTGGAAATTGGGTTCAAAAGAGGATAGACAGGGCATGAATCTGGGGAGAGGTATGTAGGGAGTGGACCTGGCTCAGAGGTTAGGTTTTATCCATAGGTAATGTAACCCCTCTCTCCTGCTGCCCCTGCCTGGGGACAGAGATGCTGCTTTCTCAGGAGCTGGACTGAGCCAGGCTCTCCTGTGGGCTGACCTTCCAGGGCTCCTTGGGGAGCACTTGGCCCTCCTGCCCACGAAGCTGTCCTGGGTCGGTCTGCTGTCTGCTCGCCTTCTGTGGCACAGGCCGAAGAGGTGTTTCTGGGGGACCAGGAGCTCAGAGGAAGCTGGGTGTCTGGACTCGGCGCGGATGCTGGTAGGTAGGATTGGCTGGGGGTGGGGCTGATTTCACTGCCAAGGGCCCGCCCACCCACCGGTCAGAGTCCCTCTGGCCGTTTCTCCAGCCCAGGGGTGCGGGAGTGGCTCCTTCCTGCTGGCCAGAGGTGGGCAGCTAGGACTCGAGTCCTTGTGTTCAGCTTGCTCCAGCTCCTGTCTCTCTCTCATTTCAATGCTTTCTTCCCATGACTCCAAGTGGGGCGGTTGCTGCACTGTCACACTGGGGGATTGTGGGAATATCCTCTCTCCTTGCCCAGGAGGGAATACATCCCTCCTCCCCTGCTCAGTCCATATAGAAGAGCACCCTTTTATGTGCTTTTTTGTGACCCAGGTGGTGAGGGAGCCCACTCAGAGGCCTGGAACTGAGTGAGTCACAGAGCCCTTTCCTCAGCCGGATGCAACCAGCACGACTACCTGGCCAGCATGACTCAGACTCAGCCAGGCCTCTGCCTTCTCCTTGCCTTGGGCTACAGGCCGAAGAGGCTGACCCGTAGGAGCTGCTGGGAGACCCTGCCTCCCTCTTCCCTGAGGTGGGCTCCTGGTCATTCCCCCCGCCCTGGGCTGGGTTGCCCTTCGGCTTTGTGTCTGCCCTGGTGGGTTAGTATTAGTGCAGAAAACCTTTGACCACAGAATTTTCTCTGGTTCTGCACTCAGGTGGAGGTCAGTTTGCAATCACCTTCTTTGGCCCCTCTGGATGGAGACCGGGGGCTCTGGGCTCTGCAGCCCTGCCCTTGTTTCTCCCTCACCTCTGACTTCCATGTCATCTGTCTGGAGCACACATGAATTATGGAAAGTGTTTAGTACTGTGCCTGGCACATAGTCAATATGTAGTAAATGGCTGCTATTTTTGTTGTTAGCTACTCCATAAATGCATATTGACAGTGGTGATGGTGTTGGTGGTGATGATGTTGGTGGTGGTGATGTTGGTGGTGATGACGAGGTTGGTGGTGATGATGTTGCCGCTTCTCCCCTCCCTGGAGTCCTGGCTTCTTCCCTGAGCTAGTATGCTGGGCCAAATTACACCTGTGGCCACCTTAGCTTACTATAATATATATGATACCATACCTGTATTCCATGTGCTTTTACTTAAATTACCTCATTTGATGCCCCCACCCCACTGCCTCTGTTGACAGATGGCTAACTGAAGGCTCAGAGAAAGTTAATAAAATGCTCAAGGTCACACACCTCACTGATGCTGGAAGTGAGGTAGGAACGCAGGTGTCCGGGTCCTCAGTGCAGAGCTCCGAGCGACCTTGATGAGGAGAGACCTGTTCATCTGTGGGGGAAGACAGGCCAGCTCCTTCCTGAGTGTGCCACTTACTTAGCTGTAGAATCTTGGGCAAGTCACTCCAATTCTCTGAGCCTCACCCGTAGAATGGGAACCACAACAGGGTTGTTGTCAGCTGTAAATGAGCTAGTGCGTGTCAGAGCCTTCAGCACAGTGCCTGCGCCACTCAGTGCCTAATAAGCATTGGTTCAAGGAGGGCAGGGGACGTGTCTGCTCCTTGGGCAACTCCCAGGCAGCTCGGGCTGGGACCCCTCCTCTAATCTTGCCTGTGACCTGCTCTCATCCCCGCCCTCAGCTTTCCCTAGTCCCTTGCTGGTCACGATCTGCAAAGCCAACTTGTCTAGGCCTGTGCAGGCCTTAGGACATCCAAGTGTGTGTGAGTGTATGTGTGTGTGAGTCTATGTGTGTATGGGTGTCTGTATGTATATGTGTATGGGTGTATACGTATGTATGTGGGTGTATATGTGTACATGTGCATGTGTGTGACACAGAGAGAGAGGCTGTGACACTCCTTGGGGAGGGCTGAGGGCAGTCACTTCCCACTCTGCACACAGCATTCCCGCCATCTGGAATGCTCTCGCCAGTGTCACCAGGGTCCCAGCCCCTCCCACCCAGCCCTTTACACCTTGAGTTGTCATTAGGGGGAAAAAGGAACATGAGGGAGGCTAACTTTCCCAGAAGCCCACCCCTCGCCACAGGGTTTGCTCCCAGAGCCCTCTGCAAAGTTGGGCCCAGCTGGAGAGAGTTACTGGGATTTCATGCACATTCCTGGGGGGAGAGGGACTATCTCCCTGTTGGGGACCCTGCCAGGCAGGACCCTGAGCCCCAGCCCTCTCAGAGGGAGGAAGATGAGCGAGGCTATTGCCCAGCGAGCTGGGGAGGGCCGGGGGGCACAGGGAAGCCATTTGTCTGTCATGCACCCTGTGGGCTGGGCTGGGCACTCCCTTCCGCCCCCCTGGGTGCCCTCTCCCCTTATCTGTCAGCTCCTATCTCCTTCCTCCCTCTCTTACAAAGGGCTGCTTTGAAGGGGAAAGAAGGACCAAATCTGAGAAGGCACACAGAGCAGTGGGGAAAATAATGGCCTGGATGCTCCAGTATTTCTAGTGCTGTGACCTTAGCTGCTCTGAGCCTCAGTTTTCTCCTCTGTAAAGTGGAGAAATGGCAGAAATAAGTGAGATAACGCACACGGAGCTCCTGGGGTAGAGCGGCCTCTAGGAATTGTAGCAGCAGCAATAGTAGTGTTCTAACATCAGTGGTGCCCTCGGTGATTCCGACATTGAAGCACAATGTTGGTTCCCTCCTTTGCCTGGATTGTGGGGGAGGGACTGACCGCCTCTGGTGAGCTCCAGATTCTTCCAGCCCCAGCAGGTGTTCCTTCATTACCCCTCACTGCTGCCCTCGGGAGCCACGGTCCAGCACCCAGCAGTAGGAAGCCTGGGCAGAGCAAGGGGCCCCGGGCTCTGCCCTCACAGAAACCAAACCTCCCTGGGCTGGGGTCGGTGTCACGTGACGTCTCAGGCAGGCTCGCCAGCCCCCTTCCCCCTCTCAGCTGCTGGGCACTGCACAGAGACTTCCTGCGCTGCTGGAGCCTCCACTGTCCCTTGCGGAGGGGGAGAGACCAGGGGGTCAGGGGGGCCCTGCGGGAGCCTCCTCTCTCTTCTAGTCTGGTTGGAACTATTACAGCCATGGCCTGCCTCCCTGGGGTTGGGATGAGACGTCATGAGTGACAGGGTCACGTCTGACCCTGCCTCACTGTGGCGTGATGGTATCAGCTCTGTGCGTGGAGCAGAAAGATGTGAAGTCCAGGACAGCTGAGACGATTCCTAGGCATGGTCTGGGGGTTGGGCTGAAGGCTACGATAGCCGGTGGATTCCAGAGCAGGCTCAGCCACAGGGCATGGTCTGGAGCTGGTTCAGGGTGCCAGTGGTGGGTGGGAGGAGGGGACAGCAGACTGACGGCCCCTTCCCCACCCCGACATGCATGCTGCCCGGGGTCTCGGAGACAGCCTATCGTCCAAGCCCCTGCTCCCTGTTTTGGGGACCCATCACTCTCCCAGTCTTGGTGGGTGCCCAGGGGGACCGTCACCACCCACAAAGCCCAGGACTTCCCCTGCACGGTTTGAGGGATGGCCGGGGAAGGGGCTGCCTCTCCAGCTCTTTCAGGCTCTTCCCCCGCTGCTCCCCCTCTGAACAGGCTCTGGTTTTTGGGGAGGGGTCCCATGGGTCTCATTATGGACCCATAATGGTCCCCACACACCCCCTCACCTACTGCCTAAACTTCCTGCTACAACAGTCACTGCCTATGAGGATAAACTTCTTCCATTTTATTTTATCTGGGGCAAGATGAGCCATTTCCAAAAGGAGTGTTACTAGGAAAATAAGAAGAATAGGAAATAAAAACATACAGGGGTGGCCAAGTTCATGGAGGACCTACTTCTTCTCCTAAGGTAATTTACCATCTAGCCACAGACTCACTAGAAATCTCTGAAGGTCAGTGCTGCTGGCAGAAAGCTTGGGCAGAAAGCCCTGGGAGGAAGTGTGAGGTCTGTCACTGGAGGTATTCTAGCAGGGCCTTGATGCTTCCTTGGTGGGGAATGACCTTGACGCTCACTACATAATGATGGTCCTTCACTTCCGCATAGAAGTTCACGGTTTACAAAAGGGCTTTCGCCGGCGTTCTGGAGTCTTTGGTGTAATCCTAGGAATTAGGCACAGCAAGGATTAACATCACTGTTTCGCAGACGAGAAAACTGAGGGACAAGAGAGAAGTGGCTTTTCCCAAAGTCACAGGGAGGTGGTGGCCACACTTGCTGGGATCCACATGTTGAGCCACCAGGGCAAAGCTGCTCCACCCTCAGGGCGCCCGTGGTTCTTTCCTGACTCAGTCTCTCGTGGATGCCCATCCCACTTACCTGCCCCTTCCTCCAGGGTTGGACCACATTTGCAGGGTACTTAGGAGGTGGCTGGAGGTGATTCTGGAGTTAATGGGGCCTCAGCAGGGAGAGTGGAAACACCTCTACAGGGACACATTAGCCAGATAAACTGGGGGCTCTTGAGGCTTCTGGGAGGGGCTGGGTGGGGAAGGAGACCTGAAAAGGCTAGAATTCTGGAAGCAAAGAGCCAGAAGCTGAGGGGCTATGTCTGTCTCCCTGCGAGTCACGGGTGTCGATGTTTTAGCTGTCTGTCCATCCTGGGCAGGGGTCCTCTGCGGGACCCCTCTCCTTGTGGCAAATCTCTCAAATCAAGCGTATACTGAGAGTAGTACTGAAAACGAGGGGATTTAGATATGGAAATTCTACGTTAAAATGCTGTGAAATTCAATGGTGCTTCTCTGGGCCTTGCCAAGGTGGGGAATGCACCGCACACAGGAGGAGCTCTGGTTCTTAGAGGGGGTGCGCTGGGCTTGGCGGGGGGGGGATGAGCTCCAATGCCCTGGGGTCGCTGGGGGCCAGGGGTTCGGAAGGCGCAGCAGATCTGGAGGCCTTCAGGATCTGGACACTTCTGGGGAGGTGAGGAGGAGAGGAACAGCTAGTTCTGGCAAGTTCTCTGAGTGGCACCATGGCAAGCCCGAGAGATTTGATTAAATTTGTTCACCCCTCTCAAGTTGAGGGGAAAACAATCTCAAGAAAAGAAACAGGGGACACCTGGACTCTGGGTCCTTCTTGGGAAAAACACTGGAAGAGGTCAGACTTGGATTGGGGGTGGGCGTCTGGGTGGGGGAGGTGTGGGATGGTATTGCCTGTGCGCAGGTCACGTGCCTCGTAACACCTGCCCCTCACTGCAGCCCGCGAAGTAGGCCTTATTGTCTCTATTTTACCCCACTTGCCCCAAATCACCAAGCTGATAAGAGACAGATTTGGTGACTGAACCTAGGTCTGTATGACTCCCAAACTGGGCCCGCCCACCAATGCATGCGTGCCCCTAGGCCACGCTTCAGGATCCCGGAGTACTACCTCAAAGGGGCCTGTGTGTGTTCCACACATTTCATAAGTTATAAGCGGGTGTAAAACTGTGACCATGGTGGCATTTTGTTTCTTTTCAATGGGAGGTTCAGTAGGGAGCGAAGAGCACCTGGCTTGGAGTCGGAAGGCCTGGGTCCAGGTTATGAGTCAACCACCCGCCGCCTGTGTGGCTTTGGGCCAGACGTTTAACATCCCTGAGCCCCGGGTTGTTCATCAGCTAAAGGGGCTCCTTGCTGACTTCCTCAGCTGGCTGTGAGGGTCCTGGGGTGCCGAGTGCCTTCCGGCTACCCAAAGCGCCTGGTCTAGTCTAGTTGATTCCTGATGCAAACATTTACCTGGAGGTCCTCCCCACGCTGGGTATTCTACATCTTCTCCAGATCACTTTCGTTTTCCAAAATCATCTCTGATACCATCTCTTCCAGGAAGCTTTTCCTGTGAGCCCCGCCTGCCCCTGATGACTCCATCTGATACCAAACGTGGTTCCCACAAGCTCAGTCAATCCCTGCCTGGGATACTTGCTGCTTTGTGTACTGAAACTTGTGTCAGGCCCAGGATCCCCCCAGGAGTTAGGCTGGTGTGGCCCCCTCTCCTGGCTCTTCTCCCACTCTGTTGTCAGGACATGACTCTGCCCTTTAGGAGGGCTGCAGGCAGTGGGAAGGGTGGTACAACGGTTAGAGCATGGCCTCTGAGGCCAGACTGCCTGGGTTCGAAGCCCAGCAAACTCTGTGACTTTGGACAACTCTCTTCATTTCTCTGGTAATGATGGGAATAGTAATTCTAAGTCTGAGGTAAGGATTTAATATCATAGAGTAATTTGAACAGTGCTTGACACTTGTGAGTGATATTATAAGTCTTAGCTATTAGTAAAAGCTCTTGATTCACTGTGTAATTTCCAAATGTTATATAAATGTAAGGAATTCTTACTGTTGTTAGCCTTCTGGGACTCGATTTCCCCATTTGTGGGTTGGGGCAAATGATCTTTGAGGTTGCTCTGTCTCTAATGGTCTATAATTCTAAAATAGGTAGATAGATGTCTTGCTTGGGATCTGCACGTGTTGTGCTGTAGGGGCAAAAGGATAGGGCAAAGGGCGGGGCACCCCAGGACCCAGGCTCAGGAAGGGAGAGGATGGTTGCTGGGAGGTGATGGCAGAAAACACCTAAAAGGAGGCAGCAGGTGTTGGAGGGTGAGTCTTCCCAATCAGGGGGTTCCTGTGTGCCATTTTCACCCAGAGCCTGCAGGAAGGCCAGTACCAACCAGCTTTGGGCCCCAGTTCCCTTGCGAGCCTGTGATGTCTCCTGAAAGAGCTGCATGTAAGGGACCTACACTTTTCATTGAACGAAACCCCAAGTCTTTCTAGGGTGAACTCCGGAGGAAAACCCTGGAGACACATAGCAGCTGACACCCCCTAAGTACGCTGTCAGAGGAGACATGGGGAGCCCACTCCCACTGTGGCTTTCCCAGTGGGGACCGCTTCTCTGCTCAGCCCTTGTAAAGGCTTGGATCTCTGCTCTGCTAGCAGAGCAGATCCGTCACTTCTCTGCAGAGGAGGGTGGCGTGGGGTGTTCTCACCAGTGAGGGGGCTGCTGCCCACCCTCCCCCATATTCCCCCTCCTGCAGCAAGCCAGACTCCTCTGGAAGCTACCCCTGCTCACTATCACCCCAGACACCTGGCCTCAGGATCAATTACAGTAGATAGAGGCAATGGAATGGGGCGTGGTGATTCATCACTGTCAGGGCTGCGGGGGACCTCTAACCCCAGCCCCGCTTTGTCTCCAGGGGTAGCCCAGGAGAGGCCACCAAGCTCCCATCTCCCCGGTTCTTTGTTCCACACGTAGAAAGTCATGAAATCAGAGAGGCGAAGGGTTTTGCTCAGAGTTACTGGGTGAGATGTGGCAGAGAGGAAACAGAGCTCAGCCTCCTGATTCCCAGTCCAGGCATCTTTCCAGCACATTACCTGCCTCCTGCCTTCGGTCCAGCCCTGACCACCTGCACTTCCCTGCCAACCCATCGTCATCATCAGTGAAAAGCCCATCCGGGTGTGGCTCACCGTCCCCTGCCCTTTTTTTGGTGAAACTCCAGGAAAACTGCATTGCTTAGGAATCGATCGTGGGGAGCAGATGAAGGTTTCCCAGCTAATTCCACCCAGTGTCACCCTCGTGATACTTCGACAGCTCATTTCAGCCACAGGGCATTGCTTTGTGTCTTGTGTCAGAATTCCCGATTGCCAATCGCTGGCCCTTCCTTCCTGCTACTCTGGGACTCTTCCAGAGCACACACCATCCTCCCTCCTCCTCTGGCTCTACCTGTCCTGTCCCCGCCTCCCCAGGACCTCCTAGCTACCTAGAACAGGGACCTGTCCCCAGATGACCACAGAGTGGCTGGATGGACACTAACCCATCCTCCAGGGAATGCATGACAATGGATTTTCCCAAAAAAATTTTTTTTAAGTCTAGGACCCTTTCAGAACTCCAAATCTCTGATAGTCATATGAAAGTGTTGACATACTTAGTCGTCAGGGAAATGCAAATTAAATCACGAGATACCTCTATGCCCTTGCCGGATGGCTAAACCTAGAAGGATAGATGATACCAAGTGTGGGCAAGGAAGTGGAGGCATCGGAACCCTCTTACACTGGGGCATAAACTGGAAAACCGTTTGGCTGTATCTATCAATCCTAATTCCGTTCTAAACAGAAATGAGTGTTAAGTGCTCCAAAGTTACATACAAGACTGTTTGCAGCAACTTTATTCATAATTGCCCCAAACTGGAAACCACACACGTATTCACTAATGACAGAATAGAGGACTTACATTGTGGCAAATTCACACGATAGAACGTTACACAGCGAGGAGAGGCACACTGCACAGATACATCTCATAGACATCGTACTGAGTGAAAGAAGCCAGGCACACAAGTAAGTGCGCACTTTGCATGATTCCATTTATGTGAAGTTCCAGAATGGGGGTGTTTGCCTGAGAGGGAGCTTGAACGAGCCTCCGTGACTTGATCTGGGGCTGATGACGTGGGGGTATACATATAACATGGTTATAAAAATATGGAGCTCTTCCCTTAAGGTTTGACACTTTACTGTTTGTATCCCTCAATACAATTTTCCTTTAAGTTAAAAATAACAAAGGGTTAAAACCTGACACAGAATCCTGGAAAGTAAAACAGTGGAAAGTTGAGACCCATCCTCTTGCCTCCCACCTCAGGAGGCTCTGGGGCATTCCTGAAGATGAAACTCTGGAGGGCATGCTGGAAGCCTTTGCTCTGGAGTAACTGTGGCCTCATGTTCCCACGGCTGGCCCCAGTCCCCCACCCCCCGGCGGTGGCCTAGCATCGGAATCCCCACCAAAGCCATGCCCTCGAGGGGCACATCACAGCCCCTCGATGCCTGTGTCCCTCCCACTAGCTGGTGGGTCTTTGCGTGGGATGATGCAAATCAGGGAGAAAGGAACTAAGGGGATGGTCGCCCCACAGCCAGGAAGGCGCAGAGCTGGGATTCTACTTGGACTTGTCAAGAGCCCGAGTGCCTGATGTCGCCTCTACGACAGGTTCTGTCTCCATGCTGCAACCTGCGGCTGCTAAGGGCAGTTGCACAGTGGGGAAAATAACAGTAAGAGCTAATATTATCCTAGCTTAACCGAGCACTTACTCTGTTCCAGGCATTGTGCTAAGTGCTTTATAAAGGGATGATTCTCCTTTAATCCCCACAGCAGCCCTCTGTGGTAGGTGCCAGTGTTATCTGCTTTACAACTAACTTTCTCTCTCTATACTATCTTTATTCATCCCAGCAGTCTGTTCACATGGATTGAGAAATAAAGCTGGGGGAAAGCAAGCAACTCGCCTGAGGTTCACACAGCGGACAAGTGGTAGGACTAGGGATTGAATCGAGATCAATGGACCCTAAGGCCCTGCCTCTTTCCTTTCACCAGGTTTTCAATAGATGTCGAGCGTGAACTCAACTGATGATAGAACCAGCATCTGAAAGGATCCCAACAGGCTGAAATGCTGACTTCGCCATTAAGATAAAACAGAGCAGAGATACATGAAAAGCGCCACATTCAGGAGAAAAATAGGCAGCCCAAGTGCAGGTGAGAGAGGTCTGCTCAGAGGCAGCACACGTGAAAAAGACTGAGAGGTTTATTCATCCACCCGTCCATCCACCCATGCATCTGGAAATTTAACCACCACAACTGAGCCCCTCTGTGTTCCATACCATCACCATGAGGTCAGCTGGGTTGGCTGTGCCACAGAGTAAGAGAGAGTACACCAGGTTCAGGGAGGACATGCAGAGAGTCTCCCATCCCTCCACCCCCATCGCCTGCTGGTCAGGTCAGTTCCTGGAAACAGCATGTATTCCCTGGCCCTCAGAATGGGAGGGAGCTGGTAATGGGTTTTCTTCAGGAACAGCTGGAGTAATGGGGTTTTTTTAAAGGCTCTTTTTTTTTTCTTAGAGCAGTTTTAGGTTCACAGCAAAATTGAAAGACACAGAGATTTCCTATATACCCCCCTGCCCCCAAATATTCACAGCCACCACTACCAAAATCTCTCACCAAAGTTGTACATTTGTTACCATCAGTGAACCTCCAGAGATACATTATGACCACCCAAAGTCCAAAGATAACTGGGATTTTTGATGTGAGTCAACTCACAACAAGTCAACTCCGCCAAGGCTTGAGCCCAGGTTTGCCTGACTCCTAAGTCCAGGTTCCTAACAGATGTGTTGCTAAGTGGCCTGATGACTAGAGCAGAGGGAGAATCATATGAAAAAGAGGTTGGGCCAGGAGCAATCATCTCCAAATACCTGAAGGACTGTCCTGGGAAGGCCAGATCATGTAGCTTCTCAGGGAAATACCTAGACCAATGGGTGAAACTTAGGGGAGGGAAATTTTGTCTGAATAGAGAAGTTGCCCTTTGATGCTAGGGCTTAGCTCTAGAGGCAGTGCGGTGCCCCTCTCCAGAGGCACCTGGGATGCTTGGAGGACAGCCCTGCCTTGGGGAGGTTGGGCCATGCCACCTGCAAGATCTCTTGACTCTCACTTGGATGAGTTCGGTTTGGTTCAGCCTTTATTGACCACCCACTCTGTCCACCCTGGGCTGGGCACTGAGGATGAATAAGACGGGGTCTCAGCCCTCCAGGGGCTTACAGCCTGGTAGGAAGGCAGCTTGCGTGGTCCTATCACTTGCTGACTCTTTTCTCATCCATGGAGGCTCTCTCGCGGCTGAGGGTTCCATGGAGATGAGCTGGCCACTAACTGAGGGGACAGTGGGTGGGAGGAGTTCAGGCTGAGGGCACCCTAGCCTGCCGGTCTGTGAGTCAGTTATTCCCCCAAAGGTCTTTGCTCCCTGTTGAATGGAATGCCTTCCTCAGAGAAGGCTCTGGAGGGGCCCTCGGCTAGTCCTTGGGCAAGGAGGAAAGGGCATACGGGGCCCGGTGTGCCACCTTCCCTCTCTGTCTCTCTCCGAGGGTCCCCCCTCATCTGCCTAACTGGACTCTAAGGGTACTATCACTGTCCTTCATAAACCCCATTGGCTTCTTCTAAGGTGGGATCACTGAGGAGCGACATCCCCATTAAGGGCGGGCCTGCGAGACTGCCTGCCTGAGCTTTTAACTCAGGATCCCACTTTCCCTCTCACAGGTGCCCAGTGGCCAAGCGCTCAGGAATGTTCTCAACCCAGAAAACCTGCTTCGTTAGTGTTACAAGCACGGGTCCACCCTGGCTCCCTACTTGCCTCCAGGGACTGGCCTCCACTGCAGCCGCTGTCATCCAGGATCCCGTCTCAGAGGGGATGAGGATGGCAAGATGAAGATGATTGATGATGGTGACAATACAGAGCATATTTGGCACCCAAACTCTTATGTGCATTAACTCACCGAATCACCTGACTACCCACCCCTCAGTCCCAGTTTCCCATCTCATGACGTGCCTCTTCCTCATGATTGACACCTTGGACGGCCTCTGCCTCCACACCGGCGGCTCTGATTCTGGCTGTACACTGGAACCTCCTGGGTAGCTTGTTGAAAATACAGCTGTCTGGGTCCCAACCCTAGAGCTCTGACCCTATTGGCCTGGGGGTGGGGCCTGGATATTTGGTTTTGTAAATCCCCGGGTGATTTGGGTTGTGTGTCCAGGGTTTAGTTCCCTGGCTCAATGGAGCCTGCGGTGTGTGTTGATGATGCCCTGGGGCTGGTTCTTGAGCCAAGCAAGGCCATTCCTATACCTTTCCTAGTTTGGGGTGAGTCTGGCCAGAAGGGCCAGCTTAGATGTGGCCCAAGGCAATGAAGCGAGGGTGCCCTCTGGCTAGGGAAGGCGTGGCTGGCAGAGAGGAGGGAGGGAAGGGGGCAGTGCTTGCAGCTTCTCATCTGGGAGTTGATGCTGGGGTTGGGGCCTGGGATTTGGTCTGGCTCTGCCATCCGGCCTGTAAGCCGAGGCAGAAAATAGGGTTTGGGGGCCCTATACGCCAGTACCAAGCTGGAGCCCAAGCGTTGCTCCCCAGAAGTGTCTGGCTGTGGGGAGAGGACAGAGGAGGTCTAGGAGCAGGGTCTGGCTGCTGTTCTCCTCCAGCTTTCACAGAGCCCTTTCCTCTTCCATTTTCCCACCAACCTATGTGCCTCTCATTCCTCAAAACCATTGCAGATACCACCTATGATATTCTGACTTCTAACAGGAAGTGTATATATGGCCTTCGTCTTGTTCCTGGCGCAAATCCTAAAGCCCTTGGAATTTCCTAAGGAATAAGAGTGAGAGAGGTGTCTTGTCATCCTTAGGACATCCCTTTCCACCACGCCTGAGTTTACGTTAATGGGCTGGCTTTTGGAAAGCACCTAAGGATGGGGGTTGGGTGCCAGGCAAACGAACCAAGTTTGGAGCTTCCGACCCCACCCCTGACCGCTGCGGAGGGGAGAGGGGCTGGAAATTGAGTTCAGTCACCAATGGCCAATAATTTAATGGATCATGCCTATGTGAGGAAGCCTCCATAAAACCCCGGAAGGACAGGTTTGGAGAGCTTCCAGGTTGGTGCTGGGAGGGCATGGAAGCCCCACGCCCCTTCCCATATACCTTGCCCTCTGCATCTCTTCCACTTAACTGTTCCCGAGTGGGATCCTTTTACTCTAAACCAGTAATCTAGCGAGTAAACCGGTTTCCTGAGTTCTGTGAGCTGCTCTAGTAAATTAATCGAACGCAGGGAGGGGGTCGTGGGGACCTCTGATTTATAGCTAGCCAGCCAGAAGCACAGGTAACAACCTGGACTCGTGATTAGCAGCTGAAGTGGGAGGAGTCTTGTGCGACTGAGCCCTTAACTGTGAGATCGGATGCTACCTCCAGGTAAATACTGTTAGAATTGAGTTGATTGCTCGGTGGTGTGGGAAAAAACTACATCAGCACCGGGACCAGAATCACACCGCCTTTTCCAGGAAGTCTCCCCCATGGGCCCTGTCTGACCGATGGCTCCACTCAACACCAAGTGTGGCTCCCAAAAGCCCAGTTTACACCCCATGGGCGTTTGTCCTATTCTGGGGCCGTGGGGGAGGGGTACCGAGCCTTGGGTCACATCTAGTATACCCCCAAGGGAGTCAGGCTGGTGTCACCCCTTCCCCTGGATTCCTCCTCCTCCTCCTGCTCCCAGGACATGGCCTTGTCCTTGAGCGTATTTAGCACATGCTTTCTGATGGTCTGGTTACCAAACCTTAGTTTTCTTTCTAGGCTCCAGTTCTCCACATGCTGAACGAGTGTGTTGGACTAGAACGATCTCTTTTATTAGAAGAATTAATATAAGATGCTAAATTCCAAGTCGTCCTGGAATACTCTTAACACACCTTTGGTCTGGGGAACTTCTACACATCCTTCAAGGCCCAGGGGAAAATTCACCTCTTCTATCAAGCCTTTCAGACCTTCCCAGACAAAATTAGTCATTCCCGTTCTGTGCTACCATGGCACTTTACACATAGCTCTGCTTCAGTCCATGGCCAGCATGGCACTGTTTTGGGGTTTAGGACCCTGGAGGCTCTGAATTCTTTGAGACCAGGGACCCTGGGTGGGACTGTCATAGGCTCGCACAGTGCCTGGCCCAGGGTGGCCAAATGAAGGAATGCATGAGTGGATAAATGAATCCCTCAATTCATCAAGTTCATTCCCTTAACCGTCTGCAGAGGGTAAGGTAAGGAGGATGGGAGAGAGGACTCCTTGGTATCCAGAGAGGAGCTTTGGCTGCCCAGCTATCTCAGTTCTGGGCCCACAGTCGAGGTAAGGCAATGGTGGGCACACCCCAGGGGGACCTTGGCCTCTCAGGTGGATCCTGTCTCCAAGCCATCCAGCGTTTTGTCCTCTGCTCTGCTGAGGGTGTGGGTGGAGCACAGGGGCAAGGGATGAAGTTTGGGCAGAAGTAGCCTAAGTAGCAGAAGGTTCTTCCAAAGCCGAGCTCGACTAGAAAGCTACGTGTGTCCTGGCCTCCTGGTATCTTGGGGGATGGGGCTGTGCCTGGGACTAATTGGCTTGCCCTCCTTCGGCTGCCGGAGAAAGTCTTGGCTAATTTGCCGGAACGTTCTAGTTAAATGCCAATTAGGACATTCTGTCCATTGCTCTCTTCCAATATATTAATAATGTAATTAAGCATTTATTGCCTGTGCAAATTAAAAATTAACTTAAATGGACAGCCTAGAGAACTGAGGAAGTGACCGCTTAAACAACCAATTTGCATCTCACTCGAGTGTTGACATCCAAACACAGTCTAAGGTGCTGGGTTTGACCTTCCAGTGAGGGACCCAGCCAGCTGCCAACAGCTGCTGGCTTCTCGTGCTCCCGCCAGTTCCGCCCACCCCAGTCCTATGTATGGAGGGCGTGGTCTTGTCCCAGATGGGCGGGAGTGCTTGCTGCTGGGCAGCCACCTAGGCTTCCAGCGTCCCCACCCCCTTTTCTCAGGGGTGTATGGTGTGGATTTCAGTGAAAGGAGATGCTGCTGGGGGTGGCTGGGAGGGGGCAGTCACTGAAGCCCCTGCCACTGCCACCCCTGGATCGATTTGTCCTGCATTCCAGCCCAGAAGATGGGAAGCAGATGGTGTTGGAGCGGGGAGGAGCGAGGTAACCAAGGAACTAGGAGGCCTTCCTTCCAACCAGCCCCCTGGGAGGCGGGGCGGGGTCTCTGAGAGCTTGCAGGGGATGCAGTCGGCAGTCTCCTCCAAAAAGATGAGAGGATAAAGCTCCCGCCTCTGCCCTGTCCCCAGGGATCTAACACGACAGGTGTGACATTGCTGGTTTTCTTCTCCAAACCGCCACAGGAGGGGACTTGGCAGGAAGGAGCAGGATGGTGGGAGGGCGGGGGGGTGAGGAGGGGAATTGGAGGGGCCTGAGTAGGAGCTCTGGGGCAGGAGGGCAGGGGACTCTAGCCAGCACAGGGCCCTCCCTCTGCACCATCGGTCCCCAGGCTCTCAGGCCGCATGTTGAAGGGCTCCCTGCTTGTGTCTGAGTGGCCAACCCCTCCCGATGCAGCTGTCCACGGTGGTGCCACTTGTGTGGAAGGCGGTTCAGTGGCAGCCCGGGAGCTGTGCTGAGGACTCAGGCAGGACCCTCACGTTTGCCCTTGGGGCTCCCGCGACAGGGCGGGTTGGGGCTCCTTTGGCCTGGGCAGGGGGCTCCTTCGGGGTCCGAGTCAGTGTTCCAGAGCCATGGGAACGGGGCCCGGGGTGGACGCTGCCTTCCTTGCATTAGGACGCCGGCTCATCCCCGCGTACCCTGTCCTGCCCCCAGGTCCGTGGGGAAGGGCCCAGCTCCCGAGGGACACGAAGCAACCGGGGTTGTTTTAAAGACTTTATTTATAAAAAAGTACATTTTTTTTCCTCAGTACATTTTTCAACCCATCATTTTTTTTTTTTATACAAGTAAAAGGGGGTGATGCAAACACCCCCTGGGTTAGAACCAGGAGAATCTGCTGGGCCGTCCCTGGGACCAAAGACGAAAACAGTGACTAAGAAATTGAAGCAAAGGTAGTGCATCACACTCCGGGGGGAGGGGAGGGGGCAGCTTCTCCTGGATTTTGTTTCCATTTATACAAAAAAAGAAAACCATTTTTTTTTGTTTGTTTCCGGCCAAGAATCCCATTCCTCACAGCAGGAGTCAGAAAAGCAGCAGCACGGGTGGGGCAGAGGCTCCTCTGGCCGTACAATCAGGTGGCAGCAGCGAGGTCCCAGAAGCCCTCACCGCCTGGGCCACGGCACAGGGGCCTGGGCACGTCTCCCCGTGGGCCTGGGGCCTGGTGGGGCCCACCTGAGGGTTCCTGGTGGCAGTCAGGCCTAGAAGGTCTCCGTCTGGCCCCTGGGAGGTCTGGCAGCCCTCCCCTCCTCTCACGTGAGCTGCCCACACCACCTGACACAATCCCCAATTCCTCTGCTTGGAGGACGGCAGAAAAATTATTGCACCAGTGACTCGGGCACGCGGGAGGGGGTTGGCATGGGGGCACATGCCTGGGAAACAGGGCCCCCGTGAGTCTCTCTTATGGCCCGAGGGCTGGGAAATCAGTTTTTCCTGAAGGGCTTTCAGCAGGACCAGCCCAGCCCCCTGGCAGGTCTGTGGGGCTGGGGCACCTGTGCTTGGGTCTGTCGGGGGGCGTGCGCCCTCGTGCACGCATGGGCCAGGCCTGACGCGGCTGCACGTGCGCGCCTGTGTTCCCTGATTCCACGCTGCTGCTCTTCATATGCTTCTGATCAAAGGGGACTCAGAGGGTTGTTACACATTAGAACAATATCAAAATCTTAAGGAAAGAGGGGTATTGGTGGAGTGGGGGACGGGCAAGGGCGGGGAGGGCAACAAGAGGCAGGATGACAAGTGGGGAGGCCTTGGCACAATGCAGACCAAGTTTATTTCATTTCCAGCAAAGGCAGAAGCTCAGCTCACGTTGGGGGCACGGAGAAGCAAGACGTCCTCGTCTCTCTGCTGGGCCAGACCTTCCCTGTGCCAGCGGCTGTGGCTATGGGCCCAGCAGTAGTACCCACCGCCCCACAAACTTGGGGCACAGAAAACCCTGTCACCCCAGGCCCAAGTGCCGACCCCGGCCTCGTGCCGACTCTTGGCCCCGGGTAGCAGCTGCCCTGCTGGGCGTGCTGCTGATGGGTCCCTGCCAAGGCAGGAGCCTTCTACGTGGCCCACACATCTGGCGTGGGCCCCACAATTTGTGCTTTGCTGGAGGGGAGGGCTTGGAGGTGTCTTAAGGGGGACTCAGTGCTTTGGCTAGGCCCGGGGGCCTCCTAAGTCCATCATATAAGGAGGAAGAGGGGGTGGCAGTGCAGATAAAGGAGACACAGAGGAAGAGTCCTTTCAGTCTTGTGATTTCAAGGGGACAGAGAATGCCTCTATCAGGCAGGCCCCTGGGATTTCCTCCTGCCTGGGGGGCAAGGGGACCAAGCAGAGGGGCCAGGGTGGTGTGAGGTGGGATGGGGTAGTGATGTAACATGGAAAAGGTCCTCTGCCCTGGGGTGGGGTGGGGGGACACTACTACTGCTGGGAGATGCAGCCCAGCTCCTCCACCCCCTCTGCCCTGTGGCTAGAAAGACCCCAGAAGTTTCTCCCAACTCCACCCCACCCAGTACTCCCAATGCCAAGAGAGGGGAGTACCGCCCCAGGGCTGGCATGGCTTCAGACTTCTGCTACGTGGCTACTGGGTGGTCTGGGCTGGGGCTAGGGCAGTGGGGGCTGGGGGGAGGAGCGTGACCCAGCTGGCGGGTCCAGGGTTGCCAGGGCAGAGATGGAGCTGGCTGGGGGTTCCATAGCAGCACCAGGGAGGGGAGGAGTGGGGCGGGAGGCTGGCGGCTCCCTTGGGAAGCCTATGGCAGGGTAGGTTGGTGCCCGTGGGGCACAGAGTGGTCTGCCTAACTCCCCCCAACACTTGCCATCCCACAGAGCCCCTGCACCCTGGGCTGAGTTCACTGGAATCCTCATGGGCAGGCATGAACCTGCCTCTGCCATCCCAGGGCCTTTCCCATCGAGAGTGCTGGGGGGATGGGGTAGGCAAATGGAGGAACTGAGGCACTTGGAGCTGGGGGAGCAAATAAGGGGCTGGGCGGGGCCTTCCTCCATGGTATCCTGGGGAAGACCATCAGTCTCCGGTGATTGACAGGGACCCAGAGCCCCATTCAGGAAGGGAATCTACAACTCAAAGGGAAAGCTTCTCCAAGGTTCCCCACCTCATCCAGAATGGAGACCAGCGATAGCTGAAGCAGGACGGGGAGGGTGGCAAGCAGGAGCTTCAGACTCAGGATCCCTGGCTCCCCGTTCCGCTCGCACCTTCTGGCAGGCCCGGAGCAGCTACATCGGCCTTTGTGGGCCAGGAGCTACCTGCGCTCTGCAGAGTCTTATCAGCCTGTGTTTGCAGAGCTCCTACTGTGCGGGCTTCCTTCTCCGGTGCCCTCTGCATTGATCCTCCTTCACCTGTAGCTCCTGGAGGTAATTCCCTTCTGGGATCCCAGCTCTGACTCCCCAAGAAAATCAAGAATTGCTAGCACTTGATTGATAGGAAGAAATTCAAGAAACTTCCATGCTATAAGGAGCAGTTCAGAGCCAGCCTGAGATGCTAGGGTGGAGGCACCGAAGGGCCTAGTGTCAGCTCTCACTGGAAGCTTCTGAAGGCTGCCCCCATCCTCAGCTGGAAGGAAGGGGGAGAGGTGGAGCAGAGAGGTGGGCCTTGGGCAGTGTCCAGCCTGGGTAAGGCATGTGACCCCAGGGGGAGCACAGGGGTAGACACGAGCGGCGCGCGCGCGCGCGCGCGCGTGTGTGTGTGTGTGAAGTGTGCGTACGTGTTGGTAGAAGTGTATGGGAAGTGTGGGCCAGAGTCTACCTGGAGTCCCGCTATGTGGGCAGCAGACTGGGGTAAAGAGGAGGGACACACCAGAGCTGGGCCACCTTAACTCCCTGGAGGCCAATGAGGAAAACAAATGTAAAACTAACCTTGCTAGGTAAACACACTGCCCAAGGCCTCAGGTGGGGACCTCAGCTTGATTCCCTTAACAAACAAAGACAACCCTGGATGCTTCAGAAAAGCCACCCCCCTCCCCTACCCCTTGGGCGCAATGGCTGCCTAGCCCGGGGGTCCGAGCTCCAGGGGCCAGCTCACGGTGGGATGGGGGAGGGGGTGCCGGGTTCCCTCTCCCAGGGAAAAAGGAGCAGCATCTGGGGTCGGCGGCAGGGGGCTTCTCCTCTTGGAGCCCCTTCAGCCCTCCGCTCGCAGAGAGAGGACACAGACAAATTCCAGTGTTGGGGGCAGGGGAGGGCTGTCTCCCCAAACCCCGGAGGGGACATCTAGGTACACAAGACGGGACTAGGGCTCCCTGCGGAGGGAGGCAGGTGGGGTCAGGGGAGGAAAGGTACCAGCAACACCGAAGCCACAGTGAACACACACCATGGGGGAGGGTGGGGGGGCAGGGAGGAAATCAAAACAAAGCCAGGTCGTGTGCCCTGGGGCTCCCAGGTACCCCGAGCAGCTGGGTGAGTCTCTGCCGAGCTCCTGGGGCAGTGGACGGTGGGGGGCGGGCGGGGGGCGTGCGGGTGTGGGCTTGGGGCAGGGGCTCTGCAGACGGGGCTACACGTACCACTCCTTCTTGGAAATGAAAGACCCGTCGTTCTGAGAAACCATGTTTTCCGCCAAGTCCAGCTGCTCAGGGTCGTACTGGTAGCCCAGAGTCCGGTCCCCGTAGCAGCCGTCCTGACGGGCCTCCGCCTCATCCACCGTGAAGTAGGGCCGCTTGGCGTCCTCGTCGTATTTGGGGTGAGGGCCGCCCACCTTGCGCTCGCCCCCTCCGCCTTCCTCCTCCTCCTCTTCCTCCTCGTAGCTGCTGCCACCCAGGGGCCCGGCTTTCTTCTCGTCGTCCGAGTCCTCAGGGTACTGCAGGTTCTGGGCCATGGGCGGGTGGTGCTGGGGGATGCCGGCCTTGCTGTAGCCATTGCCGTACACGTGCTTCTTGGTGCTGTAGTCACCCTTGAAGGTGTGACGGCGCCGGCGCAGGGCCACCACGATCCCGCCGACCACAAGCAGCACCAGCATGATGCTCCCCACCACGCCCCCAATGATGGCCGTGGGCACTGGCCCGGCGCGACGCCCGTGTTCGGGAGGAGACGGGGTGTAGGGGAACTCTGGGTGAGAAGAGAGATGGAGGGGGACAGTGTCAGTGTCTGCTCCTGGGGAGTCAGCAGGGGTGGCAGGGGAGGGAAAGCCAGGAAGTGGGCCCAAGGCCCCCCCCGCACCCCACCCATCCAGGAGCCCAGCACGCCGCAGCGTGGGTAGTCGGGGCCAGGGAGAGGCAGAGACAGCCCCGTAGCCCCAGAGCCCCCGTGCTGGATGTGGGGCCAGCCCACCCGTGACCCAGGGTCCAGTAGACGCCAGTCACCGCCATGACACCCCGTGAAGTAAGTATGCTATTAATTTCCCTCTGGCACACGAAGAGACGGGGCTTAGAGAAGTCAAATAACTTGTCCGAGGCCATCAGCCAATGACGCGTCGTTGATTCTCTTGCACCGAAAGCCTGTGCAAATGTCACTGCGCCCCAGCACCACACCTTGGCTTCTGAGACTCGGAGCCTGGAGCAGACCGGGTGCCCCACGCCTGATTTCATCTGCTCCGAGGTGCTGGCCCCGTAGATGCCCCGTGAGTGCCAGACGCCCGGGCTGTGGTTCTTGGCTGCAGTCTGGCCCTGCAGGGCAGGGTGGGGGCCAGGGTGCAGCCAAGCTGGGCTATGAGCATAAGATGCTCAGCATGGCTGTGCAGAAAGGGAGCATGAGAGTACGTCAGTAGCAAAGATGACAAGTATACACGAGCGAGCACGCGTGCCGGCATACACCCTTGTTGTCACGACCGGCCCACACACGTGCTGATGTGATGAACGTGTGTGTACAAATATGTACACACTGAGGACAGAGCAGAAACAAAAAGGCAGAAAAGGTGAAAAGAGAAAGGAAGTGGGTGGGCAGGGAGAGAAGGCTGGGCCGGTGTCTGTCTGCCAGTGGGGCCCCGGCCAGAGGCCGAAGGGGTCCCCAGGTGAGGCTGAGGGAGGCGGTTCCCAGCACCACCACAGGGTGGCACCGGAGACCACGGCTGGCCTTGGACAGGAGGAGCCGGTGGGCAGGTCCAGGGCAGGCCTGGAGGGCTGACCTCGGCTGCTCTCAGCCCTCCTCTCTTCAGGCCAAGGGAGGCGGTCAATCTGGGCATATGTTCTGGCCTTTGGGAATCTGTTTCTGCCAGCTCACTCCCCGATTCAGCATCACGCACTCCGTGGGAATCCTGTTCCTCCTATGAGACCAGTCCCTCCTCCCAGAGGTGGAGCCGGTCTGGTGTGTGAGCCTGTGGGGTGCTGTCTGCAGCGGGAGCAGGGCAAGGATTCTAGAAGAGAAGAGGAAGGGCATTCCACGAGTTCGGGCTGGAAGGGCTAATGAAAACACGGGGGCCGAAGAAGGGAGGTGATTTGCCTGCGTCACATGGCTGAGCTGGGACCACCCAGAGGCTCCTGCTCGGGCCTCTCCACGGGCGGGAGTTGGCAGAGAGAAGCACGACCACTGAGGACTCAGCTTCCCACTTGTCACCACTGTGTCCTCAGTGCAGGTCACCGAGTGGCCGCCTAATAAATATTTATTGAATATTCGTCCTCACCGCCCACTTCCAGAACAGTCTCCCTGAACCTCAAGCGTCTTCTCCTGGTTCACCAGGTCCCGTCTGTTTACTGCCCTGAAAAGGGCTGCACACTTGCTTCCGGCGAGGTGGGAGATGTTGCCACAAGAAATGCCCAAGAGGCAGCTGGCAGGAACGTAGCCACCTCTGTACGTTCAACCTGCCGGCTCCCTCTTCTGTTCTTACCCCGTACCTGTGTGCTCTCTCCTCTCGCCACCTGCCTCATCATTGCTCCATCCACCCACCCACCCATCCACTCAGCAAACATGTACCGAGCATCTATTTCGCTAGTCACAGGATACAAGGAACTCACAGCCCAGCTGAGGAACCAAATGACACTCTTAGGCAAAGCAGCATGTGGACATCAAGGGCGCTGGCCGACAAGGGCTTCAGGAGTGCAGTGCAGGAAAGTCCTGCGGCCTGGAATTTGAAAAGGCTTCTTGGAGGAGAGAAGACTTAGGCCAAGCCTTGAAGGATGACTAGGACTTGGAGAGGCCAGCAGAATAAGAAAGGCATCAGGTGGAGGAACCTGCCCTTCCTCTCTGACATGTTTCCTTTGCCTTCCAATACATACAAGGAGTCCTTGATCTTCAGCTTTCTTTTTGGAGCCTTCTGTCTGCAGACTGCACTGCTGGGCCTTCTCTCTGCTCCAGCCGCCTGGCTGGGGGCTCCATCCTTGGACCTTACCCTCTGCTTTCTGTCCTAGGGACAGACCTGGCCTCAGTATCATGAGTTCCCTTGATCCTGCTGGCTCTCCAAACCATCTCGGGTAGCTAGCTCTCCCCCAACTCTGGGGCTTTATCTCCAAAGGCCTCTGGGACAGCAGTTCCCAAGCTGTGGCCATGGAGCCTCAAGCCATTGGCTCAGAGGGCTGGCAAAAATACTGGGGTCAAACGCTTCGGGAAATGTCTGTGGAGACAAAGCATCGGAGCCCTTTCATCTTCTCATGCACACTGTGGACTGTAAGAGGAACACAAAGTGTTTCCCAGCCTACTGGAACACAAACCCCACCCTCCTGACTCAAGGACCATTCACAGGAGAAGTATTTGGGGACACACTTTGAACACTCTTCTATCTAGCACAACCTCACTTGGAATTCTCTCCACCCACTCAAGGCCCATCCCTCCCAACATGGTTCACCGTCTTCCCTCCAAACCCACTCCATTCAACACCACAACTCCACCATCATTTGTCTGCTCTTCCAGTTTAGGATCTTATTTACCTTTGACTCTTCCTACTCCATCTCTTGGGTCAAAATCTGCCACCAAATCTTGTTGACTCTTCCTATTCAATAGCTTCTCACTTGACACCAGGTTTTACTTTTATAGTAGATCCGTGAATCTCCCACCTTCATTTGGTCTCTGCCCCGCCTTTAGTCACTCCATCCACAGTCACCGGGCTAATTTTCACTGTGTAGACACTACCATTCCCTTTCTCAAAAGACTAGCAATGACTTCCCCATTGCCTGTTGGACCACGTCAGTCTGGTCTTCAAAGCTTCCATCACGCAACTTGATCTTAGGTCTGGCCAACTCACCGTTCTTGCTGTCCAAGTAGATTCTTTTTCTTTAAATTTATTTATTTATCTTGGGCTGTGTTGGGTCTTCGTTTCTGTGCGAGGGCTTTCTCTAGTTGCGGCGAGCGGGGGCCACTCTTCATCGCGGTGCGCGGGCCTCTCACTATCGCGGCCTCTCTTGTTGCGGAGCACAGGCTCCAGACGCGCAGGCTCAGTAGTTGTGGCTCACAGGCCTAGTTGCTCCGCGGCATGTGGGATCTTCCCAGACCAGGGCTCGAACCCGTGTCCCCTGCATTGGCAGGCGGATTCTCAACCACTGCGCCACCAGGGAAGCCCCCAAGTAGATTCTTTACTGCAGACCTTTGCTCATGCTGTTTCCCCTGCCAGGAATGCCCTTCCTCATCTCCTTCTGCCTATTTCAGTGCTTCGGTCCCTTCTTTGTGCAGCCTTCTCTTCTCCAGCTCACACTTCTCTTTCTCTTTAGAATGTTTGCATACCAGTGGTCTGCAGCTTTCATTCTGGTATAAACAATAGCTTACTCCATTTCGTTAGTCATATACTGACATATTACTGTAAGGCCTGATAGAACAACCCACAGTAAATGCAAATTAGGATCTACCATGATTGGCTCTGGTCCTTCTGCCAGTTTTCAAGTGGCTAAAGTTCTTTTCTTCTGCAGGAACAGGGAGAGGGGTTGAGGAAGTGGCAGTGTCATGATAATTTGGGACCGACTCAATTCAGCGTGTTCCCGTTGTGTACAATATTAGTTCAACTATATTTACCTTTATGCCTTCGGTAGCAACAGAGACCCAAGGAGAAGTAAATCCCTCCTACATTTCACTTGACTAGACTGAATTTTTTGGGCCCCACTAATCACAGTATGGTAGAGTTTACTGTATTGCCTGTTTCACGAGAGTGGCTGCTGTCCCAACTAGTCTGTAAATTCGAATCCAAAGTAAATCTGGAACCTGACCTCTTCTCACCATCTCCATCACTACTACCCTGATCCCAGCCACTATCATCTCTCACCTGGATGGTTGCAGTAGCTGCCTAACTGGCTTCCCCAATTCCACTCCTTCCCCGTACAGGCTATTCTCAACACGGCAGCCACAAAGATCCTGTTAAGTCTGAGCTGAAAATGCTCTACATGATCTGTGCCTCTGCCTTCATCTCGTGCTTTCCTCCCAGCTCGCTCCACTCCCAGCTTCCTCAGGGCCTTTGCACTGGCGGCTCTGCGCCCTGGAAAGCTCCTCCCCCCGGTGTCCCATGCTCACTGCCTCAACGCCTTCGGGGCTTGGCTCCAACTTCTCACGGGGGTCACCTTCTCGCCAAGGCCTCCCCTGAGTACCTTATCGAAAATCACAGCTCACGAACTCCCGCCCCCAGCACTGTGAACCCCTCACCCTGCTTTTCTTTTTCCTGATCACCTTCAAAATGACCACAGAATTTTTCAAACGTATTTTATCTGCTATTTGTTGTCTGTCCTCCTGTGCTAAAGCGTAAGCTCCACGGGGACAGGGACTTTGGCTCAGTGATGTACCCCCCGCCACCTGGACGGCCTGGCACGTGGCCGGAGTTCAAGAACATTTGGCGAATGAATTCTACAGAGGCAAGGTCATGTCTCAGAGGTGAGCCTCTGGGTCTCCTCCCTCTCTAGGGCTTTCTGTTTACCTTTTCCCCACCTGAGTCCTAAGTATGTTTACTCTTCCCTGGAGATTTTTGGGACCAAAGGGAACCCTGGTTATTTTGCCTACTTTAGGGCCAGCCTGCCTAGAGGCAGAAGACGGGTTAAGATGACCTTCCAGCAACGCAGACTTGTGTGGAGATGCCAAGTGAGGGTGCAGAAGGCGTGCACGTGGGGACCTAACTCATTTGTAAGCAGAGGTGGCTGTCTGGTGTGGAACGGAGCGCCCTCCCCTTCCACCCCTGCAGCTGTCACATTCAGCCAGTAGCTCCCGTCTTTGTGCCAGTAGCAGAGCCTCAAAGGCCGCAGCTGGTGGGAGAGAAGAGCTGGGCCGTGGGGTCATCTGCGCTTCCTGGTGGGGGACCAGCCGGCTCCCCTCACTTCCACTTAGGAAGGGGGCAGCCCAGCCCCATTGCTGAAGGCTTGCAGCCTCCCCTCGGGCATGGCAGGCTGGCTGGGACCCTGGGGCAGTGGAGGCTCCGCATTCCTTTGGGGCCGGGGGTCTCCTGACTGAGGTGGGTGGGCTAGTACGGGGGCTTTGGATGGATCGGAGGTGGAGCGAGGGTTAGGGTTTAGTCTGGTTCTAGGATCCAGAGGAGGTTTGGGGTCAAAGAGAGTGTTCGGGCTTCTCAAACCAACGCCTGCTGCTTCCGCAGGCAGGCAGGCAGGCAGGCAGGCAGGCAGGCAGGCAGTGCTCTGGCACCAGAAGCCTAGGCCGGGAAGCTGTGAGAACTACACCTCCCAGTGTGCAGTGCTGCGGGCCCGGGGAGGGGGAAGGCCTGAGGTCAAGCTCCGGGAAGCCCTTCTCCTGCTCCTGCAGCTGCAGCAGCCGTGCACGGTGCAGACCAGTGGGCAGGGCCTCATCGCGGTGGAGGGGAACTGAATCCTCCCAGGGGTGTGCACGCAGCTGCCTCCCCACAGGCTCCTCAGCGCTGCCACGGGCGGCCCGGAGGCGGCCACATTTGCCCACAGCACAGCTGCGGGCCCCTTCTGCACACTCAGTGCGCAGACAGCGCTCGCCTGTGCACGTTGACACGCTCAGAGGCACACGCCCACACTCACGCCCGGGCATGCACGCTCGCAGGCTCACACAGCCCTCCCTCCTAGATGGACCTCCAAGCCCCACCAACCCTTGGTCTGAAGGACTCCCGGCCTAAAGCGCAGACCCTGTTGCCTTCACCCCCGATGGCTGAGCCGGCTCAGCGCTGGAAATGGAAACTGGGGACACCCCGCACCCCGGTGGCCTTCCTGCCTGGCTCCTGGGAGTGCCCTGGACACTCTTCTCCGGACAAACCCAGCCCCAGGGGCAGATGCTGCCTTCTTTGGCCTCTTTCTTCTGGTCAAGGCCATACCCTCGCAGCCCTCCCCGTCCTCAGTGTTGCCCCCAGAGGGAGGACGGAGGGGAGCTCACAGGTTTGTTTTGTGACTAGGGGCCAACACCATGAAACCGCCCCTGGGAAATGGGCTTCTCTGTGGGCCCGGGCCCCGTGAAGTGTATCCGCAAATTCCGGTGGGTTTGTCTCTTCTGCTGTCAGTCGCACGGCCACAGCCTGGACCTGTCATTTCCCTCTAGAAAAACACTCACTGTACATACAGCCCCTTACTGGTCCCCCAGGTGCCATCCACACAGCCTCCCAGGCGCTCAGTCTCGACCACCCTCCTTGCCACGCTGCTGCTTTTGGAGGGCGCCCATGGCCAAGAGAGAGGAAGCTCTGCTCCCTCTGTTCCTGCCCCCTCGGCCCCAGCCATTCTCCTCCCACACACTTCCTCCATCGCCGCCGCTCACCCACCACTCGTCTTTGGAGGAACAACTCAAAGGCCACCTCCTCTGGGATCTGCGATCCCAAGAAGCCTGTGCCAAAGTGTGTCTGTGCAGGTGGTGCAGCGGCCCTGTGCAGGTGTGCCCTGCACACACGTGTGTCTCTGGCACGCACCCTGCTGCACGCCTTCCTCTGCTCTGCTCTTCATTTCCCTCACCAGATGCGCCCAGGGCAAAGCTATTACCTGTACGACGGCCAGAATGAAAAATTAAATTTCCACTTATCCATCTCGTTCATGCATTCCCTCCAGACCAGCGGGGCTTGGAGCACAGGGCATGGCTGTGCCCCCCGGAGACCAGCCGATGCGGGAGGAAGGCTGGTGGGGTCGGCGGCTGCCCGTGAGTACGAGAGTGAACAGAGCGCACAGCTCTGAAAAGGTTCAGGCCGCCTGGCTGAGTCTTCCTGAGGGGGCTGAGAGACCTTCCCTCGGGACAGCCAGTGAAACAGCTCCTGGGCCCATCGATGATTCAGGGAGCATCACACTTCCCTGGCTCCTGCCTAACTGGGCTGTTAACGACAGAGTCCCCTTACGCAAGGCCCTTCTCACCACCCATGTGTGTGGCTTTGGTGACCACCCCCATCCCGCTCTGTATTTGGGGAGCACGCGAGGACACGCTGCATGCCTCTTCCAGCTGGAGCCCTGGGCGGCCCCGGCCCACCTTCCCCGCAAGGCCACCTAGGCCTGACCACAGATCCCAGTCAGGGCACCACTGGAGCAAACACGCCCAAGGAGATGGCTCACCTCCACGCTGGTTTCCCTACCTTCCTTTCCTCTCTTTTCCCAGCCTGGGCCTGGGAAGTTGCTCCCTTTCCTTCCTCCCTGCCCCTGGACTTGCTGTGTCTCCCTGCTGAGCAGCCCTGCGTTCACGGTGCTCCTGCATTCTCCTGGGCTTTGGGAGAAGGGAGGCCCTGACTTTCCTGTCCCGGCCCTGCCTCTGGGGTAGGGCAGTACCACTTAGCCCCGTAAGCTTAGTGGGCCTCTGGCCCGTCCGCTCATGCTGGGCAGTGGGATCAATGGGAGGTCATTGCTTCAGGGTTTCTTGGCCTCCGCCCCTGATTTCCCAATCAGCAGTTTCCCCAGAGAGCCTGAGTGGTGGAGGGGGATGCAGTGGTGACGTTGGTGCTCCACTGCTGGGTGAAGGTATTCCCATGCAGGAAGTCCATGCTGTGTGCTAGGCCGTGGTATACGGATTTGGCGTGATCAAAAGAAGCCTGAGATAAGTATGATGGTCTCTGTATTACAGACTAGGAAGCTGAGGCTCAGAGGGGTGAAGGCCACACAGCCAGGAAGAGCCAGTATGTGAACACATTCAGGCCAAGTCTGTGCTGTCCCTCACATGACCCCCATCCCCCCAGGTGGTCACGCTCCCTTATGACATTGTTCACCCTCATGTACCACAGGGCCAGAGCTCAGGCGCCTAGAGGCTCTTATGGAGCTTTGCTCAGACTTTCTCCAGGGGGCGAGAAGTGTGTGACACTGGCCTTACCATCCTTGCCAACTTATGGGAACGCCGAGACCCTAGAGTGGGGGAGGGGCTGTCTCAGCTTTCCCCAGGCTCCACCTCTGACATTTCTTTTTTTTGGGGGCGGGGGGTTAAGTAGAAAAGAATAGCTCTATCGCTTTGCCAGGCAAAGGGGGACACAGCGGGCTCATGCCTTGAAAACTGTGTGTTCCCTCTGACATTTCTACCACCTTAGCCAGTCCGAGAGCCCAGAGCAGGGAGTTGAAGAAAAGAGCAAGTGACAAGTGACTCCATCTCCTTCCAACCCTGGTGACAGAGGTGACAGAACAGCCCCGAGGACAGGTGGGTGCAGCCCTCGGACAGCTTCGGGCTGTTTTATCAGCAGCTGTGCCTTGAATGTACCCACAGGTGAGGCCTCCCACTTCTGAGAAACAGGCTCAGAGCTAATGAATCCTCAGGACTTGCCCAAGCTCTGTGCCTGGAGCCAGGAACCGCCGCCCAACATCCAGTATCCCTGAACCTAGCTCAACATCTCTCTGAGGTCACTTCCTGTCCAGCTCAGTAGCAGCATGATGTCACTTCCTGTCCTAGGAGGGTCTTTCTGTCACTTTCTCACCCTGGAACTAGCTCAGATACAGGGTTAAAGACACCCTGGTTGTGAAGTTGTGATGGTACTTCACCCCTCCGTTGGCTTGTTTTGATCTTTCCATTAATAATGATAATGACAGAGACAAGATAATAACACGAGCCATTTATTGACACACTGGTCTGTGCTAGGTGCTTGGCCTACGTTATATAAATTCTGACGACAAGCCTTCAAGGCACGTCATACTGTGCCCGTTTCACAGATGACGGCTTGTCCAGCTGTCTGACACGGAAGCCCATGCTCCTTTCACGTTCCATGTGATGTCTCCCCCAGAACATCCCAGCCCCTGTGTTCCCTTTGCTCTAAGAGGTCAGGAGGCTGAGTGTCCCTCCCATCTGCCCTGAGAGAGAAGAATGCAGGGAAGATAGCAATTCAGTTGCGGGGCACACAAACCACCATGGCTTTGGGCTGTATCCTGGCTTTCCCTCTGTATCTTTGCTTGAGGTAAGCCTCGCCCTCCAGCCCACGCAGGTTTCCTGAGCTGCAGGAGCAAAGCTCGGAGGAGATGAGCTCCTCCCACAAGCCCACCCCACCAAGGCAGCATCACAGGTGTGCAGACCCATGGGCAGGCTCTAACCACGCCCACCCCCAAAACAGCATTGCTGTAAACAGCACTTCCTTCCTCCCTCCTGGAGCCTCCCTCCTGCCCCTCTCTGACTGGCGGGGGCGGGGGGTCACCATGTCTCACACACAACCTTCACAGAGGAAAGAGAAAAGCAAAGCAAGACCAGTGGCCAGAGCTCAAGGGAGAACCAGAGAAGCAGGGAGAGGAGACGCAAATTTCCTACAGTGACACAGCCCATAGGTGGTAGATGCTGGCAGTGGAGGCAGCGGGCGCAGAGGGGCGGGGAGTGGCAGGGAAGGGCGCAGCTTCCTACCTGTGATATTGACCTCCACCTGGCCCGAGCGGGTGCCGATGGGGTTGGTGGCCTCACAGACGTAGGTTCCTGCCAGGCTGTAGTTGATAGGTCCCCTGAAGAAGAGAGTTCTGTTCTGGGCCTCCACACCCTTGGGGAGGGAGCCATTCAGCCTGCAGGGATTGGGAGACAAGGCAGAGGGTTACGACTCTCCAGCCCCGAGAAGCTGCCCCTGTGTCACCCACCTGACTTCAACACCATCAGCCCTTTGGCTGAGTTCATAGGCAGCATCTGTCTCGGAAGGGGTAAAAACAATCAAAAACAACAATCATCTTTCAGTGTTTCACATTTGCTCATCACAGCACTGACATGCAGACGGGACAGGTAGATACTGGTTCCACTCAACAGAAGAGAAACAAGGTTCAAGGCCAAGGAAACACAGCTAGAAAGTGACAATTGGAGCTCTAGCCAGAGCTCTGGACTCTTGGCACAGTGCTCTTTCCACCACACTGGTTCCTGGTACTTGGTCCTTGGTTTCCTGGGTAGCTGGTTAATAGTCTGGGGTCCTAACCCCAAATCTACTAAAGCTGCACCACTGGGGTCATGGCCTAGAATTTTAACAAGTTACTCAGGTAACGAGATGTGACCCATGTTTAGGAATTATGTTCCATTTCACCGTCTCATTTTCTTGCTGGGCATGTCACAGGTCTTTTTCATAGGGGGAGAGTCCTAGAAGGTTCCTGAACACAGGAGACCTTTTCCTTCCTCCTGATCCTTCATGCCACAAAACTAGTATTCTGTTGGACCCGGAGCTGAACTTGGCAAGCAGGGCCCTGCCCACTCGCACCTTCGGAACTACTTCTGGTTCCAGGAAGTGGATGGTAACAAACAGCTAAGGTATGTCAGCGCCTTCTACTTCCTAGAAAAAGAACGTAGACACGATCTGGGCAGCCGTATTCTGGCCACCCATGTCAACCTGCTTCTTAGCTTCCCCACGCCCCTGTCTTTCTGCTTTCTGTGTGTCCCATCCAGCTCTTCTCTGGGAGGAACCTTGGCTCAGGCCATCAGAGCTGGCTCGGGGGGGAGTGAGACTAGACCCTTTGAGGTCCAGGCCCAAAGACCACGAAGCCAAGAATGGGAGGATGGGCCTTGGGACGAGCACTCTATGAATACAGGCATTCTGGGCTGACTGCTGTCTCTTCCCTGAGAATCAGGGGGTGCTGGAGAGAAGGAAAAGGAACAAAGAAAGATCTGGGATGCTCCAGAAAGCCAGCTTCCCTGGGGACATCTCGATAAAAATAAATAGTGGGGGCTGGGGTGGGAGTGACTCAGACTGAATCACCACAACATTCTTTATTAGGGAGCTGAAGGAAGGCAGATCACGAGGGAAGCCCCCCTGGCAGAATGGTTTGTCCCACGGACCCTGATGCTGTCAAACAAGGGGGTGTATGTGTGCGTGTGTATGTGTGTGTGCGTGTCTCTCATGGCCCCTCTCTCCTTCTCACCGAGCAACCTGAGCCTAGACCTTCATTTCCTCTCTGCCCAAGGTTTCTGGAGGTGGGGTGGGTGGGCCTCCCTGTGACCAGCAAGGTTCCTGGCAAAGCGACCAGCCAGCCCCGCAGCACTTACGTGGTCCAGTGGTACTCGGTGGCTGGGGGGTTGGCATCAGCTTTGCACTTGAGCTTCACATCCATCCGCTGCAGGTACCAGTTCCCATCAAACCCCTCGATGGTCACCTCGGGCTCGTCTGTGGGACAAGAGGTGATGTTTGAAAAGGGTGAGGTCAGGAGAGCAGAGCTTGGGTGAGGGAGGCTCTGATGGGGAGGGGATGGAAGGGGAAGTGACATGGAAACAGCAGGAAGAGGGGGTAGAATGACAGGGAGGGTGGAGGTCACGGACCCTCGGAGCAGAAATAGCAGGGGAACAAGGAAGGGGGAAAGAGAGCGTGGGCAAAGGGGGAAGAGGAGGGGAGGACGAAGAACCCCCAGAAAGAGAGAGGGAGGAGGAAGGAAAAGAGGAAGGATAAGGGGGTGAGGGAAGGAGGGGTGGGGAGAGTGATGAGAGGTGAGAAGCAAAGGAGGGAGGGCTGGCGAGGGTGGGGGTGGTGTGAGGGGACCACGGCGCCTGCCCCACCCTGGGAGACGCAGCCCCCCGACACTCGGCCCCGCTCACACTGCACGTTGAGGGTGAGGCTTTCCCGGAAGCGGTCCGTGTGGTAGTTGACGATGCAGGCCAGGGGCTGCTGGTGGGCTTCCCGGCGGGGCACCAGGCGGTAACGGCTGATGACGGTCACCGTGCCGTTGGGGTTCCGGACCTCCTGGTACTCCGCCTCACCCTTCAGCCGCGTCTCCCAGGACACCACACTGGGAGGCTTCCCATTGGCCGAGGTGCAGGTGGCCACCAGGACCTTGTCATCCTGCCCCTTCCTGGCTCGAAGCACTGCCTGGGCGCCCTCTATCCAGTTGGTGGGTTTGGCTGCGGGGAACCAGAGACAGCCATGAGTCTGGCTCTGCTGCCTCATCAAGGACACACAGGCCAGGAGGGCAGGTACCTGCCAGGCCTTGCTTCAGGTCACCCTGGCCATCCATGCCTCTCAGCTACGCTTCACCAAAGCCCCTCCCAGCACTTCTCACAGGGACCTCTTCGGCTCTAACCCGCAGCCTTCCTGCTCTAGTCTTTGTATCCCCTTTTGTCACGTGGAAGTCTTCTTGGAGTCCTGCTGTGCTCAGGAGGCTCTCTCCCTTACCATGGCGTCTGCCCGCTTCCTGGCCACCTGGAAAGTGCCCCACGGTGGGGCTCCAACCTGAATACTGACCCTCAGCTCTGTCCACAGCGAAGGCCCAGCCCCCATCCCTAGTGAACTGAGACAGCCTGGTTAGAAGAGACCAGAAGTGCCGCGCCCGGAGCACATGCCGACCCAAGGGGCGCATCTGGGGCCACTGAAGATGGCCAAGCCCCCAGGCCACAGGCCCCACCCAAGCAGAGAGGAGTGGTCCGGTCAGCTTACCCATCACAGTGAGATTGAGCTGGCTCTCTCGATTGCCAGCAGGGAAGGTGGCAAACTCGCAGATGTAGACGCCCTCGTCCTCCAGCTCCAGGCGGGAGAGGCGAATGGTGCCATCTGTGAAGGAGGGCCGCAGGAACTCCACGCGCTCGCGGTAGGGGGCCAGCACCGAGACGCCCATGGCCGGGTTGTAGATGGCCACGTTCTGCTTGGAGCCATTGGTGGCCTTCTGCCACGTGACCTGGGTGATCTTCACGCCGGGCAGCGGGTTGGCGAAGCTGCAGTGCAGCACCACGTCCGTGCCGATGAAACCGTACATGGAGTCGTTCACCTGGACCACCTGGGTGTGGGCGCCTGGTCGAGGGAGATGGCAGAGGGTGGTCAGGGACAGCCACAGCCCCCGACCCAACTCCCTGTGCGCTGGTCTTCTATTTTCCAGTAGTCATTATTTAAAAAAATTCTGACTCTAAAATAATAATTGCTTGTTATAGAAACACTGTTGTGGGCAATACTAAAATATACTGAGAAGAAAATGACAACAACCCGTGATCCCACCACTCACATATCACTGATCATCTGATAGGAAGTGCTCTCTTTTACATTCTTCTCTATATATCCAGGTAACCATCTGTTTTTTTTAAACAAAATCAGAAGCGTACCGTAATCTGTTCCATAAACTGTCTTTTCACTTAGTGATATATCATCAGTGTTGCTCCATGGCAGTAAATACCGTCCACACCCTTATTTTTGATGAGGGTTGAATGTGCTGTTTTTTGAGCAGAGGCTCAGCAGAGGAGCCACCAGCTGCTTCACCTTCCTGGGCCTCGGTTCCCTCGTCTGATAAATGGGGCGGATAATCCAGTCCTCTCTAGCTCACAGGTTGCTAGGAGAACCAAATGGTATGACGGATGAGAAAGTGTCAGGAGGCAGGAAGCGCTGGGGGAGCACCGGGGCCCACAGTGGCCATCATTATGGCCACCTCCACTCAGGAAGGGCTGAGGGCCCGGGCCCTGGGGTGCACTGGCTGGGCCCCTCTTACCCAGCAAGGCGGCTGCACGAGGCTCAGCCTCTCTGGCTCTAACTCGCCTTCACAATCAAGCCTGGATGTCTTAACTTGGCATCTGACGTCCTCATAACCTGGGTCCTGCCTTTCTGTCCACGTCTCTCCATACATGAGGCCTTCCAACCAGGTCAGACTGGACCCCTCCTCAGAACGTGCCATATTTCTGTGTTTCCTTCTCCCTCTTCCCATTTAGGTGTCAATTTCTGAGTCTATTATCAGCACGGGAGTCACGTCAATGAGCGATTCAGTCCCAGCCTCCAAGGAGCACAGAGACGTAGATGCTACATGTCTAGGCCTGTTCCTCTCGTTCCCTGGAAGGCCCTGCCCCTTTCCCACCTATGGATATCCCACTCAGGCCGCCTCCTTTGGGAAGCTTCCCTGATCCTCCCAACCCTATTACAGGTCTTTTCTGCCTGGGAATGTGGTTGTTCACACCTCTGGCTTCTCCTCTGCCAGACGGTGAGCTCCTCCAGAGCAGCGTCTGTGTCTTTTCCATCCCTGTAGCCCCAGCGCCTAGCCCATTATCTAGCACACAGTAGGTGCTCAGTAAATATTTGTGGCCAGACAAATGGCACTGGAAGCCGTGAGAGGAGAGGTTTGCAAGAGGGAGGGAGTGATCAGTGGCATCGAATGAATGAATAAATTCCCTCTAGTCTCCCTACAGATTTTGCTTTATTCCATCTCAAGTGGCTTCTGTTTGAGCTTTTCCTTAACTCTGAACTTGGCTCAGTCATTCACTCCAGTGGGCTCGCTCCTGAGCTCTGTCATCAGCCGTCCTTCCATTCTTATTTCACTCAGTTACTTTATTGAGTGCCATCAATAACATCAGTGTCAGGCCCTGGACTGACCCAGAGCCCGAGGGATGGCCTAAACGTGCCCCCCCCCCCCACCCACTAAGGGAGTCTGCTGCTCCAGATTGGGAACTCGGGGCTTATGCTTGCCTCTGCATGATGGAGGTATGAGCAGGCCACACTCTTCTGAAGGGTCCCGAGACAATGGTCAGTGAAGTATGCTGGCCCCCACGCCTCCCCTCAAGAAGGTACAGGCCAGGTCTCTCCAGGCACTACGGTATCCCCTGTGTTTGGCACACAGTAGGCACTCAAGACATGCCTGCTGAATAAGTATATCTTTGGCCCTCCAAGCTAGGCCCTCGCCATGCTCTGAAAGCTTCCCTGATGGTTCCCTCCTCTATGCCCGCTCACGTCCACACAGCCCTTCAAGGTCCACCTGGGGTACCACCACCCCACCCCTCCAGCCGTCCCCTTGGCCGGTCTGGGGGGTTCTGACATGTCCCCGGTGGAGAACACTGTGGGCTGGTGGGAGAACTATGCCGGAGACACCCAGCAGGGGGTCAGGAGGGCAGGCTTCTAGCCCGGCTCCGTCTTGAGCTCGCCTTGGCACCTTGGTGGGTCACTTCCCCTTCCCGAGCCCTCTTTTCCTCCCCTGTAAGGGAGCAGGCTGGACTCCACGGTGCCAATGGTCCCTTCTGGCCAGTCTGATTCCCTGAACTGCAGCCCAGCCCAGCTGTGGCCTCACCCCAGACACAGTCCCACAGTGAAGTCAGTGGGCCAGTAAGCCCAGTACTCCTGCTGACTGGCCAGTTGGCAAGCGGCTAAGCCCTAGGCCTTCTAGCAGGGTAAGTGGGTGCTCCCTCCAACACGCCCAGCCTCTACTCACCAAGCCTGCTGGAGGCTGCCCAGCAGCTGGGATAATGTGGGTATAATTGGGGAACTTCCACCACACAAAGCCGGGAACAGGAAAAGCCAGTTGGGAAGGCTCGGGCCACGGTGGGGGGGTGGGTAGGGGTGTGGGCACCAGGATCTACCTTGGGATTGGTACCAGGGCACAGTGGGGCCTACAATGGGACACAGCCCACCAAGCCCGCTGCCACCCCGTCTCCTTTCACCCACTGGGGATGTAGGGACAGGCAGAGTTCAGTGCCTGGAGCACAGGCTGACATTCATTTGCCACGTCCTCAGCAGTGGCCTCACTCTGCAGAGCTGTGAGCCAGGAGGGGAGACGGCTGACTGCGGCCTGGGCGTGGGGAGGAGAGGCTTCTGCAAGGGGCTCAGGTGCCCCAGAAGCCCCCTCTCATCAGCGCCTCACTAGGCTGGGGTGGCCCTCCCCATCTCACGTCTGTTTTGGGGTTGAGGCTGCTGTCTCCTCTCCTGTGTGACTCTCCCAGAAGCAACCCCATGGCAGGCGGGGCAGCGAGGAAGGTGCCTGGGTGCCCGCTCACTGCGCACTAAGTGGGTTCCCTGGGCTCCTGCCCCTCTGCCCCCGTGATGAGCGGGCAGGCGGGCGGGAGGACCTCTAAGGAGCCGGCAGGTGCATCCTGACATGGGCCTCTCTGCCTACAGCGTACTGTTAGCCTTGTCTGCTATTTCCATTGTAAGCATCTTTGCCACAAATGCCTTTGCCACATTTCTTGCCGCATAACTAATTGTCCATAAGTCAATTTTGCCGAAAAAGATAAAATAATAAAGTATAAATGAGGGACATTAAAAAGGCCATAATGAAACAGGAGAAATGAGTAACAAAATTAAAAAGACCTTATTGCAAAATACAAAATATTTGAATTTAAAATGTGTGTAGGGACTTCCCTGGTGGTGCAGTGGTTAAGAATCTGCCTGCCGATGCTGGAGACACAGGCTCGATCCCTGGTCCAGGAAGATCCCACATGCCGTGGGGCAACTAAGCCCGTGTGCCACAACTACTGAGCCCACGCACCGCAACTACTAAAGCCCGTGTGCCCTAGGGCCCGCGTGCCGCAACTACTGAGCCTGTGTGCTGCAACTACTGAAGCCCATGCGCCTAGAGCTCGTGCTCCGCAACAAGAGAAGCCACCGCAGCGAGAAGCCCACACACTGCAACGAAGAGTAGCCCCCGCTCACTGCAACCAGAGAAAGCCCGCGCACAGCAATGAAGATCCAATGCAGCCAAAAATTAAAAATAAATAAATAAAATGTGTGTAGATGCATGGCAATAGAGTGCAAAGAACTGATTTTCTTTTGTGGGTTGTACTTGTCTAAGCAGTAAGCACTTGTCTTCCAAGTCTTTCGTTCATATTATTTTATACATTTGTTGATTCGTCTCCTCATTTGGTGTCGAACTTTTTCTTTTCTGCTAAAATGTCTTCCTTCATTCAGAGAGGTATCAGTCTCCGAACACTAGGGTGCATGTTTGTAACTGAACTTTGTGTTGCGTTGGGAGAGCCTCTGCACTGCTGTGTGCTCTCAGCACATTGTCTTACGTCCATTGATAGACTTTCCAAAAAGTTCTATGGGAAATGTAGGCTCAACTCTGTGCCTTTGAGGCCCTTGGCCTCTTTCTCCTCCAACGTAGTGTGTTTCAAAATACAAAACCAACTCTTGGGGAAAACCATCATCTTCTGTCAGCTTGATAAAGCCATCAGTAACGTCACTAACTGGAAGAAACGCTAGCGCATCTCAACTAGTTGAAACCAGACTGTCAAACCAAACTGTCAACCAGTTTTTTTCTCTTTCATGGCAAAATTGCCTCATGGCCAATTAGTTATGTGGCAAAATGTTTGCAGTAAAAATGTTTTTGGTGAAAGCACCTAGAACCGCTGCTGTTAGCAGGGCCGGTGAGGGGACCCTGGCGGGTGGGCATAAGGGAACGCTTGGAGTATGGGGTTTGGGGTCACTGAGGGCGGGGATCCTAGAGTTGTGGAACTGGGAGGGGCTGGGAAGACTGGTAAGGGCTGAAGACCCTCCCTCAGCTTTCCCCCCACTTTAGGCTTAGGGACCCGGAACCCAATCCACGTGTCTTGGTTGGGGGATGCGGGGCTGAGGGGAGTGTGTCCCTCATGGTTTAGATTGGGCAGGTTGGGAGGCTTTCAGAGAGTGGGGCACACTCTACCCCAGTGGCTCTGACAGCCAGGGCCAGACTGCTGCAGGCACCACCGAAAAGTGAGAAAGGGCTAGTTGAGGGCGGGGACCCAGGACAAGGGCCCTCCTCTGTGCAGGATGAGGTGGATTGTAAGCCTTCTCTGGAAGGCCTGAGAGAAGGGGTGCACTGCAGGGGAGTCCCCTGGGAGACCACACAGCCCCTTTCCTTGGCTGGTCCGTGCCTCTCCACCAAGCACTCCAGCCCTGACAGCCCGAAAACTGATGCTTCTGTCTCCCCTACCTTGCCCAAGCTCCTCCCACCCTCTGAAGAGGTCACCATCCCCGTCAGGCAGTATGGTGGGGTGTGAAGAGCCAGACAGTGTGGGTTTGCATGCCCCCTCTGTCACCTACGAGCTGTGAAAATTTGGGCAAATGACTTAACCTCTCTGTGCCTCAGTTTGCACTGAGGATGCACATCTGTAAAATGGGGATTATAATAATACCTATTGTAAAAGTTGTTGTAATGATTAAACGAGTAAATGTGAAACTCGAGGACAGCACTTAGCACAAAATGAAATGCTCAGTAAATGTTAGTTGCTATCATCATCATCACCACCATCAACATCACCATCATCACCATCACCATCATCATTTCTCATTTATGAAGCAGGAGGCCTCCCTTCCCCGCACTTCATTCAACAAATATTTATCGAGGGCTTCCCTGGTGGCTCAGTGGTTGAGAGTCCGCCTGCCGATGCAGGGGACATGGGTTCGTGTCCCGGTCCAGGAGGATCCCACGTGCTGCAGAGCGGCTGGGCCCGTGAGCCATGGCCGCTGAGCCTGCGCGTCCGGAGCCTGTGCTCCGCAACGGGAGAGGCCACAACAGTGAGAGGCCCGCGTACCGCAAAAAAGAAAAACAAACAAAAAACCCCACAAATATTTATCGAGCACCTACCCAGTACTAGGCACTGTATGTGTGCTTCTAGTCCCCCTCTTCCAGGAAGTCCTTCTGGACTCCTCCTACTTAGCTGACACGTCTATTCATTGCCCAACTGCATATAACATGAATCTGTACCCTTTTTTGTTTCCTGGCATGTGTGTTTAGCATGTTTTCTACTGTATCCTCCCGTCTCCAAATAGACTGCAAGTCCCTGTGGGAGAGGGAAGGAGCAGGTTTGACCTTGGGTTGAGCTGATCATGTCACGGCTGATGCTGGCAGGGTCCAGGGCTTGGAGAGTACTCTACAGACTCTCTCTGGTTCCCCAAGCAGCTAGGGCTGGTCCACAGAAGGTACCATCTCTTCTTCCCCACAGGCTCCCTCTTACATGAGAAGCAGAGGCTGTCCCAGATGTGGGAACCAGGACCACCAAAATGGTAGCACAGTGGAGCTCAATGGACCATGCAACCCATCATTTTACAAAGGAGGAGACAAGGGGCCAGAGCAGTTGGGTCACTTGCTCAGGAACACAGAACAGCAGGACCCAGCCCAGTGCTCTTCCTAACCTGCCATAAAAATAGACTCAGGGGGGCTTCCCTGGTGGCACAGTGATTAAGAGTCCGCCTGCCAATGCAGGGGACACAGGTTCGAGCCCTGGTCCGGGAAGATCCCACATGCCGTGGAGCAGCTAAGCCCGTGCGCCACAACTACTGAGCCTGAGCTCTAGAGCCCGAGAGCCACAACTTCTGAGCCCACGTGCCACAACTACTGAAGCCTGTGTGCCTGGAGCCCGTGCTCCGCAACAAGAGAAGCCACGACAATAAAAAGCCCGCGCACCACAATGAAGAGTGGCCCCCACTCGCCGCAACTAGAGAAAGCCTGCACACAGCAACAAAGACCCAACACAGCCAAAAATAAATAAGTAAATAAATTAAAAAAAAAATAGACTCAGGTTCTCAATCTAACGCTCCAGGGCCTCATTCTGGGTGGTGTCCCTCCTGTGTAATCTCAGTGCCTCCATTGCTCCTTTGGAGAAATGGCACAAAAATACCAGTTACAATATTGCAGCCACAGTGCCTGCGGGCTACCTGTGCTGGGCTTGGCGGGCAGGTGGGTCAAGGGGCTGGGGGCCAGGGCTGGAGCCCACATTGGAGTCCAGTGACTACGTGTCAGGTGCAAGGTCAGAAACAGGGACTTTTGGGAGCCAAGGTTGGGGGCACCTGCAGGAGGCTGCTATGTACAGAGCAGGAAAAAGCCAGGGCGGTGGGGAGTGAGGGTGAAGAGATCCACTGGGACCTGTGTCCTTGGCAGAGGGGTTCTTTTTTTTCTCTCTCCAGTTTTCTTATTCTTTTTTTAAAAATGCTATTCTATTTAATTAATTAATTAATTAATTATTTTTCTCTGTGTCTCGTCTTAGTTGTGGCACGCGGGATCTTCGCTTGGGCTCTTCATTGCGGCATGCAGGCTTCTCTCTAGTTGCGGCGTGTGGGCTCCAGAGTGTGTGGGCTCTGTAGTTTGCGGCACATGGGCTCTCTAGTTGAGGCACGTGAGCTCAGTAGTTGTGGCATGGGGGCTTAGTTGTCCCATGGCATGTGGGATCTTAGCATCCCCTGCACTGGAAGGCAGATTCTTTACCACTGGACCACCAGGGAAGTCCCAGTAGAGGAGTTCTTGCATCCTAAGGATACCAAAGAATGAGTCTGTTTCTTTTCCTGACCTCATGCCCTGCCTATTTTCTCCCTGGCCACCCTATGAGCTCCAGGGTCTGGGACCCAGGTCCCGGGGACCTGTGCATATGTGCCTCAGTTTCCCCACTGGCACTGGGGTCGGGCAGTTTGGGCTGCCTTCGTGGCTTCTCAGAAGTGCTGAGCCAACAAGGCAGGCATCAGGCCTGCCCCCGAGACGTCACGGACCTGCAAAAGCCCCAGCTCAGCAACAAAACACAAAGGCTCCTCAGCTGTGGCCGACAAACCTGCTCCCCAGGGCCCTGCCCGCCTGCCCTGCCTGCCATCGAGCTAATCCGAGGCTGGGGCCATGGGTTCCCACGCAGCGGGGTGTGGCCCAGAGCGGGGGCTGCTCTCCTCCCCGTACCCACCTCGACCAGTTTGTCCCCACCTTTGAAACCTCACACCCCTCTCTCCCTAGCTGAGCAAGCTGGGCCTGGGCCCATGTGGTGGGTGAAGAGGAGGGCCGGGGCTGGGGGATTCAGAGGTTTCTGGCACAGGCTACCTCTTCTTCGGTGCCCCATTCCTTTCCTGAGACTCTGCCTGGGTGCGCTCAGTTGGGTGGGCAGAAGTGGCAGGCCTGGCCTGGGTGGGAGGCACTGGGCCCTGCAGAAGGGGCCTCTCTGAAATCGACATCCTTTGGGATCCATCTCTAGGGCTTTCCAGGGCTGCTCCCCTGTTCCCTGCCCTGGAACTGGTAGAAAGGAACAGGAAATCCGGTGAGAAACCAGCTAAGTGGTAAGTGGGAATGACTCACCCATTAGAGGGGGGAGAGCCTCCAGACGAAACCCTGCTGGGTCAGCGCAGTGACCTAAAGGTTACAGGTCCCCTCCTCCCAGTGCAGCGACTTCTCCAAATGTCAACTCCCAGGGCTGCCTAGCTCCTCACTTTCTGGTGTCACGGCCTAACCTCATGGGGGAGAGGCTAGTGAGGTAGAGGGTGAGATTCGGAAGGAATCCCCTTCCTACGGTCCCCTCCTCTGGGAAGATTTTCCCAATCAGTGTCGCCTGGACCCAATCGTTCTGCCAGCAAGAACCCACATGAGCAGGGCTCTCACTGGAGTCCTTTGAGCTTGTCCTGTCTCGTATCTATGCCCTGGGCATGTTTCCCTATTAGTTCTGGAGCTCCCCAAGTGCCCAGGCTGCATCTCCAGCCTCCAGCCTCTCCTCTACATCCAGGATGGGGTCCGGGGTGAGCCAGGGCAGGGGGCTCAGTGAGGAAACAGAGAAGTGGCAGCTGGCCCAGCTCTCGTCCCTGCACCCCTAGCCCCCCCTCACTGGGTCTGGACATGGCAAGAAGGCGTGAGGGCCGAGTCTAGGCTGAGCAGCCCGGCCCGGTGCCACTGTTAGCTCAGCACTAATGCCCCCCCGGCCTCCTGCAGTGCAGGGGCTTTGCCTGGTGGGATTCTCTCCGGGAGCAGTGCCTATTGGGACGGTCCCAGGTGTCCTGGAGCCTTGCGTCCCCTCCACATCCACCTTACCAGCAGAGGTGCTAACATCCCATGATCCCACAGCCAGGGGCTAATTGCTACTGTCCGAACCCAGGCGTCTCCACCCCTCATTTGGGGTCACAGCAACTGCCAATGTTTTCCTCTTGGCTAATGCACACCCTCCTCAACTCCCCACATGGAGCTGGTTAATGATGGGCTGTGGGGCTGGCGCCCGGCGCCTGGGGCGGGTAAGCACAGTGCATGGGAGAGGAGGGGGCGCGGCAGCCTGGGAAAAGCCCCAGAAGGAGCCAGAGTGGAAGCCCGGGATCTTCCAGACGGGCTGGGCGGGCCCTGCTCTCTGGCAGTGCGGAAGCCCCCGGGGAGCGGTGGCGGTGGGGCCTGCTCTGGTCCCATCTCTCCCTGAACCCTAGGAGGATAGGTTGGGGGTTGGGGATGAATCAGGGAGCTGGGTTTTGCCTTCTCCCACTGAGGAGCAAGTGGCCAGGGACACCTGGATGGCTCTCCTCCAAGCCTCTTTTCACGCTGGCTGCCCATCCCCAAAGCCCAGGGTAGGCTGGTCTTGAGCAGCTCCTGACTCCACTCCTGGCATCCCAGAAACAGGGAGCCTCTCTCGGCTCTGCCCCCTCCATCTCTAGCCTTCAGGCTCCACCTCTTGGTCCTCTCTGTACTGCTCATCCCGTACCTGTCACCTTTCCTCTGGCCGGCTGGTGGGAAGGGAGGGTACTTACTGGAAATTGGGAGAGGTGGGCTCTGGCCCCCACTACTTGGTCATTTTTTTCTGTATGGCCTTAGGTAGGGCAGTTTGCTTCTCTGACCTTAGTTTCCTTTTCTGTAAAACGAGAGTGCTGGACCCCATGTCCCTGGAGGACTCCACTTTGGATGTCACCTGTCCAGCTCTCTCTCTGCCCCTGCTCTGCACCTTCCCTGGATCAGCCTCTGGAACGTCTCTACCAAGCGGGTGCTCTACCTCTGTATACTGCCCATCTCATCCCATTTTCCTGGGATGCCAGGAAAATCCAGGCTGCGTGACGGCAGAGCCGGGGCACACAGGGCTCTTCCACGGCCACGTAATCACCAAGCGCAGCTGGTGCTAGCTCCTAAATGCTTCTGCATCCACCTTTGCTCTCCATCCCCACCGGCCCCAATCCAGACTCCTCCTAAGTCCCCTCCTTCCGGCTCAGCCCCTTTCCTACCCACCCGCACCTCCAGCAGAGGCTCACTTCCTTATTTTCTCAACATTCCTGGGCTGGGAACCCCCAGTGAAGTAAATCCCAAGCCCTTTCCTTTGAACCCAGCACTTACCATCTCATCCCTGCCACCCTTCTTCTCCCCAGGCCTTGCCCCTGGTGCAGGCCACCATCATCTCTTGCCCAGTCTACTGTACTAGAATGCCAAGGATACATACCTGCCTCCAGGCTTCCCCCTCTAATCCATTTTCTGCTCTCTAAAATACAAAGCATTCTCGATTTAAAACCCTTCCATGGCTTCCTACAGCCCTCAGGATCAAGTCCAAAGTCCTTTTGGGCTCTGGACCTCATCTCGGGCATCCGAGACTCCAGCTGCCTCTCCCCTGCCTGCTCTCTCTCTCCTGCCACGTGGGACAAGACCACCAGTTCCCTGCCACATTCTTCCTTCCATTAAAAACACATACCCCGGGGCTTCCCTGGTGGCGCAGTGGTTGAGAGTCTGCCTGCCAATGTAGGGGACACGGGTTTGAGCCCTGGTCTGGGAATATCCCACATGCCGCGGAGCAACTAGGCCCGTGAGCCACAACTACTGAGCCTGCGCGTCTGGAGCCTGTGCTCCGCAACAAGAGAGGCCGCGACAGTGAGAGGCCCACGCACCGTGATGAAGAGGGGCCCCCACTCGCCGCAACTAGAGAAAGCCCTCGCACAGAAACGAAGACCCAACACAGCCAAAAAAAATAATAATAATAATTAAAAACAAAACAAACAAACAAACAAAAAACAATAAAACCCACATACCCTGCTACCTGCCCACACCTCTTCATCCTTCCTGAATGACCTTAGCCTTGACTTTTGGGGAGGTTTTCCCCCTTCCCCCATGAGTGAGGTGTTCCTACACCCCGAGGGTCCCAGGACCTCAGCATACACCTGTCATAGCATTTCCCCTACTGAGCGGAAAGATCAGGACTTCAGCCCAGCGCCTGGGCTGAAGTAAGCATAAGGGGGCCTCAAGTGGTTGGAGAAGGCTGTGAGCCAGCTGGGGTCCCAGGCCAGGGTTAGCCATTTCTCAGGTCCGACTGCACCTTCCTGGAAATTGCACATTAGCCAAGGAGGGGGGCCTGTACAGGAGGACACAGCATGGTGTGGCCAGGTAGGGCCGGAGGACAGAGACAGAAGGTGAGGCCTCACATCTGCACGGAAGGGAAGCAGGTCAGGGCCTGAATCTCCTCCTTCCTGATGGAAACCAGGAAGCTACACCCCCAAAGCGTGACCGCTTGTCTGCCCCCCAACCCCATATCCTCCGCTTGCTTCCCACTTGCCACCTCCCGATTCTTTCCTCTGTCCTCTGCCCCAGTTCCTAGCACCCGGCCCCACCTCCTTCCTCACTCCAGACCGTAAGGTGAAAAATACTCTTCTCACCCAGGCGAGCTGCGGCCCTGAGGCCCTGAGGCCCTGCTGCCGAGGTCTCAGCCCTGCAAAGCCTGCACGCTCTCCAGCTCCACGCCCCTCACTACATAGCCTGGATTTCTCCCAGCCTGGTCAGGCTTTTGAGGCTTCAAAGACCTGGAACCACCTGGCTCTCAGGCCAGGATTCAGACAGGTCCCCTCTCTGTGGCCGACGCCGGCCGTCTCCACCCCGGCTGCAGCAGACGACATATCTCGCAGCAGACACACGGCAGCCCGGATTCCCCTCAGCAAATGTGTGTTTTTAATGACACATTTTGGGGAGTGTAGGCAGCAGCCTCCTCGGAAGGCTAGTGTGGGGTGGGAGAGGCTGGGGGCTGCCGAGAAAACAGGGCGAATCCCCCAAGCCTCCCAAGGCTCAGGGGTGACAGATGCATTGTCCCAGCCCTGTGGGTTCCATGCCAATGGTCACCACCTGTTTAGAAGTGGAGGTCTCTTGATCTACCTCTTACCAGGAGGGGCCTGTCGGATACCCCAGTGCCCAGCTCCAGACGCCCAGGCAGCTGCCTTCCCCAGTGGCAGGGGGCTGGGCCTGTACAGGGGAGGGAAGGCAGTCAGGTGGGTATATGGTGCCAGCTTCAGGGAAGGCTCAATCTAAAAGGGCAGGGTTGGGGTGGGAGACTGATGGGGAAGGGGTTAAGAGGAATATGGCGGCGGGCGGGGGGACGTAAGTAATTCATTCATCCATGAGCACTGACTTTGGATGCAGACAGACCCAGGCTTATATCAGCTCCTTATTCGCTGGGTGACTGAGCAAGTTGCATCAACCTCTCTGTGCTTCAGTTTTCTCATGTATAAAAGGGGAACACTTACAGGACTGTCTCCTGGGGTGGATGTGAAAATTAAATAATTCACATCAGTTCTTAGCACAGTGCTTGGCACAGGTACGCTACACAAGTGGTTGTAGTATTGTCACTATTATAGTCTTGGGGAAAGGAGCTACCTAGGAGTCAGGTAAGCTGGTTTCCATCCCAGCTCTACCGACCCACCATGTGATCTTGGGCAAGTCCCTGTTGTGATTAGGCCACTCTCCCAGAGCAGGGGCCCTCAACCTCAGCACTGCTGACACTTGGGGCCTGATAACCCCTCGCTGTGGGGACCGTTCTGTGCACCGTGGGGCATTTAGCAGCATCGCTGGCCTCTGCCTGCTCCACGCAGTAGCAGCCTCCCTCAGGTGTGACAGCCAAAAACATCTCTAGACATTGCCAAGTGTTCCCCGGGAGGCAAAACTGCCTCCAGTTAAGACCACTGGCCTAGAGGAAAGGGCATGAAGCTCAGGCAGGGGTGTTGGAGTGTGGGATGGACGCGCAGGGCAGACCTGAGTCAGCTGGGTGAGGAGGGGAGTGGGGAAGAGGGCTGGGGGCACTCCGGAGGGGAAGTGTCCTGATCTCTCTCGGGGCAGAGGAGCTGCAGGCTCCTGTCTGGAGAGCCTGCTCCCTACCCGGTAGGAGGAGGTGTGTGTTTGGGGGGAACAGGTGGAGAGAACAGGAGGCCTAGGGAGTTTGCACCTGACTGCTGTTTGCTGTCAGAACATGGGTGACAGAGTGGCGTGCAGTCCTCAGAGGACAGAAGAGCATGGGGAAGGGGGAGTCGGGGACAGAGGCGCAGACAGGGAGACACTCAGTGCCAAGAGGCCGCAAAGACAAAAGGGCTGTGTTTCTAAGAGCAGAAATGAGGTCGGCAGCATCTTCCTTCGGCTGGTAAACTGCTATCATTTCGGAAGGATTGTCACCTCATTTGGTTCCTGCTTAAGTGAGATCCACAACATGTGCTCTCTGCATTAGTGGAGTGCTTGTGCTTAATTAGTGGCAAATTCTTTCATATTAAAGTCATTAAGTTTTGCCGTTTGCTCCTCTCACCCCCGGCCTTGCTCGCCTCTGTCTTTCCTTTTAAGGCAGGTGGCCTGATTGCTTCTGTGCAGGTTGTTCAGCCTCGAGGCCTCAGGAGATGAGTGGGCATGCGCGTGCGCGCGCGCGCGCGCGCACACACACACACACAAACACCACCCCTCCCTGTGGCATCTACAGCACCAGCCCTTGTGCCCATCCCACCCTGGACCGGCATTTTCGGCTCCCAGCACCTCCGTCCACACCCCAGCCTCCTCCATGTGGGCTGGCAGCTCTGTGTCCTGTCGCCCCCGCCCACCCCACCTCTGGGGGCTCCTCCTGGGCAAGGCTTTAGGGTCAGAATTCTTCCTGCCGGGAGGGACTCTAGGGCTGGAGTGGGAGGGATCGTCCAGGCTGCAGGGTGGGTGGGGCCGCTGCTGCTCAGAGGACAATGACAGGGCGGCAGGACTACACTGGACTCGCCCGGCTGGTGCAGCATTGAGGGTCTCAGGAGGGATGCTGGGGTTCGGGGGGTAGACGGGCTCCTGACCCCACCCCACAGGAAGGCCTCGGTCTCACTTGTCCCTGGTGCTGAAATGCAGCGGCCTCTGCGAAGATGCTTTGTAGCCACAGCACAGTGGCAACCCTGGACTCTTGGCAGGGTGTGGGGGTCAGTGATTAGGGCCCAGGACAACCTCTTCCCCTCTACCTGCTTCTGAAGAGGCTTAAGAAGGAGAAGGGGCCTGAGAGGGAGAAGGTGGCTGCTGCAGGCACCAAACTTGCTATTTCATCCCTGGGCAGGACACATGGGTCCGTCTGGACCAAATGAGCAATACTGTAGCCACATTGCAGTCCAAGGCTTAGCTCAGACGTAATATTGCCAGGCAGGGCAGGAGGGGCCGGGTCTCTGCTGGGCCCCCTCCCTGTACAGATGGTACAAGGACAGAGCCAGGCCTTGGGCGTTGGCTCCTGGGACGCTTTCTGTTGACTGTGGGGATGGGGGATGGGAAGAGGGTGCTCCCAGGCCTGCAGACGGGGCCTTCTCTGGATCTGGACTCGGGTGCAGGGGAAGTGTCTCGGGTGCAGCAGAAGGGCCCTTCCCTGCACAGCCCCTCCTTGGTGAAGCCCCTCCTGAATGTCTGGGTTGCCACAACCTGGCCCCAGACGTCAGCAGGTCAGCCTCCCTCTCCACACCTCCCAGTTCAGGACTGTCTCCATCCCCCCAAAGCCTTCCGTGCCGCCCTATGAGCTCCGCTCCTGGGCTTCAGGCGGGCGGGGAGCAGTCTTGACCTCACGCACACTGGGCAGCATTAAACTTCCGTACTGGGCAGAGTCTAGGGTGCAGACAAGAGGCGAGGGCAGGAAGCAGGGAACCGGCAAATGCTCGGGTCACAGTTTCTCTCTGATTGACCTTCTTCAGCTAGTGTTGCCCCAGGGGCCTCCCCTAAAGGGTCTCCAGTGGGGGGCTGGAGCTGAGCCAGGAAGGCAGGCCGCTAGGGTCCCTCAGGTCAGGGCCGAGGGCCTGCTGGGGTAGAGAGGAGGAGGTAAACCTCAGTCCTTATGCTCCCTTGGCCGATGGGAGAACCCAAACCCCACAGAGGAGACACTTCCCGATGCCTCAGAAATTCGGACTTCGGTCTGGGTAGCATTTGAATGAGGCCTGGGGTGGCCTGGGTCACGGGATGCAACAGGTGAGCAGAACTTTGGGAAAAGGGAAGAGAGAGTCTTTCAATGGTCCTTCCGTCACATCCAGAACACCCTCCCCTTGCACACCCCCATGCTCAACCCACTCTGGCTCAGCTGCAACCCCCAGCCCCGCTTCTCTCCCCAGTGCACGGCTCAAGCGAAAATGACCATTTCTCCTCCAAACATAAGCAGGAGGTGCTGGATCCCCAACCTCTCTAACATCCCTTAGCTGTGACACCCCCAACTCACTGTTACCCCAACGGTAACCCAGAATAGCATCCTCCTCAAGCCGCAGTATGAACCCCCAAACCAGCCCCAGCCAAGTCGTCGCGTCAGTGCCAACCTAGACCGCAGACCTGGGTCACGACCCTAACACTTGTGCTAACCTCTTCCTGGTTTTAACCACAGAGCGAAGCACAATCCTGCATGTGGTTCTAACCTCAACTCGCTCCAGACCTGAGCTCAGCCTCAGCTCTGTGGTACCCCGGAAGGAAGGCAGTCACAGCTCACAGTTTTTTTCCTACCCAGTAATCCCCGACTGGGGTGGCCAGAGAAAGCAGGGTCTTCAAAGGGTCCTGACATCAAGTTGCAGGGATAGGCTGGCTGAGCTTGAAGGCCTCCCTCTGTGGGTGGATCTGCCTGACGGGGGGCTCATCCTGCTCTCTCCCCACGCCACCCCATGGCCCAGGACCTTGTAGACATGTTTAGTTCCTGGGCTGTCCCTTCCCCAGCGCCCAGGAGGCTGAAAGGGGTGGTGATGGGGTACATGCTACCCAGTTTGTCCTGCTGTGACTTCAGCAGCAGCAATCACTAGCAGTGGGACCCACGATCACGTCCCACACCTTCCCCGAAGCCCAGCCTGTTTCACCTGTAAAACGGGCCTGAGCACATCCACCTCTTTGGCCGGGGAAAGGATGGAGTGAGGGCATCTGTGCCAAATGACCCCTCCTGCCTGGCCCCACGGGGCTGCCATCTTCCCTCCCCCTCGTTTCTCCTCCACTTCCTTTCTCAGCGGCGCTGAAATCATCACCCTCTTCTTGGCAAAATGCTGAGAGGAGAAGGTCCCTGCCGTTGTCACAGCCTGTCCTCTTCCCACCCTGTCGGGCCAGGGCAGGTGGGGTGAGAGGGAACCCAAGAGGCAGGAGGCGAAAACCCCAAGCCCTGGTCACTTCCCCCCAGCCCTGCCCACTCTCCCCCGACACGGGCAGTGCCGTCGTTTCGACTGGGGGGGTGGTCTTTCCCATTCTCCCCACCCTCTCGCCCCCGCCATCCCTCTGCCCAACATGAATCTATCAGGAACCTCGCCCAGTCCCACTTCCAGCTCAGACTTGTTAGGGTTCCAGGAGTCACTGGGTAGGGGCCCGGCATGCCAGGACCTGCTTCTCGTCCTGCCTTGCATAGAGAGCTAGCACGTAGTCAGCAGGGCACAATACCCAGCGGCGGGGATGCAGCCCAGCCTCTGCGGCCACCTGCTTCCCTTCCCTTCCCCGCCCTCCCTCTCCTTCCCATTCCCATGCCCTCCTCGCCCTGCCCACCGCATTGCCGGGAGCGGCCCCCGAAAGCCAGGAGTGGTCCCTGGCGGGATGCGTATGCGTGTGGTGGGGAGCAGACCCCCATGTTCTACTAAGTCTGGGAAGGGTGTTGCCTGCTACCCACAACTGCCCCAAGGCTGAGCCCAGCCCCTTAGCAGCAGAAGCCAGGGGTCTCATATGCTCCCCTCCCTCCCTAGCACAGAAAGTACCAAAGGATGACGTTCCCTGCCGGGCCCCTGCCAGCCCCCTGCCAGTGGACGGTAAGAACGGTTAACACATGTATATTACCTGTCTGTGCCAGGCCGAGGTCTGAATGTCTACAGATATTAACTCACTGAATCCTCACAACAACTCCGGGAGCTACGTACCATTTATTGTCTCTATCTTAGAGATGAGGAAACAGAGAGGTCAAGTAACCTGCCCAAAGTCACATAGTCGGTGAAGACGATTTGACACGGCAGCCTGGCTCCAGAGGCTATGCTCCTCAAAACAACACCGGCTGCCCGCGGCCTCCCCCCTCCCCACACACCTACCGAGCCCCAGAATCGTGGGTGAGGGTGCACGTGACACCTGGGACGCTTGTCTGTTGGCAGCCATGCTGATGGGGCTGGGAAGGGCTCTTCGTTGGGAAGGCAGACAACATCCCCCCTCTCATCCAGGCTCCGGGTGAGGCTGAGCCCCCCAGCCCCACTCCTAGCGGGACTACTGGGCCCAGGGCAGCCCTGGCCAAAGGGATAGTTCTGGGCACTCCAAAATCATTCTTCCTCTGCTCTCTTTTCCTCCCAGTCCAGGAGCTAAGAAACTTGACTTCCAGTCTGATCTCTGGCTGTGGATCTTCCTCTTTCTGTCCCTGGGATTCCGCACCTGTGAAGGCTGGTGTTCACATCTCCCCCCAGGGCCTCCGGGGGTGTGGAGCTAGGAGGACCAGGCGTGCAAAGGGCTAACGCCGGCCACCAGCAATTAAGCACCTATGATGTGTCAGGCATTGACATATATAACCTCACTTACTCTTCATCGCCATCCCCGGGTGTGTGGGGGGGAGTCCCCTCAGCCTCGGGCCCAGACGGGAGAGTGACTGCAACCTCTGCCTTTCCCAAGGCCCCAGAAATGTCGGGTTTTTCTTTTCCTTCTCATTTCTCATCCCTGCTCCTCCCAGCCGGCCTGTACCACACTTCCACCACCATGTCGTCCCCTCCACAAGCCCCGCCCCATCCACTCTGGGTTATTAGCTATCTGAAGCTCCCGGAAGTGGGCAGCGGGTGCTAATGAAAAATGGGCAGACTCTTCATGTCCCTCCCTGAGCAGGGGGCTGGAGGGGGTACTTGGGGGCCCAGCTTAGCCCACAAGGTGAGCAGGAAGCTTGGACACATCTCCCAGCCAGCTCTACCAGCGGGCTTCCCATCAGAGGCTGCTGGGTGGGATGGCATGTCAAATTAGCTTAACGAGTGAGGCCCCAGCTTTAATTGGGGCCCTCTGCTTTGCAGTGCTGTCTCGGGCTTTCATTTTTAATGCTGGGAAAGGGTGGGTTTTCTTTCTCTCTCATTCCCATGCATTTTCACCCCGGCTAATGGCTCCTCGCTCAGAAAGGCCCCTACAACTGCTAATTGGGTTTAATTACTGGGGTAGTTAATGATGCTATTGGAAAACTGAAATGTTGTGGGTGAATTCTGTGTATAAATAGATAGGAAAGTCAAAGGGACAGAGCACTCAGACAGACCCAGGGAGGAAGGACCAGGCTGAGAATCCTTCAGCTGTGGTGCATCCCCTTAGATGGGGACCATCTGGCCTAAGCTGCCACTTACAGGGGAGGAAACAGAGGTGCGGAGAAAAGCAACTCATCCAAAGTTGCCAAGAAGTTGGCGGGAGTGGGGAAAGGAGGAGCTGGCAGGGCTGGGCCCTGGAAGAAGAGAAGTGGGAAGGCGTGACCTCAGCCACCTGGACTCAATACTGTGAGAGTGGGTGTGAGAGCACCTGGGGACAGTTACCAGCCGGACACCAGCCCATAGCAACATACTGCGGTTGTTTCTCTTGTTGTGATTACAAAGGCCCTGCCTCTGGGTTATTAGATAAGCGAATAGCTCATCAAGCCGGGAGACAAGTCAGGTGTAGAAAGAAAGAGCGGTGGGCTGGTAGTGGAAGGCTACGGACCTCTACCCCTCCTCTAGCTGCGATTCTCTCTCCTGTCTGGTCTGTATGGAAAGGGCTAGATGGGCGTCTCTTTTTTTTTTTTTTTCTGCGGTACGCGGGCCTCTCACTGTTGTGGCCTCTCCCGTTGCGGAGCACAGGCTCCGGATGCGCAGGCTCAGCGGCCATGGCTCACGGGCCCAGCCGCTCCGCGTCATGTGGGATCTTCCCGGACCGGGGCACGAACCCGTGTCCCCTGGGTCGGCAGGCGGACTCTCAACCACTGCGCCACCAAGGAAGCCCCTAGATGGGCGTCTCTTAAGGCATCTCCTGTATCTTTCTTGCTTGGCTCACACTAACCAGCCTCATCCTGAAGTGATGAAGACATTTACCCCTGGAACCTCATGGTGACCTAGAGATTTTGTACTATTCTGGAGAGGGAGGAGACTGGAGGAAGGAGCATGAGATGAAGGAGGGGAGAGGACCGGCTGCCTGGCTGTGGATGTTTGGTCAACTCTAGGTGGGTCCACGTGCCCCTAAGGCCTTAATGATGCCTCCATGCTGAGGGTCCCCAGCGTGCACCTGCCAACTGGGCAGCTCCTCACTGAACTCTTCTCTCCAGCTGCTCCCTCACCACCCCCGTCCCTCCCAGGGCTCCATCACATCAGTCACCTCATTATATCCATTTGACTCTCCTTCCTCTGGATTTCTAGAATACAGCCCTTGACACTGCAGTTCAACTGGGAATTTAGGCCTCCACCATTTCTAATCTGGAGTCCTGGCACAGATTACACTAAAAACAGCGGACCTTTAGTAAGTGCTCACTATCTAAGAGGTATTGTTAGGCGCGGAATCTCATTTCCCCCTCACAAAATTCCTCCCAGTGAAGCCTTCCTGTTCATGTTGGGAAGCTGAGGCTCAGGCTGGTGAAGTGGCCTGTCTAAGCCACAAGTGGATTTGAACACAAAGCAGACCTTGTCACACCAGTGCCCTCCCCACCCCCACTTTCCACTGCCTCGGGCGAAATCTAAGGCAAATCTGAGCTACTTAGCAGCCTTCACAATCTGTCCCCCTGCCTGTATTCCCAGCTCCTCCTCTGGGCCCTCCCATGTCCCCACCCGCCACACCAGCTCCCACCCAATTCAACACTCAGGTCCCCTGGCCACTAGCTCTGTGCTCAAGCGCCCACAGCACAAGCCTTCCCCGGGTGCCCAGCGTGGGCTGTCTCTTACTCTGAAGCTGCAGTGCCCACACAAGGCAGGACCCCGATCTGTGTTTGCTCAGTGAACTGCGAGCCCAGCTAGAGTCACATCTCAGAGGACAGACTCGGACGGGGTGCTCTGTTGACTGCTCCGGTCATTAAGATCTTTTAATCAAGACTTCTTAGAAAGCTCACGATCAAAGACTCCCTGGAGAATGCCATGATTATGTATAAAAAGGAAGGATTCTCTATAAGAGAAAGACTGAGAGGCCCCATATGTGAGAGATGCATCCAATTCCAGGCCCCAACGGGAGGTGGGAAGACCCCCCCAACCCTTCCTTTGCAGTCCAGTCCAGGGTGCCAGGGCTAATCCCATCAGTCTTCTCTTCCAGCCCCATTTACCCTGATGATCCTGGATCCTGGAACAAGCCAGAGGAAGGTGCCGTGCATGTGGTAGATGTTGAAATTGAGACCCAGAAGGGTTAGGTGATTACTAGAGGCTATATAATAAATTAACTGAGATCAGAGAGTGAATCCAAGTCTCCTGATGCTTCTTTTACTCTTCTGGTCCCAAAGGGATGAAGAAGAGGAATGGTGTAGACATGGCACCTGGCTGAGTGAAGGCCTCTGGGTAGGAGTCATTGGTGGGCAGGCTGGCGTCTCACGTCCTGTTTTCAGAGACCCAAGCTGGCCCAGATCAAGGCGAAGATGGCCAGTGCCCCTCTCCCCTACTCCCCTCAGTGGCCCCAGGCTGGGGCCCTTAAGGGTGAATCAGGAGGCGCTCTGGAGCTCACCACCAGCCTGCCCCCTCGGGGTTGGGGGTGGAGGAGGGAGGAAGCCTGAAGAAGCAGGTCAAAGCAGATCCTCCCCACGTGCCCCACCCCCACTGAGAGTGGGCAGAGCCAGAGCCTGGAGGACCAGAACCCAGGCGCCCTGTCCCGACACGTCCCAGAGAACAGCTTGAGTGGGAAGTGAGGGAGTGAGTCAGGGCTCGGGGGCCAGGGGTGGGCGGGGAGAATGAAGGGGAGAACTGAGAGTGACAGGCAGGTGGCTGGGAGGTCTGTCCCACCTCAGAGGACGTGGGGACCAGGGCTGGCAGGAACCGCGGAAAGGGTGGGTTCCCAGGGTGGGGAGGAAGCAGAGTTGGCTCAGCGGGTTTTGGGCCCAAGGCCCCGGCTTCCCAGGTTACAGGCTCAGACACGCCCTGGGAGCAGGACTGCTGGCTGTAGATAGGGCAAGGGAGGAAGCAGCACCTAGCCTCCACTGTCTGGGGAAAAGTCCTGCGAGGCCTAACAATAGTGACCTAGCTGTGCCATTTCACCCTGACAATAAGCTACAATCAACAGGAGGCCGGCAGGCAGAGGTTGGGGGAGCTGCCTTTAACTCCTATCTCCCACACCCCACCCCATCTCCCCATCTCCCATCAGGCCTGACAACTCTAGGTGCTGCCCACCACAGCGGGCAGGGGCTGGCCCGGGGAGGGGCAGTGCCCCCATTGCTCAGGGGAAGGCCCCCCTCACCCGCAGTGGATGCAGGGGGTGGGCAGGTTGGCGTGAGGACTAGGGCAGGGAGAAGCTTTGAACCCAAGACAGGCCGGCGGGAACTGGTTCTTGGCTCATGGCAGAGAAAGGGGGGGGGGGATGGCCAAGGCTTGTGCTTTAGTTTTTTTCCTTTTATGAGATGTGAACTCAAGCAATTAAAAATATGCACTTTATTTTACACAATCTGCCCTGTTGTGTCTCTTCATCTTTGCTCCAGCCCTGTTCCCATCAGACAGGAGGCTCAGTCCTCCCTCCTTTGTGGGCTCCCTCACCCCTAAAAGTCAGTACTGGTATTCGTGCTTCCTGCCTCCCAGAATTCTAAGAGCAAGCTGTTTTATTTCCTCCAACACTGATTGAAGCACTCCTACGTTCCAGGCACTGGGAAGTGCTTCCCGTTTAGGATCTCACATCATTCTTACTTCCATCTTTTGGAGCAAGTACTGATGTTCCCATTTTACAGAGGAGGAAACCGAGGCCCACTGGTTGAGAAATTTGCCAACTTGCAATGCTAAAAAGTGGTGAGTCTGGTTTCTGTGCACTTTCAGAATGAGACCGCCCTCTGTTTTTCTGTCTGTTCAGTTAGAACCTCTCCTAAGACCAGATTTCAGCTTTCTAGGCAGGCAGTGCCCAACTCATTGGCTGACATTCGTAGGTTCTCTGCGGATTTGCTGAAGTGAATAAGATGGACTTCCCCAAAGGACAGGGGGGCATCACAGGCTGAAGTCCTCGGTGACCTGCCCAGTCTGGGTCTCCTCCCAGCCCAGTTCTGGGAGCAAGGGAGGGAAAAGGAGCAGAGTCTGGGGCTTTGGAGTGGCTGAGCTCTCCCCATAGAGCTCAGCCATAGAGCTCTCCCCGGACAGGTAGCCGGGCACCGCACCTACCCAGGCCCTGCCTTGCCCCACATGCCACCCCAGGCATCAGTTGGCAAGGGCTCCAAGTGGACCTGGGCAAGAAAGCAGGTCCTTAGAAAGGCGACATCCATACCTGACCCTCTGGGCCAGGTGGTAGCAACAGAGGGCAGTCACGCCCAGCCAGAGGTTGAGCCTCTGAACTGCCCAACCAGAGGTTAGAGAGAGGGGCTGTCATATACTACCCTCTGCCTCTGACAAGGCTTTACCCCCCAAAACTCTACCTAGGTGACTAAATAAATCTCTTCCCCTTCTTTCAAGGTCTTCATAGTAGGAGATCCTATCATTTTTCCCTGGGAAACTGCTAAAATGTTCTAGACACTTCATTGACAGAGAAGTCCTTCCTAAAGTCTGTCCTCAATTCCTCTTACTGCGGTGGAAGCACACTCTATCCTGTGGTGTGCTGGGGCCTGTTGGATCAGGTGCCAGAGCTGGAGATCAGGCAGGTCCTCCTCTTAAGGAGAGAACGGGAGAGGTAGGGAGGGGACGCGGGTGGTAGCAGACAGACCTGGGCTGAGCTCTTCCACTCACTGGCAATGAGCGCTCATGAGATAAGTTTCCTTATCTGTAGAATGGACTTAATGTCTGATCACTATATGGCTATAAGGATTCAATAAAATAATGTATGTTCATGGATAGTGTGACATAGAGTAATTGCTCAGGACGTGGCAGCTGGTGTGTAGGTACTTAGGGGTCATGGACAGAGACAAGAAGCTGAGACCATCCCTCAGGGCTGGAGTAGGCCCTTTCTAGCATCCCAAAGTAGGCTCCAGACCCTCCCCAAAGACTAAGGCTACCCCCATTTGTCTGGGTTCTAGAAGCTGCCCTGTGCCCTCCTGCAGAAGAATGGACAGCCTCAAAGCTCCATGATAGATCTCAGACAGCTCAATTGTTCTTCCCCCAAATCAGCATCCTTAATCTGGTGCGTGGCCTGGTCCTGGAGTCCTATGGCAAGTGGTTGGGGACCCAGGAGAGCTTGGAGTGTGCTCCCCGCAGAGGGTAAGGGGCCTCCGGGGTGGGTGCCAGCACAGACCTGTATTCATACTGTGGGCCCTGAGGATGCTGGAGAAAGAAGGACCAGAGGGGCCGGAGGTGTGACGAGGGCTGAGGGGCTTCTCCCGACCTCCTTTCCCAGTGCCTCTAAGAAAGTTCTGAGTGTACTCGTGGGAACTCTGGGACTCTGTCCCACATCCAGCCAGCCAACGCCAAGTCGGCCAGCTCCACTCTCTCCCTGGGTCCTTCTCCCACCACCCCAGCTGGCCACATCCAGCGCTGTCAGGGCCTGGCCCTGAGTCCTGGAGGGCAGAGGCCCCCATCCCAGCTGCCTGCCACACCCCCGCGCTCGGGCACCTCGGGCTTCTGGGCCTGGCTGGAGTCACAGGACGGCTGGGAGGGCTCCTTTCTGGCATCTCTCCCGGCTCCCTCATCGCTCACAGACGTGTGAGGGACGGCGGCAGGAGCCTGGGATGTGGCCTTTTGAAAGACACTGGTGGATTCACTGGGCATGGGCACTGCCTTCCAGAGCAGGCGTTAGGAGACAGCTGAGGAAACCGTGGCTCAGAGGTGCTTGGACCACCACAGTCCGTGAGCAGAGAAGCATGGACGTTTTACCCCCTGCTCTCTAAGGCCTCCAGAACGAGGACGCTGCTTTTCAGGCCCACGAAGACGGGGAAACTCAGAGCCTCTCCGGGTCTCCGTTCCCCATCGGTACAATGGGAATTCTAACCCCACCCCGCCGGCACTAGTGGGTCTGCTGAGGGCATTTGTAAATGCGACAAGCTCTGAAGAGAATGGTGCTGCTGCCCATGAGGTGCCTGGCTACTACCGGTCCATGATTTGAGGGCATGGAGCAGGGCCGTGTGCCCTGTAGGGGTGAGGCCCCTCCTGAGAGCTCTGCCAGGAGGCCCAGAGGGCACGGGGGTAGTGATCTTGCCTCTGGACCTGGGCCTTGAGGTCTGGCCCCGCTAGGCAGATGTCCCACCTCCCCTCCTCCAGCAGGGACGCTGCCCTGTCCGGCTGCCACCAGCCCTCAGCCTGTTCTTGGCTCTGAGGGTCCCCGATGTAACACGTTCATCTTGTTGTGATACCATTCACCAAGCGTAACACCTAGTTCATGAAAGGGCCGGGGCTGGGAGTCAGGAGACCCAGGTGCTGACCCTGGTGGTGCCATGAGCCAGCCAAACATGGGACTTTCTCTTTTGAGGCCTCAGTTTCCTCATTTCACATACAGGAGCTGGACAGTCCACGCTTCCTCTGGTTCCCCCCGGCCTGGCCAGTCCGGGAGCCTCTGCTCTCTAGGCAGCCCCCAACCGGCTCCACACGCAGAAGGCAATGAGCTCTCGGGCTGATGCTACCGGCTGGGCAGTGTTCGCCTCCACGTGTTCCCAGGGTCCCCCGGGAGCAGCCGGTTGGCAGGAATGGAACCTCTAGGATGCTACCACAGCACGGCAGGCAAGAGAACAGACTGGATTTTGCAACCAAGGCGTGGCTGGTTCTTGAGGGCTTCTCCTCTGCCTGGCGTGGAGAGGCTTTTCTCAGAGCTGGTTATTCTCCAAAGTGGTGGGGCTGGGCCCGGTTCTGGGATGGGGGCGGGTGGTGAGGGAAGGCACCCACTCTGCAAGACGAATCCCCACTCTCGCCCATGTCAAGGGCCAGCCTGAAGGAGTGCCCGGTAGCGAGGGCAGGCTTCTGGGCTGGAGACCTTGAGCTCAAACCCAGGAAGTGAGGCATCTGTTAGTAAGTGAGACTCTGGCCATGAGTCAGGTCTCTGCAGAGCCCAGGGGTGGGGGTGGGATGGGCCGTGCCGGGGAGCAGAGCACTTGCCCCCCTGAGTTCTGGTCTTGCCTCTACAGCGATTTGCTGTGTGGTTTCCATAAGGTCCTTAACCACTCTGTGCTCCCTTTGGGTCATCTGTGAAATGGGAACACCAATGACTGTTTCTTAATACCTCCTGAGGTTACTGTTAGGGTCAAACCAAAATGACCTTGTGAATACGAAGAAACTGTGAGATCTTTCCAGTGCTTTACTTATGTTCCATCTCCCATAGTAACATCGAGAGCTGAGTCTGCACCCAGAAGGTATCAATACTTGCTGCTTCACACCCTCCCAACACCCCTGGCCGAGAGGCAGGCCCTGACTCGGTTTCTCGGTAGAAGCTCAGAGAGGTGAAGTAGCTGAGACCTGGTGCTGGGGTTTTCTGGGGCTTTACCCCTGAGCTGTGTCACCCACAACGGGACTCAGCACCCCAGGTAAGTGGACAAGAGAACTTGGTGGGGTCCCTCTCAGCCTGCAGTCCCTAGAACGGGACCCCGAAGCCCAGATCCGGCCTCTTCCAGACTCCTCCCTTCCTTCTGCTCAGGGGGGCAGCTGGAGAGGAGATGAATTTGGTAGAGATGTTAATTAGTTCTGACAAGTTAATAAAGAGAGCCTCATTTATTCTCCAGATCTAATTTCCTTCCCCGTGTTTACTTTCCTGCCCAACAAGCTGCTGATAAGGAAATGGAGGGAAAGGTGTTGGGGGTGGGGTCAATCTGGATGGACGCAGCCCCCATCACCCTGCCTCCTCCGTGCTGGCTGCCTGCGTCCACCCTGCCCCACCCCTCCACTGCTCTGGGAGGCCAACCCCAGACATTAAGCTGTCAAACCACTCCCAATTATCTCCCTCCATGCCCGCCGGCTCCAGGGGCGACAGTTGTAGCAAGCTGGCGTTGACTCATTCTGTCACTGGCCTGCCCTGCTCTGGGAAAATGCAATTTAATGAAGTTTGATGGCAGGGCTGGGGCAGGCAGGGTCCCAGGAAAAGGGTGGCACCAGCTTGGGGACAGCGGATGTCTCTTTCTGTGGGACAGTGCCCTGCAATCTGTCTGACTGTATCTCACCTTCGGAGCTGAGCCGAGGGGTCATCCCATACCTCCCCAGCCTCCACTCCCCTCTTCTGCAGCTCTGCGCAACCAAGACATTGACCTTCTCCATGAGGGGCCTCCACCTCCCTCGGCTGCCTGTTTTAATAGCGTATGGTCATGACAGCTGGGAAATTCTTCCTGCTGTTTTATCTTGATCCCTTTCACTGAAAAGCAAGTGCATTTCCCCATGTCTTTTGATTCAGAGCCCGGGAGAGGGTCAGCCACCACCAGATGCCATCCAGGCCAGTCCCAGATTGGGGGAAGAGGCTGTCTGTATACTGCCAAGCCCTCTCTGTGCTGCAAGAAAGCGTGTCTTCCCTTTTGATTATGGCTGGGCCAGGCCTGGCCCTGCCACTTGCTCCTGTCCTGGTCCTACCTCATCAGGGGCGTCTGCTGGAGATCCCAGTTCTCTCGAGTTGTACAGCAGAGAGGCTCTGGCATCAGGCTCCTGGGTTCAAATCCCAGCTCTGCCACTGGCTAGCTGTGTGACTATACACTTTCTGTATTGTACTTGTTTCCTCATCTATAAAGATGGAGAAAATGCCAGTAAACTCCCTACAGGTTGTTGGGAAGATTAAGTGAATTTCTACAAGCGAAGCACTGAGAGCGGAGCCTGGCGCGGGAAACGTTAGCTCAAGGTGCTGCTGCCCGTCGCGCCTACCAGCACCCAGGAGTACCATGCCTTCTGCAGATGCAGGGCCCCCACGTGTGCTCTTCCCTTTTCTTTCTCCTCTTTCTCCAGTGTCCCTTCATCCTTTAGGTCCCTCCAGACTGGGTTAAGCCTCCTTGCTGTGTGCTCTCACCAGGCCATCTCTTTGGCTACTGCCACACCTGTAGTAACCTGTTCACTGTTCCCTGCTAGACCATAAGCTCCATGAGAACACAGACGGCGCCCACCTGCTCAAGGCTGGATCCCAGCACCCTGCCAGCGCCTGCATGCAGGCCTTAGTGATCAGTCACCGAGAACGGATTGATGCCTGGTACAACTGGAGGGGCCAAGGTGCTGAGCTTCCCCCACCCCAGTGGAAAGGGTCTGGGACCCTGGCGGGTTTGAGAATCGCTCCTGGCAGAGACAGAGGGGGCCAGGTCCTGCCTGGCTCCGCTCTGAGGCCCAAAGGTAGTCAGGAAGGGCCTTCACGCTGGCTGCCAAAGGGACAGAGAGATGCCTGACAGCAAAGGCATTCGGACATCCCCAGGGCTCAGGGACCAGCTGGCCCCTGGGGGGCAGCACATTCTCCTGTGTCCATCTTGGTCTCTGAGTGCCTTGGACTTTCCCGAGTGGTGAAGTCTAGTCACTGGTCCCACGCACATCACTGTACACCGAGGATGGGTCAGCAGGGACTGCACAGGGACAGCTAGTCTAACACTTTTTTTTTTTTTGCGGTACGCGGGCCTCTCACTGTTGTGGCCTCTCCCGTTGCGGAGCACAGGCTCCGGACGCGCAGGCTCAGCGGCCATGGCTCATGGGCCCAGCCGCTCCACGGCATGTGGGACCTTCCTGGACCGGGGCACGAACCCGTGTCCCCTGCATTGGCAGGCGGACTCTCAACCACTGCGCCACCAGGGAAGCCCTAGTCTAACATTCTTGCTGTACAGATGGGAAAGCTGGGGCCAGAGAGTGCCCAGGGTGACTCAGCGACAAGTGGCTGAGCAGGACTCCTAACCCCGAGGCTGACGCTCTTTCCCCGAAAGCACACTTGGCCCATGTCAGCAATCCCGCTTCCTGTGTGACTTCCACATTTGATTCCTGTCACCCTGCATTACTGCTAAGATAACTCCCCCCAACTTCAATGCTCCAAGTGAGATCCCCAAAGGGTCAATCACATACGACGCAAGGTAGCTCACTGCCAGGTTAATTTAACGCGTGCTCGGCCCTTCCAGATCATCTACTCCACCGCATCACGCCTCTTCTCCAGGACCAGTCACCGCTCTTCCCAACCCACTGGGCTCAGCTCCTTCAGAAACCTGCTCCTGTGAGCCCCTCCAGCTCCAGGCTTGGGGACCCCACCTTAGCACCAGGGACGTGGACCTGGGGTGGAAGGAGTGCCTCACCCAAGGCCGCATAGCTGGTGTCCCTGGTTGCCATTGTGTTCCTGCTGGTGCACCGAGGGCAGGGCTGTCTTCCTTCTCCCTCTGGATCTTTCAGGAGCTACCCCAGAATTTCTTGAGATGGAGAAAGCCCAGAGCTGCGAGAGAGGGGCTTCCGGAGGCAGAGAGCCGACCCAAGCATCAGGGGGGTCCTCCCGGGCCCTCTCAGTGTCCACCTCTCCATCTATAACTTGGAGTACTAAGCATTGCGAGGGCTCAGAGGGGGTCTGACTCTCCTCGCTGGGGTAAAGACAGGCCACCCTGCCCCCTCCCAGGAGGGTCTCTCCAGCCAGGTGGACAGATGCAGAAAAAGGGCTGAAAGATCAGCTGGGCCTGTGTGCACGCCAGGGAGTGAGGGGAGGAGGTGGGAGGGGACCTAGATGAGCTGGGACACGGAGCAGCAGGCGGTGAGCCGCTCCCACGACAGGACAGCCTGCATCCCAGGCCACGGTGACAGATCCAAGGCTGGCGGAGGGCTCGGACATTCTTCCACTCAGCCCGGCAGAAGCTTCTAGAAAAAATGTGCACGGCTCCAGCTAAGAGCCTGCTGCTCACATGTGGAAATCTCCAGCAAGTCCTGGACCTCTCAGAGCCTTCCTCAAGTGTAAATCAGGGATGCCCACCCTGGCCTGCAGAGGGTGCTAGGAGGATGAGGCGAGAGCACCCTGTAGATGCTATAAAACCCTGCAGGAAGTGGGGCACCGTCGGGGGGGTTGGGATGCACAGGTCAGGGACAGCTCCTGGAGCAGGACTTTCAGGGGGGCTGTGTGGGTATGTGCGAGGGCTGCTTAACTTCAGACCAAGGGTCACCAGAGAAAGTCTCACTGAGAGAAGGACATTTGAGGGAAGGACCGAGGAGGCGAGCCTGCCGACCGTGTGGCCGCCTGGGACAAGGGCATGGCAGGCAGAAGTAGAGGTGCAAAGGCCCTGAGGCGGGCGTGTGCCTGGTAAGTTTGGTGGGTGTGGCTGGAGGGGAGAGGTGTAGGGGCCAGATGATGGAGGGCCCAGGCTTCTCCTCTGAGTGAGACGGGAGCCGTTGGGGAGTGGGAGCAAGCGGAGAACTAGGTTAGGTTTGGACAAGACTACCGACACAGTAGGGAGTGGAGGCAGAGGCACTGGTCAGGAGGCCCTTGTAATCACCTGGGACATCTGAGCAGCCTCTGCAAAGGTGGGGAGGGAGAGCCAAGGCCAGAGGCAGGGCAGGGCGGGGGAGGGTGCACTCAGGTCTTGGGAGCCCACCTCTCCCACCTCTCCAGGTAAGACAGCTGGCAGCCCACTCTCTCTCCCTGCAGACAATCTGTCTTCCCCATCCTGGGCCTGAAAGGAGGTTGGGAGGGGCAGGGGTGAGGAGGAAGCCTGCACCTAACAATGGCCTTGAGCCAAGACAAGCAGGATGCTTGTTCCCCTTTATTTATGATTGTTATGGGGAGAAATAGAGCCTCAGCTCAGCCAGGAGCCAGGCCCTCGCTCCTCTCCTTCCACCTTTCCTTCCGTCCCACCTTCCGTCCCACAGGCCTTCCTCTGACACACAGAGATCAAATAGCGTTTCACTCAAAGGGAAAGATGTTATCTCCCCTTACAATTCAGCACGAACACCATCGGACTGACATCCCCAGATTAAAAGGCAATTAGGCAGCTTTGCTTCTGCAGGGGCAGAAGGTCTGCCAGGCACCCTCCTTGGGAACCGGATCGCACCGTGGGGAGGGCCAGTGGCTCCGGTGGCTCCCCGTGGAGAAGGCTGCCGGCCTCACTTGGTCCTGCCCCACCCTGGCCACCAGCCCCTCACTGCTCTGCCGGCAGCAGGAACGACCCGATTCCCTCTGCTCCAGAACTGCTGGCATCTGTGAAGAGGGAGGGACCTCCCGATGCCCCCAACCCAGCACCACTCTCTTTTTTCCACATCCCCAGCGCTCAGAGTAGGCGTGGAGGCTTAATTTGTCCCCCTCATCACCGTCCTCCCAAGAAAATACAATTCTGTCTGCTTTCCAGCCTATTTCAAATAAACAGTATGGAATTGCCCCATCAGGGTTTCTAATCTCTTGGAAATGACATAAAAGACAAGAAAAGAGAAGGAGTGATTCCTCCAAGCCAGAGACCCCGGGCCTCCGCTCCCTTCCCTCAGTTAATCTGTGCTGATAGCACATGTGAGAATAGGTGCCCTCCCGGCCCTTTCAGAGCATTTGTATGCCCCCTCTCATTTACTCCTCAAGGAAATCCTCAAAGTACGTGGTATTATCATCCCGCTTTTATACTCAGTTGGCCAATGTCTGTAGGAGGAGAGAGGGTCCCAGAGGACCCTCAATTCTTCCCCATGGGGCTGGGTGAAGAGGGAGAGGGTTTTAGAATCCATCGTTTGCCTTCTAGTAGTTTCCATCTGGCAAGGACACTTAGGACCACTGATATCCCTGCAGGCTGGGGTGGTCAGGGAGAGTCCATTCATCCTGAAGGGACCCTTGAAGGATGGGGAGGTTTTCATCAGACACAGGTGTAAAGGCCACCACCCTTACCTTGTCATAAAGCTCCCTGGGCACCTGGCCTCCCGCTCACCTCACCGGCCTAAGCCTCACGCTGCCCTCGCCGCCCCCTGCACTGGGCTCTCTCCTCCAGGATATTTTGGACACTGGCTCTTTCGAGTCTGTGAAGCATTACTGAACACATACTGTGTGCCAAGCACAGCGCTAGTTCATTTGGGTAGAGGCGATGGTGGAAGCGGCAAGAGGTAGGAAGGTAGAGGAACAAGAGAGAGTAAGACATTTTCTTTCTCTGTGCAAGCTCAGTCTAGCAGAGGACCAGACATGAAAACAAATAATTACTGAGTGATAAGTGCTGTGTTTTGTTTGTTTGCTTTTTAAAGTATGAACCAAAATCCATGGGAGTTCAGATGAGGAGTGATTCTGAGGGTGATGGAGGAGCGCAGAAGAGGTGAGATTTTTAGCTGGGTCTTGCAGGATAAGCAGGAGTCCCTCAGAGGCAGAAGAGGGAACAGGAAGAGGGAAGACGGTCTTTAAAAGCCTGGCTGTGGCTAACGTGCTGGCTGTGTGGTGCGGAGGTGACACCAAAGGGAACTGGCCGCCAGTTTAAAGAGGGCTCTGTACCAGACAAGGGTCTGCACTTCACCCCCTTCACCCTGCTGGCAACTGGGAGCTACTGGTGCTCTTGAATCAGGGTGGTGACATGGAAAGAGGCACATGGGATGCTCAGTGAAAGACACCAGCAACAAAAGACCACTCCGGGTATGATTCAACTTATATGAGCTGTGCAGAACCGGCAAATGCAGAGACACAGAAGTAGACAGTGATTGCCAGGAGTTGGAGGGGGTGGGGTAATGGCGAATGATGGCAAATGGGTACGGGGTTTCTTTTCGGGGTGACGAAAACGTTCTATATGAGGGAGTGGTGATGGCTGCCCGACTTTGTGAATATACTAAACCCCACTGCGTTGTACAGTTTAAGAGGGTGAATTTTATGGTAGGTGAATTATGTCTCAATAATAAGAGGCACATGAAGAAGGATGGGTGGCAGGGAGCTAGATCCCACCCCGACACAGGCAGGCCGGCCACTAGGAGACCTCTGCAAGGGTGCAGAGCCCCCAAATTTGGGTGTCCCCTGCTCAGCACAGCTGCTCTGAGCATCGACGTTCTGAGGTCTTCCCTCCTCTGCCCCAGACTGATTCTGCTGGGCTGGTGGGCACTGGGGAGATCCTGGGACCCCCACCTCTGGGCAGGCTCCCTGCCCCACATCCAGGAGGTGGGGCGGCACCTTATGCCTGGGACCAGAGCGACAGACGGGTCACCTGACAAGCCACACCACTTATTTTTGAAGACAGGCGGGTCCCCTGGTAATAGAGCAGGCACGGAAGAGGCTTTGCCATAGATGGGGAAATTCGGGCAGAAAATAACACTATGAAAACAGAACTGTCTGTCCAGAAATAGGAGAGAAAAAGCCTCACCCTCATCCCAGTGTGTCCGAGTCTGTCTGAGCCCCTGGGAATCCAGGGACCATCCAGCTGCAGAGCTGCCCACCACCCCCCAGGCTCAGAGTTCTTCTATCTGCCACGCACTTGCCGGGGCCACCCTGCTCACTAGGGCCAGGGGGTGGGGTGGGTGGGAGAGCCCTGGGTACAGGGCGCCCTGAGTGTCTCTAAGGCGGCGGAGGGAGCACTCACTCCCTTGGGAGGGAAGCAAGGGACCCCACTCTCAAAGTCCTGTCATGTGGAAGGTCCGTGGGGACCGAGGTTCCCTGGACACTGGCTGGGGACGGGAAATGCATCAACCATCAAAGTGGGTTGAAAGTTCTGATGCTTGTAAAGTGAGGGGTGTGCATGTGTGCCATCCCCGGCTGAAGGAGATCTTAAGATGCCTGGATGGGGCGAGGAAGTGGTTTGGAGGCAGGGGTGGCTGAGGCTCAAAAGTGCAGGCAGAAACTGCAGGGCTTTGTGCCCCCAGATTTCCCTTCTAGTCCCAGGTGTGGGTAGAAGGACAGGGCTAGCTCCCCAGTCTGCTGGTGGCAAGAGCTTATGAATGGAAGCCGGAGGGAGCCGTGTATAGGAAACCCAAAGGAGCCTGGGAGAGAGCAGGGCTGGGCTGAGCTGGGAGAGGGGATGCTGGGGGACTTCACGCCCTGGCAGGCAATAGCTTTATTTTTGCTCTGGGCTTGGGGGTGAGGGCAGGGCAGAAAGGAAAGGGCGAGGCAGAGCCGGTCTGAGGGGGAGGACATCACTGATTTTTCCCAGCATCCCCCAGGCCACTTCTCTCACCACAAACCTCAGTCTCAAGCCACTTGGTTGTCATGGAAACAGGACGGAATGGAACAGATGGTCTCCACTAGACAAATTCCAATTAAACAGGGCAGAGATGGATCGGGAAGGGGGTATGATGTGACTAGGCCACAGAAGGCTCTGCCCTCCAACCTAACCTGCCTACCCTAGGCTGCCCCAGGATGGACAGGAAGCCCCTGGTCACTTCCAACAGACCATGGGCTGGGGTCAGAAGGAAGTTCTGGGAGGAAGATCTCAGGTGGCTGGAGAAAGCTGCCTGGGGGGAGTCACCACCCAGTCCCCCTCACCCTCACTCCTTCAATTCTCAAAGGTGAGGGGCCTGGAGAGGGGCTGCACTGGTGGGGAGCCACATTTAAATCTACAGAAACACTGAAACAGAGACCCACGCACGCATGCATGTCCAACCAAGCACACGTGTGCAGTTAAATAGTGCTGTATACATATAGACGTGTATGTATGTGCACGGTTGCAGGCACAGAAACACATGGGGGCACGTGCAGAATGATTAAGCAAAGTCATTAATCAGAGACATTCTTAGAACAGTACAAAGAAAATGCTTTAGGAAAATAAACAATTTACTTCAATTTACTTAATAAACATGTATTAAGAATCTATCAAGTGCCTGAAAATAGGGATTATAAACACACACACACACTCACTCACTCACACACACACACACACACACACACACACACGAATGATATCGTCCCGGGCTTAAGGACATGGAATCCATGAACTAATACCGTGATCACGTGCTATGGTAGGAATGTTCACAAGCGCCATGACGGTACCAGGGAGAAAATGATGAACTTGGGGAGAGGAGTTAGAGAAGAAAGGGCCTTGCAGGATGACTGGGACTTTACCAGGCAGTGAAATCGGGCTCACCAAACAGAGGGGACAGCGTGAGCAAAGGAATGAAAAGTGAGGGAGGGCGTGTAGAGGGGACAAGCCCAGGGTGCCTAGCCAGTGGAGTAGCTAGTGGAGGAGCAGACCCCCAACAAACCCTGGCGTGGATGGCACAACTTCTAAGTCAGACACAAACACCTGCACCTAGCAATGCACCAACACACACCCTGGGAAACCACACATCTATGCGCGACTACAGAGCCCCCTGCTCCCTAGGGGTCAAGGCATGGGAGGTAAATACTTAGTAAATGTTGACTAAATGGCAAAAAGATGCTTTCGTTTGCCACAAACAACACGACGTGAGTATGGGAGGTGTCAGGAGAGAGGGAAGCAGAGCAGTTTTCGCATCTTGGCTATGGGGTTAAACAAAGTGCCAGGAAAACAGGGAGGTGCGCGGGGGAAGGAAACCTCAGGGCTTACTGGGCTTGAGAAGGAGGGCAAGCCAGCAGCTCCCATCGGTGTACTGTACATTTACGGGGCACCTACTGTGTACAGGGCACTGAGCTAGAGCCTGCAGAGATTGTAAGGCTGAGACCTCTCCTGCAAAGACCTCGGCGTCTAGGGTGAGGGGAGGAAAGCGAGACAGTACCAGACAACATAGTACCAGGAGACTGGGGAAGGGGCCATTTGGGAACCAGGTATTTCACAGGTATTTTCATATGTTGGGGCTTTGGGCTCAGCCAGCAGCTGGAGCCAAGGCCCAGGGGCAGGAGTGGAGGAGCCAGGAGCAGTTAACTCTGGCTGCAAACTTGAATGTGCCCAAGTCAGGCAGGGGGAGGTTATCTTTGGAAAAGTAGGTTCTGGCTACAGCAAGAGCCTAGACCAGTGGTTCCCAACTGGGGGTAACTTTGCCCCCAGGGGATGTTCAGCAATGTGTAAAGACATTTTTTCTTGTCACATGGTGGGGGGTGGTGGGAGGAGGCTACTGGCATCCACCTGGTAGAGGCCAGGGATGGTGCTAAACACCCTACAATACACAGAATTACTTGGCCCAGGACGTCAGCAGTGCTAGCTGGGGGGGTTAGAGCCCTGACCTCGATCACGGAGCCTGTGTTTAAGACAGCAGCACCGGGGAGTCCAGGAGGGCTCCAGGCAGAGCAGGAGCATGACATGCCCCAATTTCTCCTTGCTCTCAGTGTGTGCAGGCCACCCAGGAATGGGGAGAGGCCCCCGGACGTCTCAGAGGGTGATGGTGTCGGGACTGGCACGGGGTGGGGGTCTGACAGAAATGGGACCAATAAAAACTGGCGACAAATCAGATGCAGAGGATGGAGAAGAATTGGCCAGAGCTCCACTGAATGCAAAATTGGGGTTCCAAGCACAGAAATGGGCAGAGTCCAGCGAGGGCTGTGTCCCGGGAAGAGGAGGATTGTACGTGGGGCCTGAAGAGGGACTGTCCAGCTGGCGCTAAGACCAGCTGGTCTGGGGAGCAGGTCAGGCTGAAACTGGACAGAGCAGATAGAGGGGATTGTTCTCTGAAGGCCAAAATTCCCCACACAGCCTTCCCAGCCCCCTCCATGGCTACAGGCTCCCGGCTCCCCCATCCTGAAGACATTCCCGAAGACTCTAGTCTTCTTTCATGTGTGTCTGCATCCGGCCTCCCTCAGACTGCCCTGGTCATTCTCTGCCGCTTCCCCCAGCCACTCCCACTCAGACTCCAGGTCTCAGCATCAAGGCCACTTCCCCGCAGGAAGCCTCCCCCAGGTTAGAGCCCAGGTGTCTCCTTCGCAGCCCAGTGCAGCCCTGTGCAGACTTTAATCACTTGAGTAATTCCCTAGACCCGCTCTGTGTGCCATCCCAGAGCCCAGAGCAGGAGGACACCTGTTTTCAAAGGGTACATCACAACCGGGGTCAGCCCCAGCTCTTGCCAAGGACTGAAACAGGCAGGAGAGGCTCCCAGTGCCCTCGCTTCAGCCCTTGTCTCCTTTCCCTTTTCTGCCCTTCCTTTGCCAACCGCCCCCCACCCCCCGTCCCCTGACCACACGGCTTACAAAAACAGCTCTAGAAAGAACTGTTCTGATAGCCACCAGGACGGGATTGCACCAAGGAGTCACGAAAAGGTGTGGAAACCAGGACAACTCCCAATGGGAAGTGTTCCAGTAGTTACAGATGAAAATGCCACCCAAAGGCCAAACCTCAAGGACACGTGCCCCCCCCCCACGCCATGAGCCTTTGAATAAAGCCTTTAATGTCAAGTTGAATGGCTTAAAGTACTTTTTCTTGACATACCTGGCACTTAATAGATGCTCAAAGAACATCTGTAAACTAACTGACCTCACCTAAAGGATTAGGGAACAGTTACCCACAGGATCACCCCAGGACCCCATCTGGCCAGCAGAAAGGGCCCAACCAAATCAGTCAATGGGAGCCAAGGAGAGTGAGTACTGAGATGCTCTCTGCGCTGGTCAAAGGGTCTGTCCTCCCAGCAGGCAATATCTAGGTGCATCCAAAGGGCCTGTGGGAGCAGGCCTGCAGGTCACTAATTACTCTTGGAGATTAAACACCACGCTGGCTCTAGAGACCAGAAAGCAGCTGGGAGAGGGGGAGGGCAGAGCCTAGAAGGCTCTCCAGGGCTGGAGGTGGGGGAGCTGAAATTGGGGAGAAAACACCAATGATTTACTAACCAGAGTTACTAATTATTAACCAGCTAGACTCCTGGACTTGAGGGCCCACTTTGCGCCTTCACCCCTACACCAGTGTTGAATCCCGAGCACCTCTGGAACTCCCCAGCCCCGCTCTGGAGGCTGCCCCACCTCCGCCCCACCCACCACAGACTGTCCCCAGCCCCGCCTCGCTCTTTATCTTACCCCGCCCTTCCCGGTGGCTGCTACCATCGAATATCGACTCCTTCTCCCCAACCTGGTGGGGTGTCAGGAGACAGAGGGATGGCAGCGATAGAAAATATTATATGGGGGCGTGTCTGGGTGATCCAGAGGCGGCCAAGGGAGGAGCCATCCCCTCTTCACTGCTCCCCTCCCCGCCCCCTCCCTCCAAGCGTAGCTCAGCTCCTTATCTCTCCCTGCTCAGCCTCAGGGTTTGGCAGGTTTGGCAAGGGGACCACCGTCTGAGGCTGGGTGGGGTGGGGCGTTGGCAAGGAGCAGCGAGCCTGCGGGACAGGGCAGAGGGGGCTCCAAGCCACGCCTCCTGGGTTTTGGGGGCAGGCGTGTGGAGACGCGTTGGGGGCCGGAGTCTGACTAACCTCCTCTGGGGTTCAGGAAGGAGGCTTCTGGTTTACCCTCAGGATAAAGAGAAGGCCAGACTCTCCAGGGGCCAAAGACTCATTTCACCAATGGCCACGGGAATCCACGGCTAAGAAGCCCGCAAGGGTCTTCTGGGGCGGGGAGGGGACGCGCTTTCAGTGCCTGGACGGTACTGATGAACTGCCTGCGGCGGTGGTGGTGGGGGGGACGGACTTGCGGCTGCAGAATCTGTATCACAGTCTGTGTATCACAAGGTCAGATGGTGAGGTGCCTCACCCCGCCACATGCCGTGGCTCGCTCTCCCAGCGCCGTGACATGCCACAGAGCCACTGCACAATGGCACGAGACACCAAGGGGCGACAGGAGAGGCTGCCAGGAGACCACCCCCCCCCCGAGGCATCCCTGTGGGCACCGCCTCCCACTGGTGACCACACCCATTCCAACCGGTCCCCACCTGTGCCAGTTAGGGCACAGGCTGCTGGGAGAATTAGGGGGCTGCCCCCACCCCCTCACAGTGAGGTGACTGCAGGCAGAGGGTCCCCCGCCCTCCCCACTGTCCTCTATGCCCTGAATCTGCAATATGCTCCCTCTCTCAGGCCCCTCACCAGCTTAATTCCTTAATTCCCACTGGAGATAAACGGATCTTTCACTGCAATTTATTGTTAATCCAAAGGAAAACAGGGGTTGGGAAGAGGTGAGGCGGAGGTGGGGAAGGGTGAAGACAGCTAACCCACTCCCTCCTCCTGGCCCCTGGGACAGTGGTTGCAGCTGGGGACGCCTAGGCTGAAATCCCTGGGCCAGTCAGCCGGCGTTTGGAGCATCACACCTGTTACCGGGGATCTAGACAACTTGGTTCCCAGGAAAGCATCTGAGAAGGAGGGGGTATCAGACTTGGCTGGCTGAGTTCATGGGAGAGAAGACTCCGGGTGCCAGAGGCCATCTTTAAATGCCTGGAGGACCCCCATGTGCAGAATCAGATGTGTTCTACAGGATTCCAAGGGGGTAGAAACAGGACTAAGAGGTGGGAGCTTCAGGGATACAGACTTCAGCTCAGTACAAGGGAGAATTTGGGGCAGTTAGAGCTGTATGGGCTTCCATGTAGGGTGGTGAGTTCCCCATCACTGCAGGTATTCATGCTGAAGCTGGATGATCAACCAACAGGTAGGGATGTTGTTGGGGGGTTTTAAGAAGCGAATGGGTGTTACGTTATTTGACTCCCCTTCCAACCCTGAGACTCTAGGGTTCTGCGACTTACTCTTCTGGTCCTCCCCAACTTCACCTGCAGGGCAGGAGGTATCCTCAGCTGAGGGCCCGGCTGGGAGGCTCTTCCCAGACCTGGGGCTGGGAGGGGACAGGTGGGCTCAGATGTATAACCCGCCTTTAATAGTCACCCCCGCCCCTTCATGTCCCAGCAGGGAGGGTTTAGGGAGAGTGATGGGCTTAGGCGATTACCTCATGAGGCCCCAGCTCCTCCTCTCCATCTCCCAGCCAGGCCACTGTCTTACAGGCATGCAGAGGTGGCACTCTGAGGTGTCACCTGCTGTGTGTGAGGTCAGAGGGCTGGTGCTGTCCCATGCTGTGCTGGAGGCATCAGTGCACACGGGGTTGAGTGGGTGCAGGAATGGGCCCACCACCCCTCTCCCACCATACACCCAGGGCAGTGGGAGTCCCGTAAGGGCTGGCATCGGGCCTTGGGGGCAGCCGGACTCCTGCACCTGGGGTACCTTGGTCGAGGGCGTGTAACTCTTGCTTCTAACTACCCTTTAAGAAGGGAACACAGGATGGCTCCAAGGGTCACCAGGCACCTTTCCAGGTGACCATCTGGGCAGGGGGGTGGTTTTCCAAGAGACCAGGGGCCTGAGCGCCTGACTCTTCCTGAGTTCATCACCATGGAGAGGTCACAGGAGCCCTGCTGAGGGATACCCCACCCAGCGGGTCATGAACTGCTGGGAGGGCTCCTGGGCCTGGCTTCCCAGCCCCTGGGAAGTGACCTTCCTCTAGACCCGGGGTCCCCAGGCGGGCAGTAGCTAATAACAGCCAAGTGGTGTGAAGACTCGCTCTGTACCAGGCACCGTGCTAATCACACCACGTGGCCACATGCATTCTTTACCACTTCTAAACCTCCCGGTATCACATCCCCATTTTCCAGTGACGGGATCTCAAGTCTGGAGAAGACAAGACATAGGTATATACACGGCCACACGTAAGTAATAAAAGGCAGAGACCGCTTGGCTCCAAAACAAACAGTGGGTTCAGTCAATTTGCTGGGAAAAATATAGTCAGACCAGTTGTTTGTGATCCTATAGACAAAACAGTTATCTAAGATTGACCTTCTGCATTCTCTGCCTGGTGGCTGGGGGACAGTGCAGACCCTGCCTCGACAGCCATCATCTTTGATTGCCTACCTCTCCCTACCCTTCCCCTCACCCCCCAGGATCCAGACTCTGCCCTCCCCGCAGGGAGCTGGGTGAGAGCCCCCCCCACCTCCGTGGGGGAGAAGATGGCAATCAGAGTCTGATCAGGAGCAGACACACACACACACAGAGCACGTGACCTCATGCATGGGCACACACATACACACACAAACCATAAACCTCTATCATACACACACAGAGGACATAAAAACACTTGTAAAGAAACACATAAACCAGCACAAATTATCATTACAGTGCAAACTGTGTACACAAGTGCCGAGGGGGTAGGAGTAATGGAGTGATGGGATATGGGAGAGGATAATGGAGCTGTTTTCTGGGAAGGGTGCTTCTGAGCAGAGCTGGGCTGTGTGTGTGTGTATGTGTGGGGGGGCTGACTTGCAGAGAAGCTAGCTGGTGGCACTGTCTGCCCGCTGTCCCAGGCTCCCTGGAGGGAAGGGGGAGCCACAGAGACCCTTTCCAGTTACCCCACAGCAGTGCTGAGAGGTGGGGGGCCAAAGACCGTCACCTCTCCTCCTCCACGACTACCCGCTCCTTCGGTTCCAGCCCAGAGGCCCGTTATCTGACTCCTGGGAGGCGTCGAAGGTTGGGAAGGGTGCTGAGGCCGAGGCAGGGGAGGGCACAGGGGAGCAGGGGCAGGGGGTTGTCATCTAAGTTCCCCAAAGGCTCATCCATCAACCGAGTAGAGATAATCAGAGTGCGCAGCCGGCCCAGGACACTGATTACTCTCTGGGCACCGTAAACACAGGGAATAAATCTGGGAAGGGGCTGGGGAGGAGGTGTCTCGGTAGCAGGGCCGGCCACCCTGCCTGGGAAGGGAGAGGCAGCCCATCCATCATTCTGAGATATGCAGCAATCTAGGCCAATGAGATCAGGATGGTTTGGGGACGGGGGAGGTGGGCAATCATAATAAAATAATCCAGTGCAGTGTGGCTGCTCCGCTCCGATCTTATTCACACTCAAGGAGAAGCCCGTCCCTGCCTCTGCTCCAAGTTTTACCCAGAAGCCGCTGTAGAAGCTTCTGCCATTGACTTAAAGCCCTCAAAGGAGGCCTGGCCTAGAAGGCACGAAAGTGGCTTGACTCAAAAGCGCCCGTGGGCATCGCAGGCCCCGGGGCAGGCAGGCTCTGGGCAGAGCTGGCTCCTTTGTGCTGACAAGGCAATCCTTAGGTTTGCATGGAGGGCAGATGGGTCTTAAGCCCTCCTTCCTCCTATGCTTCCAAGTACTTCCCGGGTGCCGGGAGGATTCCAGCTCCAGGAACCGATCGCATAGCTCTGGCCTGTGTCTGGGCCACAGAAGTTGCACCGTAATTCAAACTAACGGAGCATGGATAATCTAGAACAGCAGAGGGTCTAGGAGGAATTTCTCTTTGGCGTCGAAACATATCAGATGACTGTTTTGCAGCTGAGTTACCTTCCTAATTAAGCAAGGGAGTTTGTGAGGCCTGAGCACCCGTGGTAATCTGCAGGGTCAGGGAGTGCTGGAGGAGCACTGGCCCCAGGTGACCCTCGAGAGGACGATCACACGTGAGCCATCTGGAGTCCACTCTTGGTCCGTGACCACAACACTGGGAAAGGGTTTTGATTTTTCCACTCCCACGATCCTCCTTCTTGGGACAGTTCGATACCTCAGCTGCAAGGCGGCCAATGCCTCTGTCCCTGGCTCCCTGTCTTGAACCTGCCTGTGGTACAGGAAGCACCAGGCCCTTTCATCCCAGGAGATCAAAGCAGCTGGCACATGTGAACACCCTAAATCCTCTCCCTGCCCCTCTCCCCAGGTAGGGGCCACCTCCCTTGCCATCTTTTGGGATCTCTGGGTGAGGGCAAGAGGGACGGGAACCTTCCGGAAGCTTAGGACAGGCCCTGGCATAGGATCAGTTTGCTGAGCTGTGGACCCACCCAGGATCTGGGGCCAGCCTGGGAACACCTGCTGGTGGCAGTTCCAGGCAGATTCTCTGAGAGGAGCTATTACACCTGCCTCTAGTCTCACAGTGAAACATGGTGGGAGGCCCCCAAACGGCATCAGTGATGCTCAAAGGCTCAGGGGATGAAAGAGCAATAATGGCAAGACATTTCCCTCTAGCATAGGCACATTAATACTCCCAAGACACAACGGTGACGGTGGCAGGATATACCAGGAATGTAACAACTGTACTTTTAGTACCTGTAAGGCATCCAAAGGATGAGTAGTAACCACGGCCGAAGCTCCCTGATGATAAGCACTAATGACTCCCCAGTGCTCCAGGGAGGCCCCAGGTCATTCCTGCACCATCAAACGGAGCAGGAGGGTAGGCTATAAGATGCTATGCAGCGGGGATGGGCATTCTTTTTTTTTTTTTTTTGCGGTACGCGGGCCTCTCACTGTTGTGGCCTCTCCCATTGCGGAGCACAGGCTCCGGACGCGCAGGCTCAGTGGCCATGGCTCACGGGCCCAGCCGCTCCGTGGCATGCGGGATCCTCCCGGACCGGGGCACGAACCCGCGTCCCCTGCATCGGCAGGTGGACTCTCAACCACTGCGCCACCAGGGAAGCCCGGGGGATGGGCATTCTTGAGGCAAGGTCCTGTGTTACTCCAGGCTTAGTAAGCTGTCTTCCTCCATCACCCAGAAGAGAGGCCGCTTAGCCAAGTGGTAGGATCATGCACACTGGACCTGATTTCCTCGATCTGAATCCTGCCTCTGCCACTTACTAGCTATGTGACCAGAGGTGAGTTACCTAACCTCTGCTCAGGTCTCCTTTGTTCATAAGTTAAAGACGGGGGGAAGGATCCTCCACAAGAAGGATTGTTATGAAGACCGAATAAGTTATTACACGTAAGATGTTTACAACAGTGTCTGAGTGTCTAAAAACTCTTGATAACAGTTTGCTGTTATTGTTATCATCATCACTGTCCAAACAAGCAACGACATATCCACTTAGCATGTACTATGCAATGATGTATCCACCTACTACAGTGCTATCAGATAGCCCATGGTGTGGCCAACCCTGTGCAAGGCCCTAGGGATTCCAAGCTCTATCAACAATGGGCCCTGTCCTTTTGGAGCTCTCAGTCTTATGAAGATAAATCCCAGGCCCAAATAACTACAGCAAGATGCAGAGTGGTTATTGCCATGGGTGGCATGGATGAGGTGCTGGGGACGGGAGGTGGGGGCTTTGAGTGAGAGAGGTTATCTCCAGCTGGGGGCTTCATGATAAAAGTAGCGCTCGACCTCAGTTTTTGGATATGGGAAATAAGGGCGATTTGGGGGGAACGGCACGTGTAAAGGCACTGAGGTGGGAAAGCATGAGGTGTGTGGCTGGCTGGGCCTGCCATGCCCGGAGAGGTGGTGGGAGCTGAGCCAGAGAGGGGGCAGCCATCAAATGCTTCTGGGCTTGTGAGTATCCTTCTCAGGCATGTTTTAGGTACATTCATCCAAGAAGCAGTGTAGGCAGTTTGGAGCCAGAGAGCCAGGAGTTGGGGATGGAGGCGAGCCAGGGGCTGCTGCAGGAGTCCCCGAATGAGGACACTGCCACCAGCCCCTCCTGCAGTGGGATCCACGTCAAGTGGGTCAAGTGGCGGCAAGGCTGGCTCGGCTCTGAGGCACCTCGTCTACTTCCTTTGTCCCAGCAGCTGACAGCATTTGCCCAGGAGAGACCAGGAGTGACGGAGGGGATACCTGGGGCGCTGCTCAGGGGTCAGGGAATGGATCCCATGGAGTCAGCCCACCAATCCCACTTGGGGCTCGAATTCCAGACAAGCTGCAGGGCCTTACAGGGGAGCATCAGGGGCTGGCATAGATCTCCAGCCCCCGTTTCTCCAGAGCAGGGCTGACTTGCCGATGTCTTCCCAAACAGCTTGGCGCTCCCACCTCCGCTGACTGATTTGGCGGGCGCTCACGTGCTGAAGTGTGGGCTGGCCTGTGTGACCCCCGCGTGGAGCACACCAAGTGAGCCCGTGTGCGCTAAGAACCAATTACTCCGGCCTGGCACTCTCTTTCCTCTACAAGACTGAGGCTCCAAGAAGGGGCACGGTTTTCTTTGCCCTCGTCTTGTTTTTCATGGCTACGTTCACTGAGCCCTGGTGGTATGGTGGTGACTGGCTGGTCTGCGGGGGAAGAAAGATAAAGCAGAGGGGGAGGGCACAGGCAGAGGGGCTGGCTGTCAACAGACACCAGAATCTGCTAAGAAAGAAAGAATCCCGTCTTTGGTGGGAAGAACCCCAAGATGGAACCAGGGCTCCATCACAGCGACTGTGGGCAAGTCACTCCACCTTGGGGAGAGGAGAGGGGCCAGGAAGCCCCTGTGGAGGCTGTCAGCTGGTGAAACTGCATCTATAGGGAATGAAAAACACTTCTCACATGGGGTCTCCAGGTCTCTACCCCCACCTTTTGGACAGAAAGATGGGCTAAGATTCAGGCCAAGGCTGTGTGGAAGGCTCCAGACTCCACCTCTGCTGCTAGGACGTGTCTCTCAGATCTGTGTGTGGGGGTGGGCGTGCTGTTCCCTGTGCCCTCTTCTATGGAATGAAAATGATCTGCTGAGCTTCTCAGAGAAGGAGGACTCCTATGCGTAGCCCTGGAGGGAGCTGTGTCCTTGCCTCCTTGAGGTGGGGAGCAGAACTGAGGGTCCAAGTGGGCAGGAGGGACTCCATGTTCCCAGCTTTGGGGAACGTGCATTCCAGGAATGTGCGGGTGCGGGTGGGCAAGGAGGACCCTGCTTAGGCCCACAGATCAAACTCGAACTCCCAATGGGACATGCTTGTGCCCATGGCCATTGGCCTGTTTTGCTGCCTGGGCCACGCCTGCAGCTGTGTCCCAACGGAGCCACCAAGCCAGCGGAACTAATGTCCTCTAATGAGATCCGGGCCAGAGTGGCCAGGCGGGTTTTATTGTCTGTGGCTTGGTAATGAGACTCCTCATAAACTGGGAATGAAATTGGGGTCTGCGTGGACCAGAGAGGGGTGGGGGATAGCCTAGGAGAGGGAATCGACTCTGCCTACCAAATCCCCGCCCCACCCCCTCCACTGCTCCAGTCAAGTCCACAATGCTGTCTGAGCACCGCTCTGCCCCGGGCCAGGCCCACACGCTGGCTGTGTGCCTGCCTGTGCCCGGAGGCTCTGTGCTTACACCTCAGGGGCCGTGCCCACGTCTCAGGTCGGATCCCCGGGAGTGGTGCTCTAGCATCTGAAAGGACATGCTCCCCTTGACATGCCCCCTCCCCCAAGCTGTTCTGTTGTTGGGCATCTTGTGCTCTGTGCCAACCTGGGCTCTCTGGTCAGCTCCGGCTGGGCCACCCTCCAACCTAGATCCTTAACTTATCCCTCATTTCTCCAGGGAGCCGCCATGCTCTGCTTGTTGTCGGGGAGAGTGTAAGCTGGTGGTTGCTGGCAAAGTGAATGACCACCTCACCGGACACATTCTCTCGTGGCCTGGCTCAGCCTCTTCCGCATCTGTCCAGCCCAGCCCATCTCATCTTCCTCATCTACTGAATTTGGAGTCAGAAGACTTGAAATCTAATTTGGCTACACTGGCATGAAATGGTCAGCAAGGTACTAAACCTACACCTCACTTTTCTCATCTGTAAAATGGGAGAGCTACTGATACCCTTCACATGGGGTCACTGAGAGGATCAGCTGAAACTATGAACTGAAAAGACTGTCACAAACATCTTTATTATTATTGGTGAAAGGACTAAGCCTTCAGCTGGAGAAACCAAAAGGACTTTCTGCCAGTGAGAAGGGCATGACCCCAGGACAGATTCTCTACCTCTCGGACTGTACCATCTTGCCTGAAGAGCCGGTACCGTGGACTGCTGGGAAAGGGTCCTGTGGCCCACTCTTCTCCCAAGTGTGGAAGTTTGCAGGGGCTGAGTCCCAGGCCCTCCATGCCAGCCTCAGGCTGCTGCCCCAGCCAGCACTCCAGATGGGCCATGGTGCCCAGCTGGGTCCCAGCCAGGGAGTGAGGCAGGTGCAGGGGAGAGCGCTCGGTGACAGGCTGCAGAACAAAGGTGCACAGCACCTGCTGCTCGTGCCATACATGACCACCAGGGCTGGGCTCAGGTAGGTGTCTGCAGCCAACCAGGCCACCTGAGTCCCCCAGGGCTGCTGCAGCCTTTGCCATCATTTCCAGGTGGGGAAGAGAGGTCAGCAGTGGGCAGGCAGCTGAGTGGTTCTTTCTCAAGGGACTGTGAAGTTGGCACTGCCCAGCTGGCAGACACAGTGGGGGCCAGGACCACTCAGAGGAAAGGTGTAGGGAATAAGAGCAGCTACCACTACTGAACATTTATCACATGCCTGGCAATGCACTAAGCACTTTTCATACATTACTGTCGATCTAATCTTCACAAACCTCCTTTGAAAGCTGTATTAGCAGAAACCCATTTTACGGATGGGAAAACTGAGGCCTACAAAGCAACTTAACCAAGTCCACTCTACTGGCAATTGGTGGAGATGGGATTCAAATCCAGTCCAGCTGGCCTTGCTTTGCTCTCTCACTCTGCTGGGTGGCCAAGATGGGGTGATCTCCGGGTTGTGGGAAGAGGAACTGAGTTATCTGCTGCTCCCTCTTGACTGGGGCCTGGGGCCACTGCTACTCTACCCCAGAAGACTGTGAAAGGCACAGATCTCATGAGTTCCTGAGAATACATAAGCATTGCCCCTCCGCTACCCCAGAATAAACCTTGGGATTATCCATTGCCCTGAAGAGCCTACAGTCTGCTGTCAGGAAGACCTTCTTTGTGTCCTTCTTGGGTCTCTCCTGTTGCACTGAGTTCATCTCTCCCTGTCAGTGTTCAGATATTAGGTTTGATGTGTTTTCTCCTATCTTTTCCCTCTCCCCATTTCCCAGCTCCAAACAGCACAAGAGAATCCAGAGCTTAAAGGGTTAACCGGACTAAGGGGTGTTATCTCCAGCTCAGGGCTTTCCCTGTGCAAGGTGATCCCTGCTCAGATCTTACGTTACCTCCTGCCCCAGCCAGCACATCTGCTGCTGGCTCCGCAGACCTGGTCTCTATGGAGAGGGGCGGGCATCATGGGGCAGAAACATTTACCAGCTGGACTCGGGCACAGGGTCCTGGGATCCCAGGACTGGCCTCTTCCCCACTCCTTGCCCCTCATCCCCGCTTGCCTTTTCAACAAGGGGGCTCCTGCTTTCTGCTGAATGCTTCCAGGTACATGTATGTTGCCAACCTGGGCACACATATGGTTCAGCAGGGCTTTTCACAGCCCACGACTCAAGAGCTCCTTTTTAAATGCCCAGAGTACATCCCCTTTCTCCAGCTGATCCTTTTCCCCAAATATTCATGCAGGAAGCAAAGATGCCAAAATAGTAGCTGAAACTCTATTTCTTGTGGCCCCTCCCAGCCGTTCAGAAATCCTGAGAAGCAGCGGAAAGTCTCTCCAGGTGAGCATCTCCCGGTGAGGATGCAGTGGCCCAGTCTAAGGCCAAGGGCAGAGCAGAAAACTAAGGCAGTGTCCAGGCTTCCCAAGCCCAAAGGATATGACAGCTCATCTTGGAAGGAGCTGGCTAAGGGCAAATCTCAGGTCTCTTCCAAAGTCACCCTCACTGACCCTCTGACATAAACACAGGTGTTACCAAGGCTCACGGCCACTCACAAAATCCTAGTTGGAAAGCCGTAAGAAATCAATTGCATGTGAATATATATTTGATGTATATTTACGGCCCCTGCACCATGGTGACCCATAGATCCCAGTGCACACACCTCCTTGTCCTAGTCCCCATGGGTCTGCATGTGCACAGTAAATTGTAGATGACCAACACATGCACACAGTCTTGCACATGTGTGTGTGCACCCACTCTATACTGAAGGTGAGGCCATAGGCAGATTGTCAAAAATGTTACAGCCTAAGCCCCGTAGCTGGCTAATGTCCATTTTAGCCTGGCTCACTGGCTAACATTCAAAGTTAAAAAAAAAAAATCAGCATAACAGGTGAATATACAGACACCCTCACTGTCTCCCCCAGCAGGTAGGAGCCATTCAGTTTACCAGGTTAACCAGGAAAGATACAATCAGGAAAATTGAAGGTATATTCACGCCTCCCTTGGGTATTTTCTGTTTGTGCTGAACAATGAACATTAGCCAGCTGCTAAACAATGGCAGTATCACAGGCACAGCAACTGGGGCTGACCCCCGGGCCCCCACCCTCCACAGCCCGGCCCACTTGCTCAGCCGTCAGCACTAGGGTTCTGGCCGGAGACCATCCTGGCAGTGTACAACTGGGTCCCGGGTCAGGCCAACGAGGTGGATTTACTGTGCAAAGCTGAGCAGCCGAGAATGGAATGGATATCAGAGTCTAGGCCAGTATCAGGCGACAAGGGGCGGCCTGTCCCGTAAACACAGAGTCAGGCTCAGAGACACTTTCTAGACCACTCAGCCCAGGGTGCTGGGCCCAGGCTCTGCCATATCTCCTCCTCCCTTCCAGCCTTGACTATTCGGCCTTGAATCTGAGTCTGAGACATTCCACAGCGCTGCCTCCGAAATGGGCACTGGGATTCCTGCTTACCGGCACTGCAAACCCCAGACCAGCAGGATTGGTTTTGCCATAACGTCCTGCCCAGCGAGCCAGAGCACACCACTGTCTGTGAGCGATGGGGAGAGAGGAGAATATCCCAACAGTCCTGACACCCCAGGTTTCGAAGGAAACCACCATGACAGCGAGCTCTGCATAGGCTGCAGAGAAGGGGGTGCTGTGGCCCCGACAGGTCTTCCAAGGGTGTGCGTGACACCTGGGGCGTGTGTTCTCTTTCCAGACAAAAGGTTTGGGGAAGCCAATTAGGGAGGGTGTGGTGTAGGTGGGACACCAGCTCAGCGCACCTGCTTCTAAGACAGGTTCTCTGCTTCCTCTCCCGGGCTCCTCCTGTCCCTCTGGGATGCAGCCCCCGTGCCCCACTGGCCCTGTCCTCTGAGTGAACAGATTCATCTCAGAGGCTTGTGGGGCTTCACCACCCTGCCCGGTAAAGTCTGTGTTGTTGAAAATATACTTCTGTGCTTACACATCAAGAGCCGGATTTGGAGTGTTTTGAAGTCCGTGGGCCACCACACACAGCGCGGGGGGGGGGGGGCTCCCCCCCGACCAGGCTCCTCTCCTCCACCCTCCACGCTCCCTGCCATAGCCTAGGAGAACCCAGAAAGGAGCATCAGGCTGCCAAGTCCCCAGAGAGAAGCAGCAGCGGGCAATCAGGAGGGTGCCTGAGGGTGATGGTAAACGGGGTGTGGGAGGGCAACTTCTGGGCCCACCAGCCTCTGTCCAAGTGTCGTGTGGGCACTACCACATCCACCTTCCTCCCCTCACAGAGGCACCAGGGCCACAGGCACCGGGTAAAGGAGGCTCTCGGGTCGGGGAACTCTGGCTGCCCCGCTGACTGACGCTACCCAGTCATGACAATTACGATCAATCAAGGAGGCTTATTAGCTGCCTGTCTGAGCTGTGTGGTTCCTTCTCTGCGTCCCACCCCCTCAATCTGGATTTTTGGTGGAAGGAGTGTCTACACTTGAGCCAGGTGACAGTGTCACCTCCCTGCCCCCACTTCCTGAGTGGGAGGAAGCAGGGCAGGCCTCCAGCTCCCCAAAGAAGGAATGAACTACCAAGCACAGCACCACAAAGCTGGGTAAGAGAGTAACAAAAGGAGGGGAGAGTGGGGGGGGGCAGTGAACGTCCCCTCCCCAAGCCTTCCCGCTCTTTGTCTGACCCAGGATTAGGTTAACCCCTAGTATGCTGGTCCACACAGGCCTCAGGAAAGCTGTCCTTTTGCTGGGTACCGGATGTGGGTAATATGGGATTGAAGGGTTCCCGGAAGCCCAAACCCCGGTGTCGGACAAGTGCTAGAGCCTGAGCTTCTAGCATCTCCTGCTGGCTTCCCAGGAGGTCCAGGGAAAGATAAAGACTTCTTATTCTCACCGCCACCCTGCTGCGTGGAGGGACTCAACCATGCCACTTTGAAATGGGCAGTGACACCTGTGTGCCCAGGAACTTACCCTTACCCCGCACACCTAGCAGGGCAGCGCCCCCCAGGCTGCAGGGCCGGGGGCACCGTGGTGCGGACTTTCACAAACCATTTTCTCCGCCATCGGCCACTCCGAGGCATTTTCGGAGCCCTGGCAGTGAGCTGGTGGCGGACGGGGTACAAAAGTGAACGCGGCCAGGTTCCTCCCTCCCAGAAGTGCAGGCCAGCCCCGCAAAACACACAACGTGGCTGGCCCTCAGATAACAGACAGCCCTCCGAGTCTGCAACACCGCACGTACCTCCTCCGCGGAGCTGCAGGCACAGCCGAGACCCAACATTCTCGCCCCACGCGGAGCCGGTTTCTCTGTACTTCGACCCCTTATTTTGCCACCTAAGGCCGGGGCCACGTGCTCCAGCCAAGCCCCCACTCTGCCCAGCCTCCTTCCCAAGCCCCCCATCTAGCTAGCGCGGGAGGTAGTCTCAGGTTTCCTTCACGAAGCCTGGAGGAACTCCCCCAAACCCCTCCCCCACTCCACCCGCCAGCCCCGACTGGCGCGCGGTGTCCCCAGCCACCGTGGGAGCCAGGCAGCTTCCCCAGGGACACAAAGGGTTAAATCCAGGCGAGGGGACTCGGTCGGATTTGCCTCCTAAACGCATTTTCCAGTTCATTCCCCAGCACAAAACGCCCGGGCCAGTCCCAGCCTCCGCCCCCACCCCATCCGTCAGAGGGGCCACCGCGGGCCACCCCCGGGGTCGGGCGTCGCGTTAACCCCTCGGCCGCCAGTATCTCAAGGAAGGACACGCGGGGCACCCTCGGGAAAGTGGGTCATGCAGCTACCTGGCTGGCACGAAGCCCGCGGTGCCTCCTGCGGGGAGAGCCCCCCCAAACTGCGATTGCAGTTCCGAGGCGAAGCCCAGCCCTGCGCAAGGCGGGGAGGTTGCGATCTCGCGCCGCCGGGGCCTCAGCCTCCGGGTAAAGGAGCCGCAGGTGAGCCCTGCCGCAGGAGCGGGCTCTCCGCGTCGGTGGTGGGGCGACGCGGTGCGGCAGCGCCCGAAACCATCTGGCAAAGGGTCTGGTAGAAGAAACGAAGCCCCCCTGCTATCCGCCAAGCCCTGCAGCCCACCAGATCCGAGACTGACGCCCTCCCCCTGGGGCTGTTGTCTCGTACCCCGAGACGGTGATTACGGTGATTATTTTGCATTTATGTAACATGAAGTGTTTGCAAACTGCTTCCGGAGCTGAGAGCTGGTTATTGAATAAATAGAACGCTATTACATATTATTATTTTTGTGTGAAAAACTGCGCGGAGAAAGTGCTTTCTTGCTACACAGAGACGTGCATCCTACTGCTTCCCTGCAGGGCAGGCTGTTCGGCTGCTCAACCTCTCTTTCTCCGCCGTGCCACCCGTTACCCCCTTACCTAAGCCGTGACCCAACTTTTCTGGCTCCTTTCACTCCCTACAACCCAGACGTGCCTGCCATCCAGCTCCCAGCCCCGGGGGAGGCACTGGATTGGGGGGGGTGTGTGTGGAAGGGAAAGGCAGAGGCGAAACGTGCTTACCTGGGAGGAAGAAGGCGGTCAAGCCGAGAGCGAGTCCCCACCAGAGTCCAGCGGCGCCCGCAAGCCCCATCCGAGCCATCGGGGGCCGGGGGGCCGGCGAGAGGGGCCGCGAGGAGAGCGCTCCTCGCGCTCCAGAAAGCAGCCCGGAAGACGAAGGCGATCCCTGCAGGCCGGCGGGCGCTCTGAAGATCCAGGTCAACCTCAGCCGTCGGCCGGGGCGGGGTGGGCTGGGTGGGATCGGCGCGGACGCAATCCGGGCCCCGGGCGACCGCCGGCTCAGAGGCTCGGCAGATGCCCGCCGCAAGTTGCACGAGTCATGCCCCCTTCTCCTCCTCCGCTCTCCTCCCCGCGCCGGTCCCCGCCCTCTTCTTCCACGCAGAGCCGGGCTGGGGAGAGGGACCCACCCCCGGCGCGCCCGGCTGCCCGGCGCGGGCTCCCGGCCCCCGGCGCGCTCACACCCTCCCGCTCGGCTCCAACTTGAAGGCGTCCATGGGCGGCCGTCCTCCGAGGGTGGCGGGACGAGCGAGGGCGGCGGGCGGGCGGCGCGGTGGGCTCGGGGCCCAGGCGGAGGGCGCGCGGCTCGGCGGCCCAGCCGATCGGGCGGCGCGGCTCCAGGCGAGGAGAGCGATCCGGGGCGCCGCGTCCCCGCAGCGCCGCAGCTGCTCGCTCTGCCGGGTCCCGGCGATCCGCAACAATGTGGAGCTGCCCGGGCACCGAGTCGAGCCGCGCTCGCTCCTCTCCCTCTCTTTCTCTCACTCGCCGAGCTCCAGCCTCTCAGCCGCTCTCCCCGTGATGTCAGCCCGAAGGGGAGGGGTTAGCGTTAACCCCCTCCTGGCTCCCACGCGCGGCCCGCGCTCGGCCCCGGCCTCCGCCCCGCCGCGCACACCTTCCGGCCCCAGGCAGAGGCGGATCCCTAGCAAGGGCCGTGGGGTCGCGCTCAGGCCCACTGCTCGGGAGATGCCCCTTCGGTCGCCTTTCCGCCGGGGAGAGGGCCGAAGGGCTAGCCGCCCTCCTCCGTCGCTGACAAAGGGAGGCAGTGACCCCTAGCGGCCGGCGTCAGGGGAGAAGCCGCTCGGTGGGGGTGGAGTTAGGACGGGGTGGAGGCGGGGCTGTGGAGGAGCGGGCGTGCAGTACGGAGAAACCAGGATCCAGCAGTGTCCGAGGCGAAAGGTCTTCTCCAGGCCCTCTCCTCCAACCCTGGCCCCACTTTACAGATGAGGAAACAAAGGCCCAAAGAAGGGCAAGGCGGCTCGCCCAGGGGCATGAGCAGAAAGTGGCAGGGTTCGGATTAGAACCCAGTAGCTCCTGCTTCTCCGCATCACCTGAACGCTAAATGGAGAGGCAGCTATGCGGGGGGATCCTCCGGAAGCTGCCAGGGAAGTCGGTGGTGGGCATTCGTGGGTGAGATGGGGCCGCTGAGGTTTCTGGTCTTTTCTAATACACGCTCCCTTCAGGAGTTCCTTTTCCAAAAAGTGAAGCCCCCTCCCCTCCCTAAATAGAGCAAGAAATCATGCTCTGCCCCTTTTGTGGAACCTCTGTTTTGAGCGATTTGCAGGATACCCGCGAAAGGGACCCATCCAGTGTCCGCGGCAAGGCAGGGACTCTCCGCCCCATCCCATTCACCACCCACCACATCCGGGTGTGGTTGGCTTCCTGCCAAGGCGGCTGGGCCCTCTGGGCCCTTGGCAGCCCGGCGCCTGCTCTCTGTTCCTTCCCTCCGGACCCCATCCTCTCCCTCAAGAGGAGACAGACAGAAAGAGTTTCCCACTAAGGAGAAGCAAGTTCTTCCCGGACGCCTGACCAGACAATGCTCCCTTTGCCCATTGCTGCCCTTTGCCCAGCAGGCAGGAGCAGAGGGGGAGTGGCCCATTCCTGATAAAATGTAAATTCTAGTTCCTGGGAGTAGGCCGAGCAGAAAGAGGATGGGCAAGGAGGACACCGCTTTCCCACTATTTGGGATCTGGTCCTGGAGTGTCTGTTGGTTTCCTGCTGAAGCCTGTAGACTAAAGCGCTCACGTGAACATTCACACTCATACATCCATCTTTTACATTTAACAAATGTAATTGGGCTTTCTTTGTACCAAACACCATACCAGGCTTGGGGATACAGAGACATCGTCATTGCCCTAAGCGCACTCGGTCTAGTTAGGGGGCAGAGGGGGAAGACAAACAGAAACAGATGTTATAAACAATCATTTAATGTGTGTGGTGTGTCCCAGAGATGTGCACACATGATTTGACGGGTCTCAGAGAAAGTGCCCAGTTCAGTCTGGGGTGGGGTGGGGATCAGGGAAGGCTTCTGTGGGGAAGGCACACAGGGGCTGAGTGAGTTATCTATCAGACAGAGGCAAGTGCTGGAGGAGAGGGGCATTAATCTGTACCTGAGCCTAAGACTCGGGGAAAGGAGAGACCTGCAGTGAATACCGGGTAGCCACCATGAGGGTTTTACCTGGAGAATGCCTTATCAATTTGGTTTGTGGTAGTCCAGTCTGGCCCTACAAGGACCAGTGCTGGATTGAGTTCACTGCAGTGGCCTCAGACTCTGCTTCTGAATACTTGATTCATTCACCATTGGGCTGTCACCTCCTCCAGGATAGGACCACTTGTAGGAGATGGACTGGATAGGTTGAAGGGGCAGTTCCAGATGCACCAATGCCTGCTAGTTCCCCGCTTATGTTCTCCCATCTCTCCATCCTTGGGTAAGGCTTCTTTGATCTCCTGCCATTAAATGGACTTCCAGAGAGACTGTGCCTGGGGGTTGGCATGGCTGCCTGGGGATGGGTTGGGTGGAGAAGATGGAGGCGGATTAAACCAGTCCCTGAAACACGCAAAGCACCAACATGGGTGCCAGCTTGTATGTGTTGTGTGTGTGTGTGTGCGTGTGCGGTGGGTTGCAGTAGACAGAAAAGGGAGCCAGGAAGGGACAAAGAGAAATAAGATAGCGCTTGTTTACTCAGATAGATGATTCACTGAACAGATATCTTTTTGAGCATCTACTATATGTACTGAGGTCACCAAAGACAGCAAGAGCCACGACCCCACTCAAATAACTATATTATAGGATGGAAGTTGTTCGCTGCCAAAGAGAGCCAAAAAGATGCTGGCGTCCAAAGGAGACACTGAGTGCTTCTCATTGTGGAGAGCAGGGAAGGCTTCTGGAAGAGGTGGCCTTGAAGGGTTGATCAGATTTGGACCAAGGGAGATGGAGGGGACACTTTCCGTGGAGGGAACAACTTGTACAAGGACATGAAAGTTGGAGAGGTTGGGGCCTGTTTGGGAGCAGCAGGTGGTCCAGCTTGTTTTGCATTTTGAAGATCATAAGAGAAAGGGACAAGAAAGTGAAAGTAGACTGTGAAAGGTCTGGAATGTTTCCCTCAGTGACGGGAAGAAACATAGGACCAAGCTTCAGGAGACTAAGTTCTGGTCCCTACTCTTAAGCCGGAAGGAAGCCTAGGAGTCATTCTTGCTTCTTCCCTCTTCTTTGACCATCATATTCCAATTCAAAAGCAAATGTTGAGTATGCCTCCAATAGATGTCTTAAGTCTAGTGACATGGCTCCACTTCTACTGTTATCACCCTAGTCCGTGCACTCATGATTTCTGCCTGATCCTTGCAATATCCTTGCAGTAGAGCCAGTGCACACTGAGGGGAAGGAGTACAATGTAATGCTCAAGCACACAGGACTCTGGAGCTAGACTGCCTAGATTTGAATCCTTAAACTCCAGTTCTGTCACTTAGCAGCTGTGTGTCCTTGGGCCACTGACTTAACCTCTCTGTCCTCAGCTTCCTCATGTGTAAAATGAGGGGGAATAAAATACTCACTCATGGACTTGCAAGGATTAAATGAGTTAAACACATTAAGTATTTGAAACAATGCCTGGTGTACAGGAAGAACGGTTTAAGTGTTAGTCATCGTTATTACTGTAATCTCTCTCCCTGCATCCAGTTTCACTCCTCTCTGCCACAGTGCCAGAGGGATACATGTATTTTTAAAACTTCTTATTTTGAAATAGTTTTGGGATTACAGAAGAGATGTAAAAATGGTACAGAGTTTTCAAGTGTCTTTCATCCAGCTTCCCCTAATATTAATGTTTTACATAACCATGGTACCTTCGTTAAACCTAAGAAATAAGTATTGGTATAATACTATTAACTCAACTACAGAATTTATTCCGATGTCTTTTTCTTCTGCTAATGTCTACTTTATGTTCCAGGATCCAGTACACAATACCCCATTGATTTAGCAGTGGATTGTCTTCCAATACAAATGATTAGGTCCCAATGCCTGAGAAGCCTTCCTTGGCCAGCCAGCCTCTGAGGCCAGTGTCAAGTTCTCAGTAAGGCCACTGAGGCTGCCTGCTTCTGCAGCCCTTTCTCAGCCTGCTCCAGGGCTTTGAGTAGGAGCCGCTGGGCTTTCCTGAGGTTCCAGCCACCAAACTTGCTTCCTTGGGCTTCACCGAAGCTGGAGCTGCCTCAATGCTCTTCTACTTCTTTTGACCAGCTACTTATCTATCCTTCAGGGCTCAGTTTACATGTGTCACTTCCCCAGGGTGGCCCACTTTGCCCTTCAGACCAGGCGAGTCCCTTCCTATATGTTCCCACAGTTTCCTTGGCATACTTGTGACCACTTTCAGTAGTTGTTTATAATACTTGGTTCACTCCCTGCTGGGCTGTCAGTCCCTCCAGGGCAGGACCACTTCTGTCTTGTCCTCCGCTTTATTGCTGGTACCTAGAATGTGTCTGGCACTCAGTAGGCACATTTACTGAAAATGTGTTGATTGACTAACACATCTTGTGCAACTTTCCACCAGTCACTTCTCCTCTCTGGGCCTGTTTTCTCACCCGCAGACTGATGAATTTAATTTTTTCAGTGGTTTTCTAACTGTGGTTTGAAAGCCCTAGAATTTCCTGGGATCCCTATTCCCTGCTTCAATAGGAAGCATGTTTAAAGAGCATACTTTTTTCATGCTCTTCAAACACTGGGCTTCTAAGAAAGAGTCTTCATAATGGACTCTGCTGCTTAAAAAGTTTGCACCCCCTGACATATTATTACATCGTATATTATGCATTGCATATAGTTGCATCATTTTGTAACTCCATGTTGTTTGTTTGTTTGTTTGTTTTTTTAGGGAGATGGGGCATGGTTATTTAGCCTTGACCATTTCTTGGAAGACATTGCGATGTTTCTCTTTTTTTTTTTTTTTATAAATTTATTGTTTTTATTTATTTATTTTTGGCTGTGTTGGGTCTTCGTTGCTGCGCGTGGGCTTTCTCTAGTTGCGGCGAGCAGGGGCTACTCTTCGTTGCAGTGCACGGGCTTCACATTGCAGTGGCTTCTCTTGTTGTGGAGCACGGGCTCTAGGCACGTGGGCTTCAGCAGTTGCAGCACGTGGGCTCAGTAGTTGTGGCTCACGGGCTCTAGAGCACAGGCTCAGTAGTTGTGGCGCACAGGCTCCGTGGCATGTGGGATCTTCCCGGACCAGGGATCGAACCCTTCTCCGCTGCATCGGCAGGCGGATTCTCAACCACTGCGCCACCAGGGACGCCCACCTGCATGATTTTTGTTTTATTTCCCGCAGGCAATGGTGAGCCATTGAAGGTTTCTGAACAGAGAAGTGCTCGTTGGGAGCTGTCGGAGCTGGGCTCCCAGGAGATGAATCTGGCAATGACGTGGGTAGGACAGACAGATGACGACTGGTCAGTGAGGGAGGAGGGGGTGAGGAGAGAGGGTTGTCATGGAAGCCAAGTGAGGAGAGAATTTAACGGGGGAGGAAGTTTCCAATAGTGTCTGGTGCTGCAGAGAGCCGGTGGGAATCAGAGGAGGCCTTTGGATGCAGTGACAAAAACGCCAGTGACCTTTGAGAGGGTGGTGTTGGGGGCAGAACCCAGATCAAAGTGGGAGCAGAAGAATGTGGAAGGTGAAAAAGCAGAGGCAGCTGGTGTCCACCCTGCTCTTGAGGAATTTGGTGGTGAACAGAATGAGTAAAATGGACCAGAATCTTGAAGGGGATTAGCACAACAGAGACCAAGGGGCTTATTTGCCCCTTTGTGATGGGAACTCAAAAGCCCCTGAGCATCCTGAGGCAGAAGGAAGAGAGCTAGTGGACGGTGAGGACTGGCAAAACAAGTGTAAGAAGGGAAAGAGGGTACACTTCACGGGGCAGGCCCTGGAGGAAGCGTGGCTGGTGGGACTAGGGTGGAGGAGGGGTTAGCCTTGGAGAAGAGAGGACTCATTTTTCTCTGAGCCTGGAGGGAAGGTGAAGAGAGCAGTGAAGATGGAAGTTTTGGGGGTGGAAAGCAGGGAAGTTAATAATAAGGTCATTGCAGTCAAGTAGGAGTTGGAGTTAACTGCAGAGAGAGACTGGAAGGTGGCCTCAGACCTCATAAAGGAGAAGGCCAAAGGAGGTGGAAGTGAGGTGTGATTAACAAGCTCCCAAAACCCTGGCTGGAAAAGGAACAAGCCTAGCCTGTGTGCTTTCACAGAGAAGAATCAAGACCAATTGATTCAATCAGGACCATTGTCGGTTCAGGGAACCGACAATGGAATGAACTCCTTGTCCCTTTTCAGACTGAGGCCCCAGGTCCACTTATCAGGGATGCCCTGGATGGGATTCTTGCTCTGACGTGGAGTATACCAGATGAATTCCACGTTCCCTCCTGGCTCTGAGACTCAATGAGTACAGGAATGACAGTCTGCTCAAAGGACAGGCCCTTGGGCTCACCTTTCTTACCTCCTCCACAGCTGAGGGCAGTGACTAGACAGAGACCAGCCCTGAGGAAGATGTCCTACCCAGGAAACTGTCCCCACCGTCCCCCCTCGGCTTCCACAGGCTCTTCCAGAAAGGCAGCTGTTGGGCTTGGGGAAGGCCCAAAATCAATACAATAAAGACTTCCCCTCCTGGCCATCTCCCAGGCCCCTCTGTGTCATTCACTAATTGACTAATAAAGCTCACTTTGATGTGAGGGGAGTCCTGTTAAGAAGTCCCTAAGATTCCCCAATCCCCTGAAACCTGTTGATAGGATGAGTTGAACTTGAACCTACATTAGAGTGATATGCTGAACGGGAGTCACCCTCTCCTGTGTCCCCAGTCCCCAGTCTGGGGTCAGTGGAGGCTGAGGGCAAGGCAAGAGAAGAGGAGGAATCTCATGGAGGAAGTGTGGCCAAAGCCCTAGCCAGCTCCAGAGAGGACTGGCTGGCATTGGTGCCCCCTTCATTAACCTGACAGGCCAGCCTCACCCCAGGCAGTGCTCCCGGGGGGTAGTTGGGAAACCACAGCATCTAATTACTGTTATCATCACCCTGGTAGCTGTGGTGATGATGATGATGCCTCCGTGTCCCGTATCCCACAGTGCTTAGAAACGTTTAATTATTGTTATTCTTACAGAGATCCCGGCAGAGCCTCCCTATTGCCACGCTGCCATTGCTCTTGAAGATGACAGATCAGTGGGACGCAGCTGCCCCCCAGGTCCGATGATCTACTGGGTCAAAGTGGTACCTCAGTGGCTAATAGGAAGCTAGCCTCTCCCTTGTGGGCCATGGTTTCCTAGGGATCTCTGTGGCTCTGAGGGCTGGAGCTCTGAGCGATGATTGAAAGGCCACAGTCCCCTCTTGAACCACCCAATTCTCCAGAAAGAAGGGATTCCAGAAGGTAAATCAGTCTACACTCTGCCTCTGGTTGGAAGACCCTCAACATGTCCCTGTGAATCACCACATCCAAAACCCTAGGGAATTCTGGATGTGATGGGGGATCATTTCTCATTTGGGGTGGGAATACTTAAAATTCAACAGTGGTGCTAAGAAGAGGGTTTCAGTGAGGATACCCATGGACCAGGGAGCTTAGACCAAGAGATGGGAAGAGGATGGGTCAAATTTCAGCCTGGAGCATACCCAGTGCAGAAAGAGGTGAAAGGGAAAAAGACTTAGAGAAAGAAAGAAGACACTCAACCTCCCACCCACACTCTCTCCCCTTCCATGTTGCCTTTAGATTCAGGATGGAGGGCGGCGTTGTGGTCAGGATAATTACCAGGATCGTGGAGAGGAAACGGATTTTTTTTGAGAGCCATATGGAAGCTGAGAAATGGAATTTATTGTAAGGGAGGAACAGAGTTCCTGGGTCAGCCCAGCCCTGCAGAGAAAGTGCATGGTGGATGCTCGCCCTGGGAGTGGACGTGAGGCTGCTTGTCCTTCTCTAGGGCGCTGATCTTTTCAGGATCTGATGAAAGCTGTGTCCCTCTGCCCTGCAAACAGCACACATGCCCAAGGATGGTGTTTACATGGCAACCCGCAGGAGCCCAGCTGGGGCCCTGGGTTAGCAATCCCTGCTGAGAAACGGGTCTTTCAGGAAGGAGGCAGCCCTGAGCCCAAACTCCCTGTGATCTAAGCTAATGGGTGTTAGTGACATGGAGGATCCAGAATGAGGCAAACCTAAGCGAGAGTTCTGTAATATGAAGTGAAAATGAGAACAAGCGTGATACACTTCATTGTGGTTCTGTAAAAACTCCGCGCTTAGAAAGAGAAAAATGCAAAGGCAACATGGAGAAATGAAAATGTTTTGTGAGTGAAGTTTTTTTTTTTTATTTTAAAAATTTGCTTTAATATCATTATGAAGTTATTTTAATTGTAGACTTAGTTTTCTTCTATATTATGTAAAGTGCTTTCCCTCCAGAAATGAGCGTCTCTCTGAATTCTATTTGATTGAGGTTAGTATTAATGACCTGTACTCCTGGACACATGCTTCTGGAGAGAGTTGCTCCAGGGCAGTGCCAAGTGGTCTGGAGAGGCCATCCAAAGGGTGGGTCACTGAATTTTGAGGACCCTCAGGAAGCAGTTGGGCAGGGAGCGGATACGTGATTTGGAGTCAGGAGTCCTAGGTTTGCATCCCGGACAAGAAGGGTGGTCAACTGTCCCATTTTACCTGGGGCTGAGGGGGTTCCCGGGACATGGAACTTTCAGTGCCAAAACTAGGAAAGCTCTGGGCACACCAGTGAGCTGGCCCCTATGAACGAGACACCTTAACCTCTCTGTGCCTCAATTTCCTCAGTTGTAAAGGGATGCTGATGATTTCCAAGACCTTTGTAAAAGCAGCTTGTAAACTCTACCATGATTGGTGGGGTAGGATGGGGGGACGGAGTGTGGAAAGGAGTGGTTCTCCCCAGCCTTGAGATCTGAGACCCCAAGAGCCTGTTCAAATGCACACTGTGATACAGATACATGGAGAGCTTGAGACAGCCACTCTCTCTCAACAGGCTTTTAAAAATAAATCATTCAACAAATATTTATGCACCACCTATGACCTGGTACCATGCTAGGCATTGGAATAAAGCCATGTACTACTGAGACATGCTCCCTTTGTGGCTGGAGCCAAAGTCTAATGAGGAAGAAAGGTTCTATTAGGAAGTGGGATGATAAGGAAATCTAGGGGCCTATGGGCGTGTCAGGTGAGTGGGGACCCCTCCCTAATCTAGGGTCAGGAAGCTTTCCTGCAGAGGTGAGCTGATCCCCGAGGGGTGAGAACTGGCTAGCCAGGGGTGTCGCATGGAGAAATCAGGCAGAAGGAAAGGCAGTGAGAAGGCCCAGGGGGCTGGGTGCATCAAAGGACTGAGAGTTCAGTCTGGTGGGTGTGGTGCAAGAGGAGTGGGAAGCCGGGGGCCTGGGAGGTGCATGCCCAGGTTGTGTGGGCCTTGTACACTGGAGTTTGGACTTAATCCTGAGGGCAGTGAGGAGCCGTGGTGGTGTGGCAGAGAGAGCAAGGATGTTTCACGCCTGGCCACTGGGCAGCCCCAGCCCCTATTTGGCTAAGATGGTGTTCCTGGGCCAGGCACTGGATTTGGCCTGTTACAGCCACGTCCTCTGGACCTGAAGGTGCCAGCTGTCTTTTCTGCTCCCAAGGCCCTCGAGCCTGGCCCATCCGCTGAGCACTCCTGCAGCTTCAAGTGTGGCGTAGTCAATCCCCTGGCAGGGGCCCTGCTGCCTGGCACAGACTGGGGCTCCAGAGAGTAGAGTGGCACCTCCCCTCTCAGGCAGGCTTCTGTCACCACAATGGGTGTGTGGGCCTGATGGCTGCTTGGCAATGAGCTCAGGGCATGCCAGGGGCTCCCACAGCCAGGCAGTTGATAAATAATGAGCAATTACACCATCAACCCAGGTACAGGGAGGTGGGTGTGTGCCCACATGCATGTACGTGCATACACATGCTTGCATGCACACACTCAGATTCACTGCAACTCAGGTGAGCACATGGAGAGAGTCCCTGCTACGTGCATGAGATGAATAGGCACACATCACGTTACATTCGCCCGACACTGACACACAGATGGTACAAATGCTCCACAGCTAGCCTCCCATAGGTGCCTGCATACCTACACTGGCCCGACCTCCATATCAAATGTTTAGCAAAATGCCTGGCATATAGGATTATTATATTCCTATATTTTAGTATGATATTATACTAAGACACTTGAATGTGTGCCCATGAACCAATAAACTCATAGCCACATACATTGCCTGTAAGCGCCTTTAAAGGCAGGTGCCGACACAGGAACTCCGTCCTTGCACAAATCTAGTACATATACCCCCGTGCCCACAAAAAAGCTCACTCTCAGAGACACACAGGTCGCCATAATCGGCTTTCCCAGTGGCACCAACACACAATCACAACAGCAATAATAATAATAGCAAAACCAGGCTGGGTGATTGCTTTATACTTTTCAAAGGCTTTTGAGGCCTGTAATCTCATTTGATCCTCACAGCAGCCCGGTGAGGTAGGTGGGTGGAGCAGGCATTATTACCCCAGGTTTACAGTTGAAGAAGCAAGAGCCAGAGAGGTTAAATACACCATCTGGGAGGCGGCCTGGAACCCAGATCTGACTTCTCCGTCGTGAGCTGCTCCTGGCCTCCGATGCCTGTTTGACAACTTCTAGCTGTTGCTATGCAAAGCAGCAACCAGGGTGGGGGCCTGGTGCTAGATTCTGGATTCCTGGTCAAAACATTTCCTGGAGTCAACTGGGCTGAGAAGTGGGAATTGGAGGCTGATAAAGGGAAACCACCATCATTAGAAATCCCATAAAGTCTCATTTACAACTCCTGTCAGATGAAAGGAGCAACTGACTGTGCTGGAGGGAAAAGCAAATACGGATTTCCTTTAGGATGGCCCAGCCTCATACAGCTGATCCCAGAGGGTCCGGAGGTCCTGAGCTGGGGGGCGGTCCTGTCCCATCAGGGCTCTCTCCATCTCTGTGCCCTTCTTCTCCCCTCTGTCTGGGCTGGCCTCTGGGTCCTTCAGCTCTGGTAGTAGAAGAAGGGAAGAGAAAAGGACAAAGAAGGCGCCTGCCCCTTCCCCAGACCCTTCTCTCCTCTCGCACGGCATCTGAAGTCTCCCTAGTTTGCTCGGTCCTGAGCTTTCAGGACCCATTCTGTCCCCAGCCTGGTTGGGGCAGAAATGGAGAACAAGCTGCCAGCCCGACTTGACTTGGCCTGTCAAGTCCGTAGAAGCCAGGCCCTGAGGCCTCAGATCCAACAACTTTAAAAGTGATGAGACAGGGCTTCCCTGGTGGCGCAGCAGTTGAGAGTCCGCCTGCCGATGCAGGGGACACGGGTTCGTGCCCCCGTCCGGGAAGATCCCACATGCCGCAGAGCGGCTGGGCCCGTGAGCCATGGCCGCTGAGCCTGCGTGTCCGGAGCCTGTGCTCCGCAACGGGAGAGGCCACAGCAGTGAGAGGCCCGCGTACCGCAAAAAAAAAAAAAAGTGATGAGACAGCTTTCTTCAAAGGCCTGTGCTCCACCGGGGAGGTGGCCTCCTAGTGAAGGAACAGGCAGAGTGGTCATCCCTTCTTCTGCTTCCGATGGTGCTGTCGCCTCACTTTGGTTTCATCTGCAAAGTGGGCATGGATAGGCCTACAGTGCTGCCATGAGGACGAGGTGAGATGTGTGAGCCCCCAGCACTGTGACCCTCACACTGTTGGGCTACTGAGGAAGGAGGGCCTCCCCTGCTGGGGCTGGAAGGGTGGTGTGCCGGCTCTGGCTGGGAAGGAGGGAGGGACAGGAGGGGACATCTGTTTGACACTCTTGTCAGCGTCTGTTACCTAGTGTGTATTTTCCCAGGAGCTGATTATATTACAGCATGTGTTGATAAACATTTGGAGTCGGAAGGAGTGAAAACTGAGCGGAATGTTAAGTGAGTGGTGGTTTGGTCAGGATGCTGAGAAAGGGCTGGCTGTGCCAACAGGACGTGGTGACAAGGGCCCTGACCTGGTGGCTTCCTAGCCTGCCAGGCTCCTTTTGCTTTCTCTCTCTCCCCTCCCCTACGCTCCCTGTGTTGGCCCCCAGCAGTGTATCCAGAGATGGTCCCACAGGCAGCGTGTTACAGCAGAAGAGGGGTGGGATTAGGACTCAGGCAGTTATGGGTTCCAGTCTAGGGCCAGTTCCTCAACCTCCCTGAGCGTCAGTCTCCTCTTCTGTAAGGTGGGCTTAACATCCACTCCACAGAGTGAAGTGAGGGTTAAATGAGAAGACATCAACCATGCTGGTACATGGAACTAAGCACTCAGTAAACATGGGATCTTTTCCCAGTTTACCCAGAGGAAAAATGTCACCCTAGTCTTGATTATGCTTTGGATGTTAGGCAACCGTTTCTTATGTCTACCCCTATCAGAGCTCTGTGGTGTCTTATCCCGTGGCTGTTTCTGAACTCAGAGCACTGGCTGTGCTTCCTACTTGGCCTTTGGCATAGATTACCTCGGATTAACTTTTCCTGGATCTCTTGTCTCTCAGAGGTTGTGGGCTTCTGGAGGACTGGGGTATTTAGACCTTCAAGAGAAGGACATACAACGTCGACAGATGAATGGATAAAGAAGATGTGGGAGATTATCTATCTATCTATCTATCTATCTATCTCACACACACACAATGGAGTATTACTCAGTCATAAAAAATAATGAAATGATGCTATTTGCTGCAACATGGATGGACCTAGAGATGATCATACTAAGTGACATAAGTCAGAAGGAGAAAGACAAATATCACATGATACCACTTATATGTGGAATCTGAAAAAATGATACAAAGGAACTTATTTACAAAACAGAAACAGATTCACAGACATAGAAAACAAACTATGGTTACCAAAAGGGAAAGGGGGGGAGGGATAAATTAGGAGCTTGGGGTTAACAGATACACACTGCTATGTATAAAATAGATAAACAACAAGGGCCTACTGTATAGCACAGGGAACTATATTCAATACCTTGTAATAACCTATAAAGGAAAAGAATCTGAAAAAGAATATATATATGTATAACTGAATCACTTGGTTGCATACCTGAAGCTAACACTTCTAACAGCATTGTAAATCAACTATATACTTCAATAAAAAGAGAGAGAATGGCGCCATAGATGCAAGGACAAAAGTAAAACCGGGGCTTCCCTGGTGGCGCAGTGGTTGAGAGTCCGCCTGCCGATGCAGAGGGACACGGGTTCGTGCCCGGTTTGGGAAGATCCCACATGCCCCGGAGCGGTTGGGCCCGTGAGCCATGGCCGCTGAGCCTGCGCGTCCGGAGCCTGTGCTCCGGAAGGGGAGAGGCCACAGCAGTGAGAGGCCCGCGTACCGCAAAAAAAAAAATGTAAAACGGATTCTTCAGCTTCCCTGGTCCTTGGCCACTTTTAATGCAACTGAAGGCTGAGACCTTAGAAATTCCATGGACATGAATAAATGAAGGAGGGAATACTGCTCCTATCTCCCTCCCCCACCTCGGTGCACCTGCCACCCCCCGCCCACCTCCAAGCGGGCGTCCAGGGGCCTCTCAGGCTGCTGGGACGCCGGGGGTGGGAGGAGCATGACTGCCGATCGCCACCTAGCGGGCATGGGCCGGGGGAGGGAGCTTCTTCCCGGGACTGGGGGACGGGCGACCGCCGCACGGAGTCGGAGAGGCTCCAGCCACTGCCCCTGGCAGCCCCGTGCTACCAGGGGTGTGGAGACCTTTTTCGGGAGCCCTGGCTCCGACGGCAATAAGTTGGGATCGTGCGCGCCCGGGTGCTTACGAGGTGGCCTCCCCCCAACCCCCAGTTCTTGTAGTGGTCCCCGTACCTTCTCAGCCACAAAGAGGGCATTGATTGGGAAGAGGAACCGGGCTGTGGCAGGGAAGCTGGAGGGGGCCCTGCCTCCTGCAGAGTGGGGCTGGGTGTACTGGTCCTCGGGAAAGCTCTGCCTCCTGGGCGGGCTCCTTGTCCCCCTCCTGCTCCGTCTGCCTCCTCCTCCTCCCCTTCCCCCACCTAATTTTTGCATCCACATTTGGAATAATCCGCAGCAAAATGTGCATCCCAGGGCGGTCCACCCCCCATTCTCCCCAGCGTGCGGTCTCCTCTCCTAGCAAGGGTGCTCGTGGCACTTAGGGGCCCTTTTTAATACCAGGCGAAGCCGATATTGTTAGGAAGGAAGAACCGCTGTCCCAGCTGCTGCAGACAAATGATATGCAGTGATGCATCCCGGGCTGATAGGAAGGTCTGAATGTGCTGCTGCTCTGGTTCATCAGCACGTTGCCCTCTCCAAAGAATGCCTCATGGATGGCACACAGCACCCAGGACAAGTGTTGGGGGACTGTGTGAGGTGGGGTGCCAGTCAGGACAAGGCAGGGGTAGGAATAGGTTTGGTTGGAGGGGGGCTGCTTCTGACCCTCCTACAAATTCTTGCTTCATTCCTTTTGCAATGGGGAAGTCCTTACCTCTCACAGCATCCGAATTCTGGGCACTACGGCCCTTTAGAGGCCAGAGCTGCCAGGACTACCCCAGGTACACTCTCAGTCCACCTCCATCAGAGACAGAGCCAACACCCAGTTACCTCATCCCATTCCTGGTCACCTGCCCCACCCTGTCTTGGAGCTGGCCTGCAATGGGGGCGCGGAGGCTGGCAGCTGGTGCCTGTAAAAAGACAGCCGGGAGTGGTAGGAAACAGGCTCCTTGAAATCCCACTCGGTGCCTCCCTGCTTGCCACCTGGTCGCCTGTGTGTACACAGGAATAGGCTGGGTGCTGGGGGAGGGGCTGGCTGGGGATGTTGGCTTGCCTGGCCTGAAATACTTCTCCCTGGTCCCGAAAGCCAGTGTGGAGACCGCACCCTTGTATGTGTGTCCCCGTTTGTGGGCAAGGTTATGCCCATGTGGGTGCCAGGAGATGTGTGTTTATTCACATACTCATAGTGTATTGGGCTCGGAAGGGACTTTGGAAGAGATCCCCCACCCCCACCCTGCTTCTGCCACATCCATGCCAAGTGCTCACCTGGATTCCACTTGCTTGCTCCTGGTGACAGGAAGCTCACTACTTTTAAAGGCAGTCCCTCTCTGCTCCAACAATTGGAATACTGAGCTGGAAATTGTTCCAGGCAGCCTGGACAATTCCCCCAACACCATAGAAAAATAGGGCCAGGACAAGGTGTCAAGAAACAGCACCCCAATATAGTTACAGACAAGGTTTACTGCATGCCTGCTATCAGCCAAGCACCGCATTAAGTGTTGCCCATATATTCACTCTCATAATCTTCAGAAACTTCTATGAGGTCATGTTTGTTGTTATCCCATTTTATTGAAGAGGAAACTGAGGCACAGAGAAGCCAAGGCCCTTGCCTGAAATTTCACAGCCAAGTAGTGGCAAAGCCAGGATTCCAAACCAGGAGGTCTGGCTCTGCCTGAGCTTAATCACCACATTATATCGCAGGCACCACCGAGAGAGTGAGAGACAGAGAGAGAGAGATACACGTGTGTGTATCTTCACCACCATTTCCGTGAAGCACAGCTCAGTGATGTTATAGGCAACTAGGATCCCAGGATAAGAAATTAATATAATACATTAGGAATTGCCCTTCTTCTTCTTTCTCTTTCTCTCCTTCTCGCAACCCCCTTCCTCCCCCCTTCTCCTCCTTCTTCATCACCATTGCCCTCACCTTCATCTAAATTAAAAGTCATCTTCTGAGCACTTGTGCGTGTTCAGGGGTTCTCCGGAAGCAAGAAATTCATCTGGGAGTTTCCAGGCCAAGACAGATGTACTGGCCTAGACAGACATTGGGGACATCCTCACGGTGAAGTAGCCTAGGATAGATGAGGTTGTAGATGGGGAATAACTGGGGAAGAGCTATATTCACGTTCCACATCAGCCAAGGGTTAAGTGGTACACGGTTCAGAGAGTTTTATGTTCAGTTTTATGTGTAGTTTGGGATGAGGTTATCACTTCTCCTCTAATTAGCGCAAGAAGGCTTCCCCAGGAGCTGCTTTTGGGAGCTCTCCTGCTGTCTCGGCTTTGCCATCTGTCCCCAAGAGTGAGAACTGGATAGAGCAGCGGGAGGGAAAAGTGCTAGATTGGGAGTCGGGGTGCCTGGATCTTTGGCCTTGGGTCTGCCTCCAGCTTGGTGTGTGACCTTCAGTAAATTACATTTCCTTCCTGGATCTCCACTTCCTCACTTGTAAAATGAGAGGTTAAGACTTATTGGTCTACTAGGCTCCTTCAGTGGGTGTACTCCCTGAAGTCTAACAGTTGTGTGCAGGTGGGCAGGTTGTGCACCGTGCAAGGATACTCAGGCAAGGGGTGGCCAGGGGCTGAAATCCAGCCTATGCCCTCCTCACCAGCCCATGCACCATGATGGGGCCTGCATTCATCTGGAGAAAAAGGCATCTTTTTCTAATTTGCACAGAGGAATCACATGGATCAGCAGTGACCCTGCTAGCTCCCCACGCAGATCGGCTCCCTGTGGCGCGAGTCGGAGTTGGGGTGTTGGTTAGGGGAGTTCTTTTAATCAGAAAGTGACATTGTAGATTGGGGGATAGAGGAAGGAACAAGGAGAGATTCCATGGTCCGTGAACGTCCAGGGAGTGCTGGGTGAGCAGGGAGCAGTGGGGAAACGCCAGCTCAGAGCTAAACTTTGGATAGAAAGGGAGGTGACGGTGGGTGACCCACATGGGATGGGCCCTTGGGCTGAGGTCAGGGTATCCCTGGGAGCAGTGGTTCTCCCTGTGGCCCCCCACCCACCGCCCAGCCTAGCTCTCTCCTGTCTCCTGTCACCCCAAAGCAGTCAGTCCCTTTGGGGTGGCTCTTTTGGCCGAGCTCCCCTTTAGAGGGAGATGGGAAGGGTTTGGGTTTTGTCCACGGCCCTCTGAGAGGGCTGTCGACTTTTAGAGGGTGTTCCTTACCCAACAAATGGCTTTGGAGGCCCTCTCTGGGCCAGGCCCTGTGGTGAATGGACAGGCAGGGACCCTGCCCTCAGGGAACTTACAGTCTAACAGTGCTTTTGTCCATGGGTCTAAAAGGAAATGACCCCTGTCCCTTGAGATGGCGAGGTCCGTGGACATTGTCGGATGACAGTCTGGTCCCTACCCTGGGCTCAGTTCAGTCTTAGGCAAAGGGTCTTACCCTACATCTGGGGACTCTGAGAGGCTACTCCCTTGGGCCTCAGTGGCTCTTGAGAAGTAGGAGATCGAGTGGGGACAGGTTTCTGAGGCCCCCAGCACCCGGGGGGAATGTAGGGGTCACTTTGGAGGTGGGGATGGGGATGAAGGGCTTCCAGAAGGGAGGAGGGGAGGTGTGCAGGCTGGGGGACTCTGCTGGGGGAGCAAAGCCTCACTTTCACTTGGCGGGGGCTGACTGAGATGGCGGGGACGTGGGAGTGGGCCCTGAGGGGGGCTTGTTCTGTGAGGTGATCCGTGGCTGACCACAGCCTGGCTTCTGGAGACCACTTCTTGTCCCTCCCCCTTCCTGAGTCAATCTGAAATCCCGCATCACGTGCTATTCGATGCTCCTTCACCAGAGAAAGTACCCCCTTCTGTGTAACTCGAAGTTGCTCGCACTGCAGGTCCTGTTCGTACTCACACAGCCCAGCAGTTACAAGTTTGGGGTGCCAAGGCTGTCTTCTCAGCAGTCCCAGGTGGGTGGGTGTGGAATGGTGCGCATTTAGGCCCCGGAGCTGTCGTCTCTGCAGTGGCGACTCCAGGCAGGCCTTATGCCCGGACCAGGCAGGCCCACGCCACTCTCCCGGGTGCCCCTACTCCTGTTCTCCACAAGAACGGGGCCGCAGGGAGGCTGGTCATGTGTCTCTCACTCACACGGTGGCTGTACCAAGTGCCATTTTGTTTTCAGGATGTCCTCTGCCCCCTGGCTGACTTGCACGCAGTCTGTGATCCCCAGTGAAGTGGGACGTGGGCTCGGAGCAGCTTATGCTGGAGGGGCAGCTGCCCTGGAATGGGAGCAACAGTGGGTCCTCTACCCTGTATTATAACCACAGCAACAGTGACGATGACGATGATGATAACGATGAAGATAATCGAGAGTTGACATTTATTGAGCTCTTACTATGTGCCAGACCCCATTCTAAGCGCTTACACACTAATATGTAAGCAACACAAAATTATCTTACAGTTCTGCAGGTTAGAAGTCTGACACAGGTCTCACTGGGCTAAAAATCAAGGTGTAGGAAGGGCTGCATTCCTCCCTGCTGATTCTAGTGATTCCATTTCCTTTCTTTTTACAGCTTCCAGAGCCTGCAGCCCTTGGCTTGTGGCCCCCTCCTCTGTCTCCAAAGCCAGCAATGTTGCATCTCTCTCATGCTTCTTCTGTCATCACCTCTCTCTCTCTCCCCAAAAAGCTTCTCTGCTTTTAAGTTCTCATGTGATTAGGTTGGGCCCACCTAGATAATCCAGACCAATCTATCTCCAGAGCCATACTTTAAACACATCTGCAAAATTCCTTTACCATGTAAGGAAACATATTCACAGGTCCCAGGGATTAGCCATGGACATCTTTGGGGTCCACTATTCTGCTCCCACAATATAATTGAACTTTTTCATGTGATGGACCAATGAGGTAGGTAGTGTTACTACCCCCATTTCAAAGATAAGGAAACTGAGACACAGAGAAGCTAGGTAACTTGCCTGAGGTTCCCTTGCGAGTGGTAATATATTAGGGATTCAAATGAAGGCAGCCTGACTCCAGAGTTGTATCTTAGTCACTGTGACAAAAGCTGAACCTGAGAGTGGGAGGCAGAAGACGTCCACGTTTCACGTGGTGAAAGGCAAGGTCCCCTAGATCAGCCGAGCAGCGGTTCAATAAGTTTATTGAGTACCGACTAAGTGCCAGGTCCCGGGAGGGGTTTCGGGGAGGTTTGACGGAGCTCCAGTCCAGGCCCCAGTACGAAGCTCATTCTCTTTCCACATCCTGTTGCTGTATGAAGGGATGGGGCCCTCTAGCTGGGAGGTTAGCTGGGAGAGAGGATTGTGCTCTAGTGGGCATGGTGCCTGGGGCTCAGGTGGAGAACTGGGTTGCCCTGCAGCCCACAGGACCCTGCTGGACCGGCCCAGAGCCCTTGAGGGCCGGCTCACTGGACTATTCCTGCCCATCCATCATGATGGGGAATGGACCCTCAGTGAGACTGAGACCTGCAAATCATGGAAATTAAGACCAGTTAGAGGGGGAACTGGCAGTCCCTTGGTAGGACTTCTGGCCACAGAGCCGGCTCTGGTACTTTATGGATGTTTCCTCCCATTTTGTGGTCCAGCTGGAAGGTAGAAGCAAGCCAGCTCAGCACAAGGCCTCATCTAGATGCTTCTGGACCACTTAGAGGGAGAGCCCCACCTCAACAGGATCCACAGCTCCCGCCGCAACCTGCACAGGCCCTGCTTTCCTGTCCACGGGGACTGCTAAAGTCAGCACTTAGCCCGTGGAGCCCTCTCAGCCCCACACAGCGGTTCCTTTATTTTCATCTCTGCTCCGTCCTCCACACAAGACCTCTGGAGTCTCGAGCCCGGGAGCCGCAGGAGGGAGAAAGGACGGCAAGTCACCTTGCCGGGCTGCGGGCACCTCGCCGCCCTGCCTCTGCTCCCCTCCCTCGGCGCTCCCGCATCACCCGCCCCACCTGCTGGAAGGGCTCCCCCTTTCCTGCCGGGGTGACTCCCGATAAAACCCTTCTGCCTTCAGGAGGCTAAGCTCTTGGAAGGTGTGCAGGCTGGAGTAGGAGGGCCCCACGCCCCTGGTGGTGCCGGCAGGACGGTGCCATTGATGCAAGGACAAAAGTAAAATGCATTCTCCAGCTTCCCAGGTCCTTGGCCACCTTTAGTCCTTGCCCCTTCCTCATCCTTGTCCATCACCCCATGCTCTTCCTGTGATGAGGACAGAGATGGGCCTGTGCCCTATGGGGAGGGCTGGAGCCGAAGGGGCCTGAGAAGGGCAGAGGCTTAGCTGGAATGGGGGGAGGGGTATCTGGGAAGAGGAAAGCTGGTTGTCTGAACCCTCCTCTGGGTGGAGCCTGTGACACTTCAGGGGGCACCCCTTGCCCCCACTCTGCCCTGGGGTCTGATTTTTTTTTTTTTACATCTTTATTGGAGTATAATTGCTTTACAATGGTGTGTTAGTTTCTGCTTTATAACAAAGTGAATCAGTTATACATATACATATATCCCCATATCCCCTCCCTCTTGCATCTCCCTCCCTCCCACCCTCCCTATCCCACCCCTCTAGGTGGTCACAAAGCACCGAGCTGATCTCCCTGTGCTATGCGGCTGCTTCCCACTAGCCATCTATTTTACGCCTGGTAGTGTATAGATGTCCATGCCACTCTCTGGGGTCTGATTTTTTAGGTCAGGCCCACTGGGCTGGGTTGAGTTCACCTTCTGGAGAAAGAGACCCAAGTCGGGTGGAGGGGCCACCCTGCCCTGGGCCTCTGAGCCGGCCATCAGCTGACCTTTGCTTCTTCCGTCACAGCGGCCCTGGACTCCCAGCCTCACCTGACTCAGCTGCAGTTGGAGCCTCGTGATGGAGACACCAGGGCCAGGTGGTGTGTCTAGCACAGAAAGGAGACAGAGCTGGACGGGATGGTGCCCACGCCCCGGTTCGCACAGGTGAACCTGGGGGAGGGGAGGAGATAGCCAGGTCATAGGGAAGCCTGGACCTGGATACTTGGAGACAGGTGGGTGAGAGAGGCCGCGTGGGGGAGAGGCACAGCCTCTGCCCAGGTACCGGCAGCTCCACCGCAGCCATGAGCCCATCTCTCCTCTCTCAGCCTCCAGCTGAGGCTGCTAAGGTCGTTAAACTCCACCATTCTGTGACAAAGCATGGTCAGCTCGACCTCCTGACTCATCTCACTGGCCCTGGGCACACGGCTTAACCTCTCTGTGCCTCGATTTCCTCGCCTGTAAAATGGGAATAACAATAGTATCTTCCTCATAGGATTATTATAGGGATTAAGCGATTGAATTACTTACAATGTATAAAATGGTACCTGCCACACAGAAAGTGTTATACAAGTATTAGCTATTATATTATTACTCATGTCATTAAAAAGACCATACTGTGCTTTTTAAGACTTTAGGGTCTGGAGTCAAGCAGACTTAGGTTGGGGTCCTAGCTGTTCCACAAATAAGCTGTGTGACCTTGGGAAAGTTGTATAACCTTTCAGAGCCTCAGTTTCTTTTTCTGTAAAATAGGTCTAACTTCACAAAGCTGCTGTGATGATTACGTGAGACAACTGAATACATTTGCTAAGTGAATTGTAACGTACCTAACACAATACACTGCTTCATCTTCCTGGCTGGATATTAGATTTAGGACAGTCTCTAAGGAGCAGGTAGGACTCCTGACAAATAGTCATGACCTTCCAAGTGGCTGCTCTTGATTGGACACTGTGAGCACCCAGAGCAGGACTATGGTTCTGTTCAGAACCAGGCCCAGAAATGGTGTGGTGGTGGCGGCAGGTGAGGTGGTGGGGACTTGGCCCTGCCTGGGCTTCTCACACTGGGAGTGCACGGATGCACGGCCGTGGCCAGACCCACGAGGGGCACAGATGGGCTTTGTCCTCAGTGGGCGTCTGCGGACAGCGATGGCGCGCCCAGGGTGCTCAGACTCAGTGGGGAAGAGTGAGAGAAGCATCACACCCCAGACAGCATTCCCTGAACTGCAAATCTGTTACTTATACACTCTCACAGCTCTCTAGTTTTTAATTTTTTAATTTATTTGTGGCAGTGTTGGGTCTTTGCTGCTGTGCACGGGCTTTCTCTAGTTGCGGCGAGTGGGGGCTACTCTTTGTTGCGGCGTGCGGGCTTCTCATCGCGGTGGCTTCTCTTGTTGCGGAGCACGGGTTCTAGGCACGCTGGCTTCAGTAGTTGTGGCACACGGGCTCAGTAGTTGTGGCTCGCGGGCTCTAGAGCGCAGGCTCAGTAGTTGTGGCACACGGGCTTAGTTGCTCCATGCCATGTGGGATCTTCCCAGACCAGGGCTCAAACCCGTGTACCCTGCATTGGCAGGCGGATTCTTAACCACTGCGCCACCAGGGAAGTCCCCCAGCTCTCTATTTTTGTCTTTAACTGCTCTTATCACAATCTGTAAATACGTAAATTTTTTAGTGATTATTGAACGTTTGTCTCCCCCGCCGAAATGTAAGCTCCTGAGAGTAGAGACCACGTCTGGATGGCTCATCATGGGATCCTAAGGTTTAGACCAGCATCTAGCACGCAGTCAGTGCTCAATAACTTTTTGATGATTGAATAAATAATAATAACAGTTAGCACTTATTTAGCTTTTGTTATGTGTCAGCCATTGTCCTAGGCACTTGACATATATTGACCCATTTAAACTTCACAGTGCTCCTATGAGGTAGTTATTAATATTATCGCTATTTCAGAGATGAGGAAACTAAGGTACAGAGGGGTTGAGTTACTTGCCCAAGATTACACAGCCATCAGCTGGTGAAGCTGGGATTCAAGCCAGGCAGTTTGGCTCAAGAGTCCATGCTTTCAGCAGCAGTGTTATGCTGCTTCTCTGAAGCAATGAATGAATGAGGCGCATTAGATATTTATAGCATTTACTGCGTTTGGATAAATGAACTTTGGTGGAGGGAGTGAATGGTGTGACTCCTGCAGGTTAGGCTGCATGGTCCTGATGAATAGAACACAAATGGCCTTTAAGGACCCTTTGGAGGAAGTCTGCTTCCCATTGCCCAGCCTCTCCCCGGTCAGCTGCTGAAGGGTAGGGGTGACTGTGCACTCAGGGGTCTCTAACTCGCCCTGGTTTCTGGCTCCTTCTCTCTAGGATTAAGGAAGTGCAAGAACAGGCATGAGCTCAGGAACCTGAATTTCCTGTCCTGGTCTCTGCCTCCTCCCAGGCCTCCTGTGTCCCTAGAAGTACCTGCTGATGGGGTGGGGGTGGGGGGACTGCTTTGTCACTGCAGGAGGGGGTGGGGAAGGTGAGTGATGCTCCTATTCTTTGGTTCCTGGTTCCTGCCACACTGGTTCCCCAGCTGTGCCCCCTTCCTGACTGATATCCCTGCACCCCCTTCAGCATTTCTCTCCTCCCCACCCCCTCCCCTGCTTGGTTCCTGGCATGATGGCTCTTTCTTCTGGCCAGACTTCCCCCCGCTGCACTCACCTCTTGCCCATGCACTGGTCTCTCCCAGGAACATTCGCATCCTGTGTGATGAGCAAACACGAGGAACATGACCTCTGCTGTCCTCTCAGCAACCAGCCTCAGCTCCTCCCCTGGGACTCCCATCCTTCAGGGAGGGGGCATGTTTCAGCACAGTCCTGTAGTCCTCAGCACCGTTGGTCTTTATCACAACTGAGGTGTGATAAGAGCCCAGATAAAGAGCCAGATGTGGGGCCTGGTGAGACAGGCAGCTGCCTGGCACTCGTCTGTGCTACAGAAGTATTAAGAGGTGGAGAAGCTTTGCAATGACTTGAGGTTCTCCTTTCAGGGAGGTGTGGGTAGAAGAAATCCTTTGATCACTTACAATGGATGGGGGGTTAACTCCCAAAAGGACCACCTGAGATGGACCACAAAACTGCCTTCTAAGTGGCAGTGGGATGGGGGTGTTAGGGAGAGAGAATCCAGTTCTCCTGAGAGCTTTGGCTTTGCTACTTGGGAATGCAAGTTTAGGGCCAGAGCTGAATTGCTCAGGACTTGAGGGGGACATGGCTCTGTCCTTCAGAGTCCTCCTTCTCTGCCTCTGCTCCAGCCTACACCTCAGAGCTCAGGCTCCACTCCAAACCAATGGAGAATAAACCTTCCAAGAACATTGATGTGAACATCCTCTGGCTCTGGTTGAAGGGAGAAAGCTGAAAGTTGGTGGTTGAGAAGCAGAGGATCTGTACTGTGGTCTCGGCTCCATTATTAATACAAGTTACGTCTCTTCAAGCCTCTTGTCTTTACTTACAATGTGGGGTGAGGCACTTAGACCACATGATTTCTAAGGTTACTTCCAGCTTTAGGGTTTCAGTGACTTTGAATAAGAAGCTACCCCCTGGGAGCATGAATTAAGAGGCTAGAAAGGGAAGGACCTACTTGGTGGTGGGCACAATGCCAGGGACTGCACATACATTACCTCATTTAATCCTCACAAGGGCGCTATTCTTTTTTTTTTTTTTTTTCCCTAAACAGAAGAAACTACAACTTAGAAAGGCCCAAGTATTGCTCAAGGTCACCCAGTATGAGAGGCAGAGATACAATCTGAAGTTGAGGTTGTGTGACTCAAGGTCTGTACTTGGTGCCCTGCTCGGAGACAGAAGTGGGTGTGGGGTGTGGGCTGGGTGCGGGTACGGATTTGGTGGTTGCTGTACCGAGAGCAGAGACTTGTCCCAGGCTGGAGACGATCGTATTCCTGGGATATCAGGCCCTGAGGAGGAAGGTGGGGTAGGGTGACAAGCATGGCAGGTGAAGGCAGGGGAGGACCTTCGCAGCCCCTGAGGGGGTCTGTCAGCAGGGTCCCAGGGAAGGGGACACTGGGGGCTGCCTGGCCCCCAGAAGTGTGAGAGCACATCTGTGAAGGGCGTCCGGTGCTGTGCGCTGCCTGCCCTCCCCACTCCCTTTCCGGGTCCCTGGGGCAGGCCCCACGCTGCACACATGCACAGACGTGCTCTGACATCTTGTGTCACACGCCCCATCGCAGACACAAACAACCTGCATGCTGGCTCGCTCCGACAGCACTTTACCTGCTGGCCTCACCTTGTTCCCACTTTACCCCCTGGCCTCACCCTGTTCCCAGCCGCACCCACATCCAGTCTGCAGGTGCATGTGTGTGTGTGTGTGTGTGTGTGTGTGTGTGTGTGTTCCTTCTTCCTCGGCCTGCAGAATGCTATGCTCTGTTGGTTTCTCTTGGGTTTGCACAAACACATGCACAGTCTGATAATCTCTCTGTTGTGGGTTTCCTTTACACACACACACACACACACACACACACACACCTCTCCTTCTAAACTGCTGCTTCTCAGCAGCTTCTCTGCTGGTCTTCCCTTCTCTCCAATCCACACACAACTCTGGGTCCCAGAGAGCCCCAGGAATCTTGAAAGGGCCCAGGAGGTTTCTTCTCTTGTTTTCCTCCTCACTGCTCTCTCGAAGGCTCACCCAGCCTGGCTGCAGGGCTGGGCAGGTCCCCTGCTGGAAGTGGCATCTCTGGGATCCGGAGAATGGCTATGTGGGTGGGGGCAGGCAGGGCTGGGAAGGGATTTGTTTGCCTTGGCTTCTTTTCTGTGAACATTTTTGTCCATTTGCCACGATGTTTCATTGGTTTCAGCTGATGTCATTCTGGCGCCTGGGAGAGGCTTGACATCCAAGCAGAGCGTGAAAGTGGGGGTGGGGAGGGGTGCAGAGCACTGACCCTGGAGTCAGGAAACCCTGCTTCTAGCTCTAGAACCTCGGTTTCCTCATCAGATGTATAAGGGGTTCAGAGCTGATGATCTCCAGTGTAGCTCTGAACTGTTGAGATGCTAGGAGACCTCTGCTTTATTTAAAATCTGTCTTCACCCTGATCATTCCTGATCTCTCTCTGTAGCTCATTTGTATGCACAGGCATCATCCGTACAAACACGCAGTTACACGCATGCACCACACTTACCCCATCCGAATGCAGCTACGCTCTTTTCCAGGAACTTCCTCAACTCAGCTGGGCCCCAGGCCCATTTTCAGGATGGGGGTTGCAAGTAGAGGGATATGTGTGTGTGTGTGCGTGTGCACATGCATATAAATGCGTGCACACGCATGCGCACACGCGCACACACTCACACCACTTTGAGGTGTATCTCTGGGTTGAAATGCCCCCCCCATGACAATGACCTGGGAAGTCACTAGCCTCTCCACCCATTCCCACACCCCCTCCCCTAAGAGTAAAGACCCGAATCCACAGTCTTGTTCTTGCTGGGCTCCCTCCCCCGCTTGACTGTAAAGAAGAAAAAGGAGGTGGGAGAAGCCCAGGAGGGGTGTGGAATGAGCGCGGGGGCCTAGAGCGTCAGAGCTGGAAGGGGCCGCCTTGACCACTAGTCTAGTCGGCAGGTTCCAGACATTTCACTTAAAGTGCGGAACCTTGGTTCTGACCAACTCTCACCTGGACGTGCAGCTACTCAGCATCCCCCTGCCCCTGATCACCACTCCTACTGCCTCGTGAGCGAGCGAGCTTCCTGTGACCCCTTGGAGCTTTGGCAAATACGGCTTAAAATCCACCCATCTAGCCCATTGGTTCTCCAGTGTGGGCCTTGGACCAGAGGCAGCAGCCATCACCTGAAGACTTATTAGCAATGCAGGTTCTCAGGAGGCCCCACCCCAATCCTGCTGAATCAGAAATCTGGGGTGGGCCCAGCGATCTACACTTAAGCCCTCCTGGTGGCTCTGTGGCAGCTGCAGTTTCAGAAGCACTGGGCTAGCACAACCGTCTGTTTGTAGATGAGGAATGCAGGCCCAGAGAGGGGTCTGAATTACCCAAGGTCTCAGAAAGCGCCATGTGGTCAGGCTATGACTCTAGGCCGATGGCCTGTCTATAGATGGCTGTGTGGTGATGCCCTGGAACGTTCTTGCCTTATTGCCTCTCCTTCCCCCGGGCTGGATTGGAGCCCTTTCGTTCAGGGGGGCTGCACTGAGTGGTGGGCAGTGAGGGCAGCCCCCGGGCCCGTGCACATGAAGAGGGGTGTGTATAAGGTCCCACTGTGGGCGAAGACTCAGGGCGTGGCTGGTCATCACACGTGCGGTACGTCTATGAAGTCTTCTCAGAAGAGGCAGGTTCCAGAAGACAAGACTCCAGGAAACAGAGACTCTGTTTGACACAGGCCAGGGTGAGGGAGGGAGTGAGGAGGGCAAACCTGGCCACGGAGGAGGAGACCCAGGAGGGCCCAGGCTGGCAGGGGAGGGGGTGGCCCCGGGTAGGAGGAGTGGAAGTACTCAGCTCGCCAGCCCTGATACCAGTTCCCCAGAAGCCTGGGAATTTCTCCAGTGAGTTAGGGAGTGTCTAACATCTCCGGCTAATCAACCACTGCCTGCTACCATGGAAGGAGGAGAGGGGAGTTTGGAGCCAGGCAGCTTTGAAAGGCAATGCTGCTCCTTGACAAAGCCAGCCTGGGCGGGTTTCAAAGGCAACTTCTGAGCGGCCCGCACGTTTCATGTTCATTAGATCCTTGCTTCCCAGGCTCCAAAGACAAACAGTGGGATTTAAGGGTTTTCTTTCCCTTTTGGTGACGTTTCGTTCGGAGCTGGGAGTTTTCAGCTGGGGCGGAGGCAGAGCCAGCTGAGACGCTTGTGCCTCCAGTCCATAGCCTCAGCAGAGCCTAGCTCCATCCTTTCTGCACACCGGAAGCTCCCAGGGGTCCTGAAGCTCTGTACCAACCCCCATCCTGAAGTCTAGTTGAGCAGGTACCCATGGCTGTCTGGGCATGGGCTATAAGGGGTGCAGTCCAGCTGCTGCAGGATGCAGAGTTCTTGTTTGTCATTTTCTCCCCGGCACCTACGTGCTCAATAAATGTTTACTGAATGTGTGAGTGAGTGAAGAAATGAATGAGTGTGCTGGTCATTTCCCTGTCGCTCCAAGATCCATTTCTGGTCTTTCTCTGCCCTGTTTGGAGGCACAGGGAACTACATTTCCCAGGATCCCTTACCTACTGGCTTTGGGATGGGTTCAGCCAATTGGAGACACTAGAAGAGGTAGAGAGTAGGAGGAGGGGAAAAGCCAGGATACTTCTTCCCTTGCTCTGTTTCCAGCCAGGTCTCTGTAGCATCCGTGTCTCCTCTTTGGCTCCTCCAGAAGAGCCCCTTCCTGCACGGCCCGTCTCCCTCTGGCAGGCCCACAGCCAGTCCAGCTTCTGTCTGGGGACCTCAGCTCCTGGGCTTCTGGAACACTGCCTGCTCTGTCCAGCCCCAAGAATGTGGTGGCTTCTTGCTGTTGCTGATCTCTGGGTTGTCCTACCTCTTCTACCACTTTACAACCAAATCCCTGATTTAAATCCCTCTGCTTGAAAGGCCTGGGGTGGCTTCTATTTCCTCAGTGAGCTCAGCAGGTTGCACGAGGGACTGTGCTGAGTTTACCCTGCAGAGAGAAGCCTATGTACCAGCAGCAGGTCTGAGCAGGTTTGAGTGGCCTGGGACCTGGAGTCCTACAGACACGGCAGCCTTATTCTGGGCAAGACACCCCGTCCCTCTGCCGAGGCACGTGCCCCTGTGCTGCTGGAGCCCTGGGGCTCCTCCCTCCTATTCCAGTATTGTGCATTCCCTCTGACTCTGCTGCAAAAGCATAAGACGTGGCAAAAAGGAACAGAGAGGTGCAAAAAGTAGAAAGCTGTCTACCACCCGCCAGACCCCGTGTGGGCCTTTAGTCTTTGCCCCGAGTAGGCTCACAATGGCCCTGTTGGGTAGATCATCTTATCCTCATTTTATGGAGGAGGAGACTGAGACTCTAAGAGCTTAAGTGACCTGTTTCCTCAAATGGTAACTCAGTCTGTCCTTTCAGTCTCACTTGTATGCCTTTTCACCTCCCCACCCACCCTCACTGTTTGTGTCACTTTAAACATTCACACAGTCTTTCGCCAGTCTCCTAACTGGGCTGCCTCCCCCAAAGCTCACCTTCCAGCACATCCTCCACACCCTGCCAGGGCCATTTTCTAAAACAGAAGTTGAACCACATATTCCACTGCTTAAACCCTGCCAGAATCCTTACTGCTTAAGGAATAAGGTCCAATCTCCTTGGCCCAGCAGCAAGGCCCTCTGAGATCTGGTCCCAGCCCCCTCCCCAGCTGTGTCTCTTGTCTCCCTCCCCACTCACACCCCACCCATAATTCAGTCTCATGGAGCCTCTGTTAGTGTTTCTTTAACAGAGCTGGTGGGTCATACCTCCGTGCCTTTTCCAGGCTGTGCTCTCAGCCACGAGGACCTCCCCACCTTTCCTCCCTCTCTCCCATCTCCCTGGGAAGCTCCAGCTCCTTCTTCAAGACCGGGCTTTGGCATCTCCCTCTGTGGAACACCTTGCTGGCTCCCCTGCTCCAGGTGGGTCCCTTCTCCCTGCTCCCATGCACCTTTGTCTTCTTGTTCCTGCCTTGCATCCATCACACTGCACTGTGACCATTGGTTCTCGTCTCCACTTCCCCTGCTAGACTGCAAGTTCCTTGAGGGCAGGAACTGTGTTTCATTCATTCATTCATTCATTTATTTAAAAATGCTTATTGAGTACTAACTTTATGCTAGGCACTGTGCCTGATGCTGGGATACTTGGCTTGTGTCACAGAGTACACGGTCTAGTGTGGAATAATTCATCACACCAGTAACAGTAATAATAAACGATCACACCAATACATATATAATTATAGCTTATAAAGGAAAAGTAAAGCGTGTGATATCCTTGGAATAATTCCTGATTCCAGGGAGTATTCAGTATATGCTACTTTTCTACCCCAGCTCTAGCCCCGTACACCAGGATGTATATTTATTGCTGTATGTGTAGCACTGTTCCCAGAGTGGGGACATTTATCCCTGCAGGTCTGTGAACTTTCTGTAGGAGGTTCTCTTTTTCTTCAGCTCCTGTCCAGGGGCTGGCACACAGTAGGTATATGATAAATGTGGGTTGACTTAAAAATGGAATTATAGGGACTTCCCTGGTGGCACGGTGGTTAAGAATCCGCCTGCCATTGCAGGAGACACAGGTTTGAGCCCTGGTCCGGGAAGATCCCACATGCCACGGAGCAACTAAGCCCATGCACCACAGTTACTGAGCCAGTGCTCTAGAGCCCATGGGCCACAACTACTGAGCCTGTGTGCCTAGAGCCCGTGCTCCGCCACAAGAAAAGCCACCTCAGTGAGAGGCCCGTGCACCGCAATGAAGAGTAGCCCCCGCTCGCCGCAACTAGAGAAAGCCCATGTGCTAGCAACGAAGACCCAACGCAGTCAAAAATAAATAAATAAATTTATTAAAAAAAATAAAATTATATCCCTGTGTGTGAGTCAGGGTGGCCTTACTATCCGGAGGAGCCCAGGCCACTGGGCAGCGCGGTCAGGGCTCTGGACATGGCTGCCCTTCCTCTCCCTGAACACTCTCTCCCCCATGGCCACGGAGATCAGGAAAAGGGGAGTCCTTTCAGCTCTGTTACTTACTAGTTGTATGACTTTGGGCAAGTCATGGAGCCTCAATCTCTCTGAGTCTCAATCTCCTCACCTGTAAAATGGAGATGATAATAGTATTGGTGTCATAAGCTTGCTATGAGGAGGCTTAAGTTAACACAGAAAGTATTAGAGCCATGCCTGGCATAGAGTAGACAGTCCGTAGAGCTGCACTATTATTATTATCATTACCATTTCTACTGCAGGATCCTAGTGAATGTCTGACCATCACCTGCATGTGTCTCCCCACCAGATCCCACACACAGCCCAGCCCCCTCTGGCCTTGCATGCGACTGGAGTCCCAACCTTTCCTCTTGCTAGGAGGCTGTGGGTAACTGGGTCTTAATTAAGCCTGACTGGGGTGTGATTAGTGGCTGCTGTGTGAGTCAGCAGCAGGCCAGGGTGGGGAGAAGACTGGGGGGTGGGGGGGGGGCGGAAAGCAGAGAGAGTGGAACAGAAGGCTGCTGCTGCCTGGGGCTGGATTTCCAGGCTCAGTCAACCCGCTTTCCTTAACAACTACGGGGGACAGGGTGAGCAATCCTTGGTCTCAGCAGCCACCCCATCCTAGCACCAGAGCTGTAGCTCTGCAGTTGCTACTCGCTCATTCATTCAGCAAATACTGCACGCTTACTACTTCCAGGCACTGTCCTAGGTGCTGGGCGGGAGGAGTGGACAACATGGACACAGGTCGTTGCCCCCATGTAACATACAGACTGGGGGGAGGGGCACAGAGAGGTACGTAGAGCTTACGATGCCCTGTGCTGACTGCCACCATGGGGGGTGGCACCCAGGAGACCCCAGGAAGAGCTGGCTGGCCTTTCCCTGCTCTGAGTATCTTGTCCTGCATAGCCTCCCATCATATCTTGAGGTGACCTTATTTCCGTACCTGTCTACCTCCCCACCAACGGTAAGTCACCTGAGGGCACAGACCATGTGACGTCGTTCTCTGTCCCTCCGGCTCTTGGCATAGCTCTTGGAACATAGCAGGTGCTCAAAAAATTGTTTGTTTGGTTGAATGAACCCCAGCTCAGGAAGCTCAGGCTGTATGACCCCCCTAGAACAGGGATTGGCAAACCATAGCCTGCGGGCCCAATCCTGCCTCCAGCCAGGCTATTTTGTAGAGCTCTCAAGCTAAGAATGGTTTCTACATTTTTTAAGGGGTGAATTGTTTAAAAAAAAAAAATCCAAGAGTAATATGCTGCAGAGACATCCATGGCTGTAGAGCCTAAAATATTCACTGTCTGGTGTTTTATAGAAAATGTTTGCTGCCCCTTGGTCTAGAAGCTTTTGTCTGCATCTCCCTTATTTACAAAATGAGGAGCTTGGTTTAGGTACCACAAAGGTTCCTGATGTGGAGTCATGGGACCCTGAATTCCATAGCTCTTGTCTCTGTCCTTGAAGGTCCCGTGTTACACTCCTGTCACCAGTGGCCCTGCACACAGCAGGCGCTCAGGTGACGTCGGCTGGCTGGCGGTATGGTGGCGGGAGAGGGAATTAGCTCAGAGCCTGGCTCCGTTGCCACACAGCTGTGAGTTTAGGCAAGTTATTTAAGTCCCAGAGCCTCAGTTTCCTCACCTGAAAAAATGAGGGTAGTAACTTAGCACCTGTTTCCTAGGGTGGCAGTGAGGTTTATTTGTTTTCTGGCCACACCACATGGCAGGTGGAACTTCCCTGACCAGGTGTTGAACCCCTGCCCGCTGCGGTGAAAGTGTGGAGTCTTAACCACTGGACCACCAGGGAAGTCCAGCAGTGAGGCTTAAAGGAGATAACTAAAGGTGGAGGTGCTCTGTAAGTTCTACGCTGCTGTTCAATTGCTAGAAGCTACTGCTACTGTTACTGTTGGACATATATTGTTAGTTAGTCCTGCTTGATACAATTTAACTCATGGGGTGGTTTCTGGGAGAAGGATGGTCTGGTTCTTGAAGGTCAAGGTGGATTCTAAAGCTGCCCATCAGAAAGGCCCAGGGTGAGTGAGCTCGGTGATGGGGTTATCTATGGTCTTGAGGGACCCTCTGCCTACTCCTTTCAGACTGTGGGAAGGGACAGTTGATTAAGACTTGGGGAGGGTGAACCCCCAGAGCCTTGATCCCTGAGGATTCCCTGGGGCAATGGATGGAGCCAGACCTGCACAGCGGTCTCACCTCTGGCCCTACAGTCGCCTCTGTTCCCTGGGAGCGAGAATTTGGCTTTCCGGCCTAGCCTGGCTCCCCCGACTCACTGCCATTGGATCTATCTTCGTCTCTCCATAACCTTGACTCATCTTTGTTTAGAATTTTCCTTTTGATGAGCTCTCCCATATATATCCACTCTGTTTTCTGCAAGAACCCTATGTGGTAGGGATATTACTCCCCACTTTTATAGATGAAGATACCGAGGTTCAGGGAGGTTCAGCAACTTGCCCGGAGTATCCCAGCTGGGATGAAATCTGGGTTTCTTACTGCCAGGGCTCTTTCTGTCACACCACACTGCCTTTCTTCACCTGCCTCAGCTGTACTAACGCATCTATCTTCTCCCGGTCCCGCTCCCACTGCTTTGCTGCCCTTCGCTTCATCCCAGCTGACTCACAGGCCAGACAGGCCGGGGAGAATCCCCTTCTACCCACTCTCCGCCGCCCCCCACCCCGGCCCCCGTGCCCCGTCCTGGTGTAGGAGCAGGCCTGCCCTTGCAGTGGAAACCTGTTGTAACGACAATGGCGCTTGGGGCCCTCCCTCGACTGGCCCTGCCCCCTGGAGGGTCTGGGGTAGAGCTGGCTGGGGAAGGCGCACACCAGGAGTGCCAGGGAGGAGATGCCAGCTTCAGTTACCATGACATGGAGTGTTTATGCTGCCACGGGGTCCTGGGTGTCACACTGCATTAGGCGGGCACTCAGGGCCTACTCCCGCCAGCCAAGAGACCAGCTGCTCGTCCTCTCTCCCTTCCTCCTCTGCCATACTCAGTGACATTCCTGACCCTGGAGATACATTTAGGGTCTCCTGGGTGCCCGGCCTTTGGAAGATGCCACTTTCTAGGGACTGAGTGTTCGACTGGGGCCAGGAAGCCTTGGTCCCTCAACAGTTTCATCTGACCTCCTCTGGGGGCAGGCTCCTAGCTCCTGGTTTGACTGGGAGCATCCAGGCTTTGAGGACCCAGCAGTCCCTCTCTGTGGTCTCAGCCCAGAGGTGATGCCCTGCAGAATCCTGGACGCAGGGGTACCTGCAATGGGGGAGATCTCAGACCTTAACTTCCCCAAGACAGGACCCTGATGGGTTTACGGGGAGACCTAGAGCCCCCCACCCCCGGTGTGGCTTCCTCTTCTGCCTTGCCCGTCTTCAGCTTTGTGTCTGCCACTCTCCCCCGTTTCCTCTGTACTCGGCAGTAGGTTGAGGACTGGGGGGCGATGGGCACTGAAGGGAGATCAGAGAGGGCCCAGGTCCACTCCCTGAGGAAGAAAGTGTTTGGGGGGCACATGACTCTGTGGGTACCCAGCCTGAGGAGTGACGGGTGCGGGGGTAGAAAGCGTGAGCTGGGTACAAGCTCAGACCCAGAGCACAGGGGCTGCTTCATCATCCCCTCCTCTCCAGGCCTTCCTAACTGTCCCCTCAGGGTCTGGCCCGAGCCTCCCTTTCCAGCTCCATCACCCCCAGACTTGAGTCTTCCCTATGCTCTGCCTATAGCCTTACCACCCTGCCGCCTCCATTGTATCCACTAGGTTGCTGACACCCTAAAGGCTGGCCCCCTTCACCACCTAGAAAGAGTCTACTAATCCTTTGCATCTCCTCTCAAGACCCACCTCCACTGTGAGGCCTCCCCTCACCGCCGCTCCCACTGGAATGCCACCCAGATGGCACATCTCCATTGTAACTACATCTGCCTATATGTGGCTTGGTTGTTGATGTTTCTCTCTGACTCTAGACAGTCAGGGACAATGTCTTCATCGCCTTGGGACCCTCAGCAGTAGCTCTGTGCTTGGCCTACATTGTTGACATTTAATAAATGTTTAGAACATGCTTGAATTAGTAAGCTAATCAATGACTAGGGCCATGGGAGACGTGCTCAAGTGATCCTCCCCACCCCCCGTCCCTTCCCAGTGTCCCCCACTCTTCCGCATGGGACAGGGAGAGACAGGTCTCAGAGCCCACAGTCCAGATGCCCATAAAGGGGCTTGGAAATCTGAGACTGGGCTCCCAGGAGAACAGCAGCATCTCCAAAGAGCCTCCCCCAGACCTGTCCCCCACATCATTCTTGGATAGCCCCTTGGACAGTGCTCTTTCCAAATTTCTGGCATTCAAAGCGGAACCCAGCCTCCGAGCTCAGCACGCTAAGCCCTGAGGAGCTGCATTGCTCTGGCTCCGTCACCTCGACCGGCTCCAAACTAGGTCAGGTCCTGCTGCCGGCCAGCAGGAGTTGGCCAGCACTGACTGCCCAGTGGCCTGGCCACGTGCTTGCAGCTCCTGGGGAGCGAGAGCCTGGAAACTGCTGGAGTAGGGGGATAGGAGCTGGGGTGAGTGGGGCAGGGGGTGGAGGAGAAGGTCTGTGCAGGTTGCAGTGCTTCCCTTGCTCCACTCTCAGGAGTGAATTTGCTCCATTCTTTTCCTTATTCAGTCCACAAAGGTTTACTGTGTGTTTGCCTTGTGCCAGGTACTGTACTAGGTACTGGGGTTGGAAGAAGAACTCGTGGGCCAGACACAAACCAACCATAGTAAGATGCACCAGAGTGATGACAAGGTTTGTACCAGATGCCCTGGGCTGCCCAGGAGAGAGGACAATGGGGAGGGTCAGTGGAGGTCAGAGACCATGTCCCAAGGGCCAGCTGCTCACACTATTGCAGGAGCTGCTGACTCCCCTTTATCTCCACCCACACCCTGCCCCCAGGATGTGCTCTAGATATAGCTCCAGATTAGATCTCAAAGGTGTCCTGCCCGCTTGCATGACCATCACCCCGGTCCAAGCCTCCTCTCACCCGGCAGCTGCAGCTGCCCCCCCACCTTTTTTTTTAAAAGAAACTGCTTTTTATTTACTTATTTATTTTTGGCTGTATTGGGTCTTCGTTTCTGTGAGAGGGCTTTTTCTCTAGTTGCAGCAAGCGGGGGCCACTCTTCATCGCGGTGCGCGGGCCTCTCACTGTCGCGGCCTCTCTTGTTGCGGGGCACAGGCTCCAGACGCGCAGGCTCAGTAGTTGTGGCTCACGGGCCCAGTTGCTCCGCGGCATGTGGGATCTTCCCAGACCAGGGCTCGAACCCGTGTCCCCTGCATTGGCAGGCAGACTCTCAACCACTGCGCCACCAGGGAAGCCCGCAGCTGCCCTTTAATGGGGCTCCCTTTCACAATCTAGTTTCCATGTAACAGCGAAAATGATTTTGTTCTAAATATATATTTTACTTTTATTAGGTAATACATGCTCTTGGTACAAAATAGAATGATTTTAAAAACAGGAGTCATGTCACTCCTTTGCTTAGGATCTGACTTCTCATCTACTTAGAACAAACCCCCAATTCCCTGCCTGGCCTACAGAGACCTCCCTAACTTGGAGTCTGCTTGCCCCTCTGATCCCACTTTGCATCACTTCCCCCTCCCCAACAGTGAACCAGTCTGCTCCTCAAACAGGCCAGTCTCCCTGCCTCCCAAGGCCTTTGCACATGCTGTTCCATCTGCCTGCAATGCTGTTCCCCAGACATCTGCTTGACTGCTGCCTCTCATCCCTCTATCTCAGCTTAATGTCACCTCCTCAGAGAGGCCTTCCCTCCTTGCTAATTTAAAGTAGCCATGAGACATTCTATCCTATCACTATATTAAAAAAAAAACAGCTTTATTGAGATATAATTGACATAAAACAAGTTGCACCTATTTAAAATGTTCGTGGATAAATTTTAACATATGTATACACCTGTGAAACCATCACCACTGTCAAGATAGTCGGTGTATCTATCACCCCCAAGTTTCTTCATGTACATTTGTAATCTCTCCCTCCTGCCTCTCCCAGAATTCTCTCCCCCATCCCCTGACACCACTGATCTGCCTTCTGTCACTATAGGTTAGTTTGCATTTTCAAGAATTTCATATAAATGGAATCATACAGGATGTGCTCTTTTGGGGAGGAAAGTCTAGCTTTTTTCATAAAGCATAATTATTTAGAGAATTATCCATGCTGCATGAATCTATAGTTTATTCCTTTGTATTGCTGAGGGGTGCTTGGATAAGGGAGATGGGGCCTGTGCTCCACCCTCATCCCCTGGGCCTTGGTATGGCACATTCCAAAGCCTCAGCTGGGTTCCCTGTCCCCCTGCCCTCTGGTGTCACATTGGATGAGGCTTCTGCTGCAGTAAGGCAGAAGTGGCAGGCAGAGGTAGTGAGGGCTGGTGCCCCATGGGGCAGGCAGAGAGGGAGCAGGAGGGAGCACACAGAAGGAGGAAGGGCAGAGGGCCCGGTGTCAGCTCTAGGTGCCAAGGTGCTGTGATATGGGATGTGGGAGTGGGCACACTCCTGGTGGAACTTTACATAATGCATGGCTTGGCTGTCAATTGCCCTGGGAGCTAATAGAGCCATTTGCATGCTATCACCAGATTGGCTGGGAGAAATAGGAGGGCATTTGTCCCGTGGAGTGGCCTCTGCCATCCTGTGTTGGCACTGGGCTGGACAGGTGTCATTGCCTTCATATGGGAGAAGGCAGCACCTCTCTGGGTAGAGTTGCCATCTTTGTGGCCTAGTCTCCATGACTGGGGTCAGAGGGAGAGGTCTTTAATCAATTCCCAAATAGCAGAGAAGGCAGGCCACTTGTGCTTGGCATTAGAGAGGGATACAGGTCAAATCCTATTAGGTGGGGCTAGAGTGTGGTGTCTTATTTATTAGACATTTGTATTCATTTTCTACTGCTGGATAACAAATGATCACAAAACTACCGGCTTAAAACAACATGCATTTTATCATCTCACAGTTTCTGTGGGTCAGGAGTCCAGGCCCAGCCTAACGGGCTCCTTGCTCAGTGTCTCACAAAGCTGAAATCTAGGTGTTGGCTGGTCTGGATTTCTTTATGGAGTGGGATCTTCTTCCAAGCTCTGTGGTTGTTGGCAGAATATGGTGCCTTGCGGTTGTAGGACTGGAGTCCCATTCTCTTGCTGGCTGTCATCCGGGGACCTCTCTTGGCTCTTAGAAGCACTCAGTTTGTTGCCCTGTAGTCCTCTTACAGGCTCGCTTACCACATGGGAGCTAAATTCTTTAAGGTCTCACCAGGAGACTCTCTCCCCCCTCAGGAAGGGTCAGTCCCTCTTTTAAGAGCTTTCACTGGTTAAGTCAGGCCCACTCAGGATAAACTTCCATTTAATTAACTCAAAATGAACTGATTTGAGACCTTAATTACCTCACTTCATCATCTTCGTGAATCCCACCCACACTGCAGGGAAGAGCATTATACAGGGCACGTGCACAGGGAGGCAGGACTCATGGGGTGACCTTAGCATCCTGCCTATCACAATATTTTAGTGAGAGAGAGATGAGGGAGATAGATAGATAGATAGACAGACAGACAGATAGATAGAGAGAAAGAGAGAGGGAGAGAAATTGGATATTTAAAGATAGAAAGGAGTGGTGGGTGTAGAACAACAGAGGTGCAGAGCTCACCTGCAATTCTGTCCTGCTTTGCTCTTCCCTCTCTTGCTTATAATCAAGACAGTTGATAATTCAGAATTTTAATTATAAACAGTGACTATCACATGGATAGGAACCAAAAAGAGCATTTGCTGTATGTGCTCATTTCTCACAGGGAATTGGTGAGAACCAGCTCAACCAATGACTATTGCCCTTGGCCATCTGCTGGGACGCGCAAAGAGCTTATAGAATCAGAGGATTACAGACTGCTGGAGCCAGCGGGGACTTTGGGGATCTTGTAATCCAACCCGAACATTGCACAGATGATGGAACCAAGGCCCAGAGAGGAAACGTGAGTCGTGCGAGGTCACACAGCTAGTTGGTAGCAAGGTTTACCGGGAACCAACCAATGTCTGTTCATTCAGCCAGCAGGTTCTGTGTGAGGGTTGGGAGGAGACAGACGTATCCTAGGCCATCTCATGTACTTTCCGCTATACCAGTTTGCCTCGTTACACAGTCCCTGCCCTTCTAATGGGACTGGCTTCATAGAATTCTTAATGTGTAAAATATTAAATAACAGTTGTGTCGGCCTAGTCCTGCTTGGCCATGGGGACTAGACAGGGGGGTTGCAGCCTGAGCACAGATGGGGTGGCAGCAGGAGGAGGGGGCTCTGCAGCCTGCAGAATGGCAATGTTTGTGTGCACATGTGCACGCGTGCGTGCGTGTGTGTATCCAACTGAGATTAAACCCTGAAAGCGGGACTCACCCCTACCTCCTCCTCCCCCAGGCAATCACACCCTGCCTGTGACTATGTCACCTCCTTCCCTCCAGGAGCCTTTATCAGTATCACAGATGCTGATTCACAAGATGCAGGTTGCCAAGGAAGGTGATTAATGATGGCAGCTGTGGTCCCCCTCACTCTCCCATCCTCCCTGACCTTTTTCTTCCCCCTCCTCTTTCCAGTTTCCCCCTGTCGCCACCATCCTCTAAGAAAATAGATAAGCATCCCCGGCATGAGAGGGGAAGGAAGGGAAATTGGACCCTTTTGGAGTAACTGCTAAGGTTCAGGCACTGTGCCAGGCTCTTTCATTCGTTCTCATTTAACAATGTACATAAAGAGATGCTGCGTGGTGTCCTCAGATGCAGGGGAGGGCTGTGCTCGTTCCATGTCCCCATAGAGGGCAGTGCCAGGCTGATTTCCCGCAGACACAATTGCCATCCTTTGGCACATATGTTGTTCACGTTGGCTCTGATGTGCATGCTGTCGGCATGCCAGACTTCAGAGGACAAACCCATGTAACCCCGGAGCCTTCAATGTCGAGGCTGTCAGGGACCTTAGCAATCATTCACTTTCCTAGAAAGGGTGAGACAGAAGCCCAGAGGAAAAAGAACTTGTTCAAGGTCACGCAAAGCTCGCCTCTCCTGACTCCTGTTCTAGAGTTTGTTTTCCTATCCAGCTTCTATTTCTCCTGCTGTACTTTAATTCTCTGGAAACTGGGAAACAGTCACTGAGAGCTTCAGAGGTGCAGAGTAAAGGGTAAATGGGGGTAAAGGTCTTTCTTTTTTTTAAAAAATTTTTGAATTTAATTTATTTTCTTATACAGCAGGTTCTTATTAGTTATCTATTTTATACATATTATTGTGTATATGTCAATCCCAATCTCCCAATTCATTCCACCACCACCACCCCCACCACTTTCCCCCCTTGGTGTCCATACGTTTGTTCTCTACATCTGTGTCTCTATTTCTTTTTTAAAATTAATTAATTAATTTATTTATTTTTGGCTGTGTTGGGTCTTCGTTTCTGTGCGAGAGCTTTCTCTAGTTGTGGCAAGCGGGGGCCACTCTTCATCGCAGTGCTCAGGCCTCTCACTGTCGCGGCCTCTCTTGTTGCGGAGCACAAGCTCCAGACGCGCAGGCTCAGTAGTTGTGGCTCACGGGCCTAGTTGCTCCGCAGCATGTGGGATCTTCCCAGACCAGGGCTCGAACCCACGTCCCCTGCATTGGCAGGCAGATTCTCAACCACTGCACCACCAGGGAAGCCCTGTGTCTCTATTTCTTCCCTGCAAACCGGTTCATCTGTACCATTTTTCTAGGTTCCGCATATATGTGTTAATATATAATATTTGTTTTTCTCTTTCTGACTTACTTCACTCTGCATGACAGTCTCTAGATTCATCCATGTCTCTACAAATGACCCAATTTCATTTCTTTTTATGCCTGAGTAATATTCCATTGTATATATGTACCACATCTTCTTTATCCATTCGTCTGTCGATGGGCATTTAGGTTGCTTCTATGACCTGGCTATTGTAAATAGTGCTGCAATGAACATTGGGGTGCATGTGTCTTTTTGAATTATGGTTTTCTTAGGGTATATGCCCAGTAGTGGGATTGTTGGGTCATATGGTAGCTCTATTTTTAGTTTTTCAGGGAACCTCCATACAGTTCTCCATAGTGCCTGTATCAATTTACATTCCCATCAGCAGCGCAAGAGGGTTCCCTTTTCTCCACACAGTCTCCAGCATTTGTTGTTTGTAGCTTTTCTGATGCTGCCCATTCTAACTGGTGCGAGGTGATACCTCATTGTAGTTTTGATTTGCATTTCTCTAATAATTAGTGATGTTGAGCAGCTTTTCATGTGCTTTGTGGCCATCTGTATGTCTTCTTTGGAGAAATGTCTATTAAGGTCTTCTGCCAATTTTTGGATTGGGTTGTTTGTTTTTTTAATATTGAGCTGCATGAGTTATGTATATATTTTGGAGATTAATCCTTTGTCCATTGATTCATTTGCAAATATTTTCTCCCATTCTGAGGGGTGTCTTTTCGTCTTGTTTATGGTTTCCCTTGCTGTGCAAAAGCTTTTAAGTTTCATTAGGTCCCATTTGTTTATTTTCGTTTTTATTTCCATTACTCTAGGAGGTGGATCAAAAAAGATCTTTCTGTGATTTATGTCATAGAGTGTTCTTCCTATGTTTTCATCTAAGAGTTTTATAGTGTCTGGTCTTACATTTAGATCTCTAATCCATTTTGAGTTTATTTTTATGTATGGTGTTAGGGAATGTTCTAATTTCATTCTTTTACATGTAGCTGTCCAGTTTTCCCAGCACCACTTATTGAAGAGACTGTCCTTTCTCCATTGTATATCCTTGCCTCCTTTGTCATAGATTAGTTGACCATAGGTGCGTGGGTTTATCTCTGGGCTTTCTATCCTGTTCCATTGATCTATATTTCTGTTTTTGTGCCAGTACCATATTGTCTTGATTATTGTAGCTTTGTTGTATAGTCTGAAGTCAAGGAGTCTGATTCCTCCAGCTCCGTTTTTTTCCCTCAAGACTGCTTTGGCTATTTGGGGTCTTTCGTGTCTCCATACAGATTTTAAGATTTTTTGTTCTAGTTTTGTAAAAAAATGCCATTGGTAATTTGATAGGGATTGCATTGAATCTGTAGATTGCTTTGGGTAGTATAGTCATTTTCACCATATTTATTCTTCCAATCCAAGAACATGGTATATCTCTCCATCTGTTTGTATCATCTTTAATTTCTTTCATCAGTGTCTTATAGTTTTCTGCATACAGGTCTTTTGTCTCCCTAGGTAGGTTTATTCCTAGGTATTTTATTCTTTTTGTTGCAGTGGTAAATGGGAGTGTTTCCTTAATTTCTCTTTCAGATTTTTCACCATTAGTGTATAGGAATGCAAGAGATTTCTGTACATTAATTTTGTATCCTGAAACTTTACCAAATTCATTGATTAGCTCTAGTAGTTTTCTGGTGGCATCTTTAGTATTCTCTATGTATAGTATTATGTCATCTGCAAGCAGTGACAGTTTTACTTCTTCTTTTCCAATTTGTATTCTTTTTATTTCTTTTTCTTCTCTGATTGCCGTGGCTAGGACTTCCAAAACTATGTTGAATAATAATGGTGAGAGTGGACATCCTTGTCTTGTTCCTGATCTTAGAGGAAATGCTTTCAGTTTTTCACCATTGAGAACGATGTTTGCTGTGGGTTTGTCATATATGGCCTTTATTATGTTGAGGTAGGTTCCCTCTATGTCCACTTTCTGGAGAGTTTTTTATCATAAATTGGTGTTAAATTTTGTCAAAAGCTTTTTCTGCATCTATTGAGATGATCATATGGTTTTTCCTTCCATTTGTTAATATGGTGTATCACATTGATTGATTTCCGTATATTGAAGAATACTTGCATCCCTGGGATAAATCCCACTTGATCATGGTGTATGATCCTTTTAATGTGTTGTTGGATTCTGTTTGCTAGTATTTTGTTGAGGATTTTTGCATCTATGTTCATCAGTGATATTGGTCGGTAATTTTCTTTTTTTGTAGTGCCTTTGTCCAGTTTTGGTATCAGGGTGATAGTGGCCTAATAGAATGAGTTTGGGAGTGTTCATTTCTCTGCAATTTTTTGGGAAGAGTTTGAGAAGGATGGGTGTTAGCTCTTCTCTAAATGTTTGCTAGAATTCACCTGTGAAGCCATCTGGTCCTGGACTTTTGTTTGTTGGAAGATTTTTAATCAGAGTTTCAATTTCATTACTTGTGATTGGTCTGTTCATATTTTCTGTTTCTTCCTGGTTCAGTCTTGGAAGGTTATACCTTTCTAAGAATTTGTCCATTTCTTCCAGGTTGTCCATTTTATTGGCATAGAGTTGCTTGTAGTAGTCTCTTAGGATGCTTTGTATTTCTGGGGTGTCTCTTGTAACTTCTCCTTTTTCATTTCTAATTTTATTGATTTGGGTCCTCTCCCTCTTTTTCTTGATGAGTCTGGCTAATGGTTTATCAATTTTGTTTATCTTCTCAAAGAACCAGCCTTTAGTTTTATTGATCTTTGCTATTGTTTTCTTTGTTTCTATTCCATTTATTTCTGCTTTGATCTTTACGATTTCTTTCCTTCTGCTAACTTTGGGTTTTGTTTGTTCTTCTTTCTCTAGTTCCTTTAGGTGTAAAGTTAGATTGTTTATTTGAGATTTTTCTTGTTTCTTGAGGTAGGCTTGTATTGCTATAAACTTCTCTCTTAGATCTGCTTTTGCTGCATCCCATGGGTTTTGGATCGTCGTGTTTTCATTGTCATATGTCTCTAGGTATTTTTTGATTTCCTCTTTGGTTTCTTCAGTGATCTCTTGGTTATTTAGTAGTGTATTGTTTAGCCTCCATGTGTTTGTGTTTTTTATGTTTTTTTCCCCCTGTAATTGATTTCTAATCTCATAGCGTTGTGGTCAGATAATATGCTTGATAGGATTTCAATTTTCTTAAATTTACTGAGGCATGATTTGTGACCCAAGATATGATCTATCCTGGAGAATGTTCCGTGCACACTTGAGAAGAATGTGTATTCTGTTGTTTTTGGATGGAGTGTCCTATGAATATCAATTAAATCTATCTGGTCTATTGTGCCATTTAAAGCTTGTGTTTCCTTATTAATTTTCTGCTTGGATGATCTGTCCATTGGTGTAAGTGAGGTGTTAAAGTCCCCCACTATTATTATGTTACTGTCAATTTCCTCTTTTATAGCTGTTAGCAGTTGCCTTATATATTGAAGTGCTCCTATCTTGGGTGCATATATATTTATAATTGTTGTATCTTCTTCTTGGATTGATCCCTTGATCATTATGTAGTGTCCTTCCTTGTGTCTTGTAACATTCTTTATTTCATTTTATTATTTTTTAATGTATTTATTTATTTATTTTTATTTGGTTGTGCTGGGTCTTAGTAGCGGCTTGCAGTCTCCTTAATTGTGGCATGCAAACTTTTAGTTGCGGCATGCATGTGGGATCTAGTTCCCTGACCAGGGATCGAACCCAGGTCCCCTGCATTAGGGAGCGTGGAGTCTTAACCACTGCACCACCAGGGAAGTCCCCATTCTTTTTTTTTTTTTTTTTTTTTTGCGGTATGTGGGCCTCTCACTCTTGTGGCCTCTCCGTTGCGGAGCACAGGCTCTGGACATGCAGGCTCAGCGGCCATGGCTCATGGGCCCAGCCGCTCTGCGGCATGTGGAATCTTCCCAGACTGGGGCATGAACCCATGTCCTCTGCATCGGCAGGCGGACTCTCAACCACTGCATCACCAGGGAAGCCCGGGAAGTCCCCATTCTTTATTTTAAAGTCTATTTTATCTGATATGAGTATTGCTACTCCCACTTTCTTTTGATTTCCATTTGCATGGAATATCTTTTTCCATCCCCTCAGTTTCAGTCTGTATGTGTCCCTAGGTCTCAAGTGGGTCTCTTGTAGGCAGCATATATATGGGTCTTGTTTTTGTATACATTCAGCGAGTCTGTGTCTTTTGGTTGGAGCATTTAATCCATTCACGTTTAAGGTAATTATTGATATGTATGTTCCTGTTACCATTTTCTTAATTGTTTTGGGTTTGTTTTTGTAGGTCCTTTTTTTCTCTTGTGTTTCCCACTTAGAGAAGTTACTTTAGCATTTGTTGTAGAGCTGGTTTGGTGGTGCTGAATTCTCTTAGCTTTTGCTTGTCTGTAAAACTTTTGATTTCTCCATCAAATCTGAATTAGATCCTTGCCGGGTAGAGTAATCTTTGTTGTAGGCTCTTCCCTTTCATCACTTTAAATATGTCATGCCACTCCCTTCTGGCTTATAGAGTTTCTGCTGAGAAATCAGCTGTTAACCTTATGGGAGTTCCCTTGTATGTTATTTGTTGTTTTTCCCTTGCTGCTTTCAATAATTTTTCTTTGTCTTTAATTTTTGCCAATTTGATTACTATGTGTCTTGGTGCACTTCTCCTTGGGTTTATCCTGTATGGGACTCTCTGTGCTTCCTGGATTGGGTGGCTATTTTCTTTCCCATGTTAGGGAAGTTTTTGACTATAATCTCTTCAAACATTTTCTCTGGTCCTTTCTCTCTCTCTTCTCCTTCTGGGACCCCTATAATGTGGATGTTGTTGCGTTTAATGTTGTCCCAGAGGTCTCTTAGGCTGTCTTCATTTCTTTTCATTCTTTTTTCTTTATTCTTTTCCACAGCAGTGAATTCCACCATTGTGTCTTCTAGGTCACTTATCTGTTCTGCCTCAATTAATCTGCTATTGACTCCTTCTAGTGTATTTTTCATTTCAGTTATTGTATTGTTCATCTCTGTTTGTTTGTTCTTTAATTCTTCTAGGTCTTTGTTAAACATTTCTTGCATCTTCTCGATCTTTGCCTCCATTCTTTTTCCGAGGTCCTGGATCATCTTCACTATCATTATTCTGCATCCTTTTTCTGGAAGGTTGCCTATCTCCACTTCATTTAGTTGTTTTTCTGGGGTTTTATCTTGTTCCTTCATCTGGTACATAGCCCTGTGGCTTTTCATCTTGTCTATCTTTCTGTGAATGTGGTTTTTGTTCCACAGGCTGCAGTGCTAAAGGTCTTTAATGAGGGAGATTTATAGCATGAGGACCAACTCTTCCAATATCCACCTCTGAGCAGCTTCACCTAGCTCCCTCCTTGAATGATGGGCCTTGTCACAATGACTAGAATGGGTTGCCAGCTTACTGATGGGGCCTGGGATGTGACAGAGCCTCTTACACTGAGGCAGCCTCCATAGAGTGGACTGTTTCCTTAGTTCTTTTCAATGTGTCCAGGTGTGTATGTGTGCGCGGGGTGGGGGTGTGGTCCGGAAGTGCTGTGGAATGTGCACTAATGGTATACATATTGGACTAATACGCATGCAGAACTCCAAGCCCAATTTCTGATTTGTGAGATATGACAGTGGGATACTCACTTTCCCTTGTTTTGGGGACATCCAACAAGTCATGTAAATGGGTGACAGAATCCAACTTAGGAAATCCAAGGAATGCTTTATTCCTGCCTCTGTTGGCTTCCTCTGGGTCAAGCTGGGAGGTTTGGAGAGAGGGCTGGGCCCAGCCCCCATCTTCCTGCCCTCTGAAACTTTGTCCTTTGGTGAATTTGGACGAGGGATGGAGAGACAGGACTGAGAATTCAGGTTTGGCAGATCTGAGAACATGAGCTAAAGTCCATGGCCCCGTTTTCTTGAGGAGTGTTTGGTTGGATAGTAGAGTCAGTGTTTTCCCCTTTTGTACCATAGAAGCTCAGTATTTCAGCACCTTGGACAGGGTTCATGACAGGGCTCTGAAGGCAGGAACGCCCTTCCTGCCCTTTGGTGCCCCCATCAGGCCTGTGGGTCTAGTGCTCATGGGTGCCAATGCTGAGTTCCCAGTAGATCCAGTAACCCCGAGGATACTTGGTGGACTGGGCTTTTATGACTGGTCTCTCAGAAGGCTTGACTGCCTAGGACTGCTCAGCAAATGCGAGGGAGTCCTGGGTTGGGCTGTTCCTTCGGTGGGCGGGGGGGGGGGGGGGTGGGAGGGGAGGGACTCATGGACATGTTGCCGGGACTGTGGGTCCTGGAACTGGGTTTGGGAGGTCATATTCTGCCTGTTTGATGTCCCGACTGTAAACTCCTTGAGGACAGGAACGGAGAAGATCTTATTCAGTGCTGCATCCCTAACACCTAACAGAGTGCCTGGAGGTGGTTAGGTACTCTTCAGTGATTAATTATGCACTGTATTTTGAGAAAAGAGACCATAGAGAATGAAGTTTGGGTTGGGAGCTTGACAGGGATAAAGACAGGACCTTGGATGGACCTCTGTTGGGAGCTATCTTCCCTGCCCTAATTAATTTTCTCCTGCCCTCACCAGGAACCTCTCTCCCCAACCATGCCGATCTCCCAGTGCACCCCACTTCCCCACTCCTTGTGTCTCTTCTCCTTGACATCTGTCCACCTCTGATCTATCCTTTAAGGCTTCACCCAAGGCTACGACCTCAACCCTCCCTGACCCTTTCCTCACACTGCAGTGAGTTTTCTCTTTCCTAAACTCCTGGGTTACTGATTCTCTGGACCCCTTAACACTTAACACCATATGACAAGGAGTTCATATTTCATGTATGTGTGTCTTAGTTCCATTTTGGCATGCCACAGCTTAAGCAGTCCTTTTTTTAAATTTAATAATATATTTTAAGTAACCCAATAGTATCATTTCAATGTGTCCAATATTAAAAAATTATTGAGATATTTTACATGCTTCTCAAAATCTATGGTGGATTTTTTTTTCTTTTTTCTTTTTTCGGTACGCGGGCCTCTCACTGCTGTGGCCTCTCCCGTTGCGGAGCACAGGCTCCAGACACGCAGGCTCAGCGGCCATGGCTCACGGACCCAGCTGCTCCGCAGCATGTGGGATCTTCCCAGACTGGGGCACAAACCCGTGTCCCCTGCATTGGCAGGCAGACTCTCAACCACTGCGCCACCAGGGAAGCCCTGTGTGGTGGATTTTATACCTTGAGCACATCTCATTTCACACTGTTTGCATTTCCAGTGCTCAGTAGCCCCAGGTAGGGTGGATAGCATGTTTGAACAGTTTTTGTTGCTGAGAACAGGCCATCTGAGTGCATGTGGCCTAAGTGCCACCCCAGGCCTCTTTGCTGGGTGTCAAAGGGCTAGAACGTCCATGGGAGCCCGAATCTTGGGTTCATGCTCCATCTCTCCTGTTCTTCACTCTGTAACTAGCTGGGACTGGTCCTCTGTGCTTCTGTCACTTACCCCTGTAAAAGTGGGGGGGATTATTTCCGCTTCCTCTCTATAGTACCAGAAGGCTCTAACCTGCTTTCTCAGGTTTCCCACAAACAGAAGGTGCTATATTTCCTTTTGCATAAAAGATTTCAGCCTATATGACCCTACATTCTATTCTGCATCACCTTTCCCTCCTCTCACACCCCACCCTCAAGCTGTCCTAGAATATTGAGAAGCTCTCATTCTAATGGAATTGCCCATCCACTGCTGGAATAGGTGCCTTGAGTGGTACTGAGCTCTCCATTACTGGAGGTGACCAAGGCTAACGTACTCTTGCAGCTGGGCTGATGCAAAGGGGAATCTGCATGGCTGAGAAATCATGCAGGAGATCTTCAGGGAGTAACTTCCCACTTTGAGATGCCATGATTCCATCAAGTACTTTGAGTGGAAGTGGATAGCGGGGTGTCTGAAGAGACGTAAAATACAGTCTGTAGCCTCAAAGACTATATACAGCTCAGTTGGGGAGTCAAAACAGATACACAGGAAATCTCTAGAAAAATTAGGATCTGGCATAAGCGCCCTAGAGGACTTGGACCGTTGGGAGAGCATGGGAGCCCTAGAAACAGAGTGGAGGCAAGTGAGGAGACCCATCCTTCCTCCTGCAGAGCTGTATTCTGTCCCTGTAACATTTCCTGATGCCCCAGGCTGCTGTCTTGGGTCACCCAGCGCTAATCCTGCCACTGCCCGCAGGACAGGCTGCCCCCTGCCTGCTGCTCCTGGGCTTCCTCTGAGGGCTAAAGACTCCCCATCCCTTCACAGCTCTGTGTGTGAGGGAGGCAGGGGAGTGTAGGGGTTGGGACAGTGAATCTGCAGCTGGATCTCCAGGGTTTGAGTCCTGCCTGCACGGCTTACCTGGGGGATGACCCTGAGTAAGTTAACCAAGCTCTCTGAGCTGCAGTTTTGTTATCTGCGCAAGTGGGCCGTTGACAGTGCCTGTCTCTCACGGTCATCATGAAGATATAAAGAGTTAATAGTTGTGCTGGGGACTTGAAAGAGTGCTGGAGATACAGTGTTATATAAGCACTTGTAAAATTAGATACACGACGTTGCTCCCTCCCCCACCCTCCCTCCTGTGCCCCTGCTCTAACTGTACCCCTTTGGAGGTGCCTTGGTTGACAGTGTCCCTTCCTGATGGGACTGAGCACAGAACTTCAGGAGCAGTAGATCTTGACCATCCCTTCTTCTGGTCACTGTTCTATCAGTGCAGCCTGGCCCAAGATACTTATGTTTAGACATATCGGTGGCCTCATCATGTTCTTATCTCGGGTCAACTGGTTTTCAGGTAAGCCCTGAGTCTGTTTTCCACGTGCTTCTGAGAAATGGGTTCTACCCCATCCTGTACTTGTGCAGCCAGACTTTGACTCTAGGAACAGAATCGTCCCTGTCCCCTTTATCTGCTACTGTAGGAGATGCTACCTACTGCCTCAGCCTCATATTGGCCACGTGGATGATGTCTTTCTGCTTAGGAGCATCTGATCCCACTATGCTTGCCACAGTCTCTGGTGTGATGCTGAGAAAGCAGACCTGGCTCTCACGTCTTCCCTTCAGCCTTGGTGGTCTGAATCTTTCCTTTGCCTTTGTCAGAAGGCTTTGCTGGAAGGCTATACATCCCTCATGGGTATTGTCCCAGGGATGCCTGGCCCTTGTTCGTATGAGTTTGCCTGGTCCCCTCCAGGTCTTGATGGCCCCATCTGCTTGTCTGCCCTCTATCTCCCAGCTCCTGGGCCTGTCTCAAGGCTTGACACAACTCTGAGCTTCCTCTTTGCTTTCTGGATGGCTCTTGTCTCTGCCATTATAAAGGGAGCTCCCTGAGGACAGCAGGCAAGTCCCCTTCTCACTTCTCTCCACCAGTGTCTCTGCACAGCACTGGTGACCAGCTTTATCCTCTCTACTGGCTGATTCTTAGTTATAATCCTGTGTTTCAGAACTGTGAGTATGTCTTCTTCAAGTCGACGAAGGGTGTCCCTGCACAGGACTCTCAGTTGGGTTGATGCCACCAGAGAAGAGCAGATACAAGCAGGGAGACACAGGGGAAGACTGCGAAATATACAGAGAGGCACGCAGGGTCTCCCAAGCAGACACTGAGAACCACTCAAAGTTGGAGCAAGAGACGGAGAGGGATGGAGGGAGAGGTTGGGGATGGAGTCACTGACCAGTGTCTTTTCCTTTCTAGAATCATAGAGTCAGAGCTGGGAGAGACCTCTGGGGTCTCCTCGTTCGGCCTCCTCACCGTGTAGGAGGTGAGCACTGAGGCATTCCCACCTCCTATCTCCCACTCTCTCCTTCTCATTCCTTTCTGTTACTCTGCCCCTCCTGAGGCCGCCTCTCTTTCAGCTCTCACTGTTCCTTGGCTTGGAGGGTGGATGCTCCTCCTGCCTCTTGGGAGAAGTTGCTGTTCCCTCGGCTGTTTTTGGGGGTGATGCCAATCTTCTTCTTCTTCTTCTTCATGCAGTTGCTTTCTTTTCACCCTCTGCTGAGTCCCAGCCAGCCCCTCTCTTGGTCCCCCACAGTCAGCAGGTTTGGGGGACTTTGAGCCCTCCACAGAGAGCCTCCCCAGACTCAGAGAGGGCAGTGGCCAAGCCTACTGCTGCCCAGCAGGCCAGCCCCAGCACGGGGTGGGGGCTCGGGGGCTTGGCTCTTCTCTTGCCGCCTGGGAAGGCGGGCATCACCATCTCCCAGGCTGAGCAGCAGCAGCGAGAGAGCCAGCCGCCCCTCCCCCGACTTAGCCCAGCCATCTGCGGCGCTAGGTGTGTGACGGAGCCTCCGGCAGGCTGTGGGTCCTGACGCTGTCAGACAGCAGATTCTCATCCTGCTTTCTGAGGTGTTGAGGAAACACGAGATGCGCCACCAACCCACAGCACGGTGACGTACGTGGCTCTGCCATGTGCCAGCCTTAGGGTGCTGGAGTCTGCACGCCCTGGCTATGGGTACCCACCTTCCAGGTGGGAGGGCGTGATGCCTGCAGGGCAGCCAGAGACAGGCGGAGAGCACTGGGGTGTTTCCTCCTGCCACTGGCTCTGGGAGCAAGGGTTCAGCTTGGTCCTGGCAGGGGAGGCAGCAGGGAGCTTCCCATGCCTGGAGGAGGACTCGCCCGGCTGCTGCAGGGCCAACCAGCTCTGGAGCACATTTGTCCAGAGCATGCCGTTAAGAAGCCGCTGGCTTGGCATGGCTGCCACCAGGGGAGTGAGGCAGGGGGATGGAAGGCATGACCTGTCAAGGTGCCTCTTCACGCGAGGCACCCAGCTAGTCAGGCCTGACTGTGTCCCGCAGGGGGTAAAGGGTTCCAGGACAGGCAGTGAAGCGTCTTCCTAAGCCAGCTCACCTGCCGGCTGAGCACTGTTCTGAGGCAGGTCGACGCAGGTTTATGCTCCTCCACGGATTCAATAAACACCAGAGCCCCGCCCTCGCACCTGCAGACAGATGCCTGCAAAGCCCCACAGCCTGTCTGTGAGGATGAGGGCTCAGCTGGGGCAAATCGGGGTGCTGAATACCTTGATGGAAGGGGCACTTGAAGGACCCAGGGTCCAGGGGAAGGATGAAGAAAACTGAGCTGTCTCCTGCCTCTGGCTGTCCCACACCGGCCTCCATGCAGGCACACGTCTGCCTGGGTCACTGGTGCCCTTTGCCTTTCCGCTCACTTCAGCTCCAAGGTTTGTAAAATGAGGGTATGGGACTGCATGGCCTTTGGAGTCCCTTCTCCTCTGATAACTCTGGTTTCCTGGGACCCTGACTCATTTCCTGTTCTCTCTGCACCCCGACAGAGCCCTCTCAGCTCCTGGTGAGGCAGGATCATGATGCCAAAACTATCTCAGTTCAGCCGGTCCTCTGGGCTCCTGGTCTGGAAGGGGCACCAAGAGTACCCCCTCTTGTGGGACCCAGCTCTGCCCTTGCCACGAGTCCTCTGCTCTGGGATGGGGGGAGGGGGTGTGACCAGGGCCCCTGAAGCATCCATCGCTCTGTACCCAGCCTGCTGGCAGCTCAGAGAATCTGGGATGTCAGTGCTCTACTCCTGCCTTGTCATGTTATAGATAAAGCCATGGAGGCCAGAGAGGGGAGGCCCTCACCCAAGGCTCCATAGGTATCACAGATGGGTAGAAATGGCTCCAAACCCAGGCCTCCTGGGTCTCAGTGTGGTAAACAAGCACTGTCCCAGGCTGCTTACTGCAACGCCCCACCCTAGAAGTGACACTATCCTGGCGGGGCTCCCTGTGCAGCTCCCCCTCCTATCAGAACAGGGAAGCGAGGGGCAGCAGAGGCAGCAACAAATGGTCCCCCCATGTCAGCGGGCACGATAGGCTCTCTGTGTCCTGTCTGTCCAGCTTCCTCGGTGCTCCCCGTAGGGCAGCGCTGGCCCAGAGCCCCTCCCCCTTCACAAGAGTCTCCCCAGCTCCGGCAGTTGGCCGTGACAGGGAAGCCTGTGGGGAAAGGGCAGGGTACAGATGCTAATGGTGGCGTTTCTGGCACAGTAAAGAGCAGGGGTGGAGGCAGTGCTTTGGGGCAGGGGCCTGACTGCTGGACGCTTCAAGGGCACCATGGGTGGGTGTGGGACGACCTCAGAGCCCCAGTATGATCTGGGAGGCTGCTTCCCCCATTCGCCTGCCAGCTCGAGGACCAATAGCTTCAGATGCCACAGCTGCTGCCCCGCCGCGTGCCCCTTGCCCGCCACATCTGATTGCAGTGTGTGCCATTCCATTTTTAACAGCCCTGCTCAGCCCAGGCTGGCTGAGCCCATCCAAAGGCGGGCCCTGCTGTTGACTGAGGCGCTAAAAATACCGGCATGGCCTCTGATGAGGGCAGGGGCTGGGCTCCCCCTTCGCCCGGCACCTTGGCACTCTGCTACCTTCCTGCAGAGTGCTTTGGGGGGACTGTAGGGGCTAAAGCCAGAGAAACCTAATTACTCCCATGCCCTTTGCAAGCATTTAGACGAAAAGCAGAATGGCTTTCCAGGTATTTGGAGACCTGATGGCATCTGGGGGCTCTATGGATGCTTCGACTTGTCAGTATTTTGTGCTATGTAGACAGTCTTACGGTGTTCTGTAATTTGAGGTGTGTGATTTGCTGGATCTGTACTGGGAGGAAAGCTGGAACTTTCCCAGGCTACCTCCCCTTTCCTCCCTCTCCTTGGCTTTCCACTTGCAGACAGTGGCTAACTCCTGTGGGTTCCCCTCCTGCATAATCTCTTCCATCTGCCCCCTCCCGCTCTTTTCCATCCCCACTCCCTCTGTCTGGGTCAGGCCCTCTCCCGGCTGCTGGGGCCCCTCTGGCCCTCTGACACTGGTCTGTGTCACTCACCGCTGTCAGCATATTTTCCTAAGCTCATCTCCCATCAGCCACTCCTGCACTCTGAAACCTAACTCCTCAGCCCAGCATGTAAGATCTTCCATGATCTGACCTCGATGAGTCGCTCTGGTCTTATTTCCCTCCAAGGCACCCACAGTACAGTCACGCTGGGCTCTTCTGTGTTCCTGGTGCAAGTCCCAGGGTCCTCTTGCCTGTGTTCCCCTATGGCGGTCAGTCTGTGGGAGGCTGAAGTCAAACCATTTCAGGGAAATTGCAGATTAACATAATCACAAAGTGTATATTGGCCCCTTTGGTGAGAAGTGGGCTTCGGGACAGAACGGTGAGGTCTGTCCTGGGATCCTGGTCACCAGGTCAGAACGCGGTAAAGCAGCCTGCTGGTGTCTTTTTGCTTTCAAACCACGTGAATGACCTCGCTGAGAAGGGTGGAAACAAGGATGTCCTCCCCGAGGGCAGCCTGGACCTTGCCAAGATGTCGAAGTTTCTCTGTCATACAGCAGGCTGCGACTTCACTCCTGGACCCCTGTCGGAGGGGCTGGCGCCCAGGATCCACCCCTTGTTGAATTAATAATGAAAGAGGGATGAAGTGGGGTCTTACCAGATGGGGCTCCCCCGGCCTCGTCTAGGGGCATTGCCCATCTGACCCAGGGAAGCTGCCTAGGAAACCCCTGAATGAAATCAAACTGTAGAAACTCTACTCCCCAACTTGCCCGTCCCCCCAGCAACCGCCACCATAGACTCTCCAATGCCAGCGCTGCGAAGTCAAGCTCCCTTGTCGACAGATGGAAAACTAAGGCCCACAGAGGGGAAGGGGATCTTCTGAGTTAAGGACAGAACTAGAACTACGTACGACCCAGACCTCCTGCCTCCTTGTCACGTGTTTCTTCCCACCGCAGCCTGCTCCCCGCTCCAGTGCCTCATCCAGAACGTCCTTCTCTCCCATGAGAGATCCTGCCCATTCTTCAAGGCCTGACCCATCATCTTTCCCATGAGCTCCTAAGGGCCCTGTCTTGAGTGTCACTTAATGAGTGCTCTCCACGTCTCATCACTCCGTGAGGTCAAGGATTGGCTTGGTTTCAAGTTTGTACCTAGTTCAGGGCCTGGCATATAAAAAGGGCTCAATGAGTGTTTGTTGAATGAAGTGATAATTCAAAAGTCCATTCTTTGGAACTTGCATTTGAAGATGGGTGTGGTTATTGTTGCAGGAGTTCACATTGCCTTAAAGCTGAATGACGCAATCTCAGGGCAAGAGGAGCCATGAACGATGAAGGAAGTAGCTCTCCGTCCAGCCCCTCTGCTTCCCCTCGCCTTCCCACAAGCCGTTAGCATCACTGCCCAGGACAACACCAACACCAGCTACTTAGGGCCGCCTGTCTGTAACACATTGTCTTTCCTGCTCACCTCTGCCTGGAAGGGATCGGGAGGGAAGTCATCTGCCTTAGTGTCAGATTTTATTTCTTGTTGCTGCTGGAAACCAACCTTGGGGATAGTAAGGAGGAACGGAGGGAGATGGTGGTGTCGGAAGAAAACATCATCATGAGAGTTGAGTAGCTGCCATGTTTTGTTTCTCTGGATTCCCTGGGCTTCAAGTTTGTGCCTGTGACACTCTTACCCAAAGGTCCTTTCTGGTGGTGTTGCAACAATGCCATGGTCTTTCTATCTTTTCTACCTGTTTCAGGTCTCAGGCAGGATTGTCTGACTGTCTAGACAGAAACCACTCAAGCTTGCTTCAGGAGCAGGGGATTTAACACAGGATGCAAGAGTGCCTCGTGGAACCCACAGCCAGAAGAACCAGAAGAACATCCAGGCCCCAGGAGAGCTGAGAGGTGCCCTTTCCGCCTGTCCCCCCCTTTGGTGCCACACTGTAAATCAGCCCGGATGCTCTTCGGGCTCCATTTTCTTGCCTTTCTCTGCAGATCAGCTTTCTTCGCTTGCTCATCAACACACGCTCCTGAAATAGCTGCTCCAGCCTCCCCCAGCTTGCCCTGACTGCCTGACCTCCAGCTCCAGGCCCTGCCCCAGACTGACTCCCAGGCTCTGGGCCCTCAATGCCAAAATCTTAAGAGAAAGTATCTGATTGGCTGTTGGTTAGCCAATGACTCGTCTCCTGCTGGGTCAAGTGTCCACTTTTCATTCAGTTGTATGAGGCCAGCAGGCAGGTGGTATAAGATTCTGCCTTCTCAGGATTGGAAATGGGCAGGTTTGTTAGAAGGGGAAGCTGGGGAATCTTGAGTTTCCCCCCTAAGCCAGCCAGGGTCCAGTGGAAGGGTTTCCTTTTCAGACCCATGAGCATTGTCAAGGGTGTCCCCAGAAATGTCGCTGTTACCCAGGCAGGGTGCAGATGGGGCCCTCCACCCCCTCAGTACCATGAAGTACCCCAATCTCTCCTTCCCCCATGTGCTCAGGCTTGGGTGAAGGCAGTCTCCACCACACCCTGGCAGCTCTCTCCTCCTCCATCTCAGCTATTGCCTTGGGGCTCCTGGTCCCCTTGATCCAGGGTAGCCCAAGTTGTTGTGGCAATGAGGGCAGGAGTCGGGTGCTCTGGCTGGGGTGAGGGGCCTCTTGCTGCTGCTTGGAGGGCCTCCAGCCTGTTGGTCCTGACCTGGATGTTGTCTCCTGCACCTGTTCCGAGCATATTCTGCTTATCTGAGGGTGTTTAATCCCTTGTGATGGTTTAAAATATGTCCACAAATTTTCTGATGCTCCTTTAAAGGGTGGAGCCCAATCCCCTTCCCTTGAGTGTGGGCTGGACTTAGAGATTTGCTTCTAACAAATAGAATATGGCAGAAGTGACAGTGTGTGACACCTGAGACTAGGTCATAAAAAGTACTGTGGCTTTCTCCTGGCTCTGGGGAAGCAGCTACCATGTCATGACACTCAAGCAGCCATATAGGAGACTGATGTGGGGAGGAGCTGAGGCCACCTGCCCACAGCCATGTGACTGAGTCACCTTGGAAGTGGATCTTCCAGCCACAGTCAAGCTTTCAGATGCCTACTCCCCACCCAGCATCTTGACTGTAAACACATGAGAGAACTTGGGCCAGAACCACCCCACCAAGCTTCTCTCAAAGTTCTGACCCACACAAACTATGAGATAATAGTAATTTTTTTTGTTTAGATAACTTTTCTGTTTAATTTTTTTTTGTTTAGATAATTTTTTTGTTTGTTTAAGCCACTAAGTTTTGGGGGTATTTGTTACACAGCAATAGATAATGAATGCACTCCTGCATCTGTCATCTTCCTCAAGTATTTGACTTTTTGTAGGAAAGGATTTTAATTCACTTTCTAATTTCTGCTAGGGACTTGCATGGCAGAGTGGAAGTCCAGTGGGGGAAAAATCCAGGCTAGAAGTCAGGAGGTTTTAATTCTGGTTTTGCATACTCACAGGGTCCTGTGGAATTTGCCCATTTTCTTTACCCTTTTGAGTCACTGTTATCTCATCTGTAAAATGGGGCTAATAGTGTTTGTCCTGTGTGCTTACAAGATTGTTATAAGGATCAAACAAGATCATAAATGTGAAAGCCTTTCATAAATAATAAAACACTTTATACATATGAGGATTAAAATGTCGGGATTAAACATGGACTGTGATAGAATTTAAGGTTCATTCATCATATGAGCTATCATTTTTTGTAATATTTACTTTACTTAATCCTGACAAGTATTAGTTAGGTTGGTGTTACTGTCCCCATTTTAGGAATAGGGAACCAAGGCTCCCCCAAAGTCCATGCTCTCACATCCATGCTGCCTCCATTTACACCCTGAAGAATCCAGAGAATTGCTGATCTCCATGAATAACCCCAGGCTCTGGTCTCTGAGTTCCTCTGCTGCCTTATCCACCTGCTAGCAGCCCCTCAAAGGCTCTGGCAGCTCAAAAGGTCAAGATACTGACGGCTTTTTTTGAGGCATGAGCCAGCCTAGCACACTTTATCTTGGCTGTGTCCTAGGGGGATGGGAGCAAGGGGTCTGGGTTGGGGGAACTGATTCTGACCCTCTCAGGAACAATAAACCAAACCCCACCTGAATGAAGAAAGGTTGTAGAACTACAGGGGGAGATCTGGACAGTGAGAAGTTAAAAGCCAGATTTGCTTCAGTGAAGCTCTGGGTGATGATCCTGCAGGGAGGGCCTCATCCATTAGCACTTGTGGCCCTGCAACGCCTTCAGACCATTTCCCCAGTGGGCTGAGGCTCTGCCCCCTGCCCTTCCTATCCAGATTTCTTGTTTAGGGACAGGAGATTGCTTTAGTGAGTCAGGCCACACCGTCTGGAGCCAAGAAGCCAGCTGCCTTACATACCAGAGCCGTCCCTACATGGACCCACCCACTGCAATCTGTTCCTGGTCCACCCTATCGCCCCTTTTATTTATTTATTATTATTTTTAAAAATTTTCGTCTGCTTTGTTGCTGCGCGCGGGCTTTCTCTAGTTGCGGCGAGTGGGGGCTACTCTTCGTTGCGGTGTGCGGGCTTCTCACTGCGGTGGCTTCTCTTGTTGCAGAGCACAGGCTCTAGGCACACGGTCTTCAGTAGTTGTGGCACGTGGGCTTAATTGCTCTGTGGCACGTGGGATCTTCCCGAACCAGGGCTCGAACCCGTGTCTCCTGCACTGGCAGGCGGATTCTTAACCACTGTGCCACCAGGGAAGCCCCACCCTCTCTCCCCTTTGTGGGCTGGACTTCTACATGTACAACAGAGGATTTCTGAGAATTTCCCCCAGGCATGCCTTACTCACGTCCAAGGTGCTCCTGCCTCTGGCCTCATCCTGGTGCTTTGGGCTGGGGTCAGCCCGTTCATATCCCTTTTGTCTTTTGGAAAAAAAGGTTCCTTTGCTTTTGTGTGGTCCTGGGAGGAAACCACTCTCTCCTCCACACAGCCTCTGTGGTGAGGTGGGGACAGCCACCTTTGAGGAGCCTGGGGACAAGGGTGCGGTGGCAGAGCCTGAGGAAGCGGGGAGGTGGGCAACCTGATTTCTCTCTGAGCCTGAGAAATTTTTCTTGTTACGGCTCGTGGGGCAAGGCAAATGTTCTCCTGGCGCTGGGAGTTCCTGATGGCCGCCCCTTGCTCACTGGGGCTGGAGCATTTGTCCCTCACAAAGGGAAGATCGAGAAGCTGCTGGATTGCATTTTCCACTCCCCTTTGCCATGTGTCTCTGAAGATGAGTCATTCTCTTCCCCTCCTGCTTTCCCCTGCTCCCTCCCTCCCTTCCCCACCCAGTCATTGGATCTGGGGTGGAATGGCTGCCCAGCCTGGCTGCCTGGGCCTCTCTGCAAGGGGTGCTCCCAGGTTCCTCAGCAGGGCAGGCAAGCCCCATCCTTGGCCTGTGGGCTTTCGGGCTCAGGCTTCTTAATTTAATCCCCTGAAATATCTATGGAGTAGCTCCTATGTGTCAGGTACTATGCCAGACACACAGGAGATGTGCATGATTCCTGCACTCACAGGGCCTAGAGTTGAGTGGAGGAGAGGAATATTAAACACAAGATCACACATCATACACATAACCATATGTAATGAATACTATGATGTGTGTTACAGGAAAAATATACAGGGAGCTTTGAGAAGGCATGAGGATCGCCACATGCAGATGGGGTGAGGGATGGTTAGGAAGCCACCCCGAGGAATGAATATTTAAACGAGACCTGCAGAACAGAAGAATGGCGAAAGCATTTCAAGGAGCAGAACCAGCACATGCAAAGGTCCTGTGGTCAAAAGAAGCCTGGTATTTTAAAGGAACAGCAAGAAAGAGGGTGGTTGATATGCAGTAAGCAAGGGAAGAAGGGACGGAAGTTGGGGCTGAAAAGAAAGGAGGGCCAGGGCATGTAGGGCCTTGAAGGTCAGGCTGAAGGTTCTCACAATTGATCCTAAGGGCCAGCTTGGTAGTTTCTTATAGGATTGAACACATACTTATCATACCTAGCAATTCTATTTCAATTGTTGTGTTTACCTGAAAGAAATAAAAATATATATGGACGAAAAGACTTGTAAGCAATATTCATAGCAGCTTTATTCATAAGAGCCCCCAAACTGGAAACAACCCAAATGTCCATTAACTGGTGGATGGATAAACAAACGGTGTTTCCATACAATGGAGTTCTATAGAGCACGAAAAGGAGTGAATTAGTGATTGATATATGCAACAACGTGGGTGAATCCAACACTGTTGCCCTGGGTGAAAGAAGAGTACACACTGCATGAAAACTGCATGAGAAAAGGCAAGACAAATTGACAGTGATAGAAATCGGATTGGGTGGGGGTCGGTGGGGTGTTGACTGGGCAGGGATATGAGGGAGATTTCTGAGCTGATGCAGATAGGATGGGCTGGTGGTTACCCAAGTGAATATATTCGTCAAAATTCATTTGCTATACACTTAAAATGGGTACATTTTGTTTTATGTAAGTCATATGTCAATAAAGTTAACATTTGAAAAAAAGCACATTGTTGTCCTGAAATGAATATAGTTTCTATTACCCAAATAAATGTCTACACCGTTTGCACAAAAAAACACAAATGGGTTACGGTTAGATTTGTGTTTTTAAAAGCCCTCTGGCTACTGTATGGAGACAAAATTGGAAGGGAGCAGGTGTGGAAGTGGGAAATTATTGGACGAGTTCAGACAAGCCAGGATGTTGGTGGCGACCGTGGTGATGGTGGGGAGGAGAGAAGCAGGAGACAGGAGGAGACTGTGTTCCCCCCAGGCTGGAACATGGTGCTTCCGTCCCAGGGTCGATGGACTGTCCTTGGCCTTCAGCCGGGCCTGGCCCCAGAGTGGAGACTACGGTGCCAGGAGGGGACTCACATTCTCCGAGGTGCACATCTGTGTGCAGACATGTTCCCCCGACCCCTGCCCTTGCACGTACATGAGCCCAGCCGGCTCACAGCCACGCCTTCTGCACGCTCACAGACACTCAGACCCACATTCCTGCACACGCAGGCTCACGTTCATTGAATCCCAAGCCCCACGCACACTGCAGGCCGTGCACTACAGAGCTTTTGCAGCCTGGAGAATGGGGTTTGAATCGTGCTTCCCTTACAGGTTAGTCGTGTGACGTGAGCCCACGGGCAGCCCCTGCACCCCATTTTCCTCATCTGTAAACTCACAGCAACAATGCGGCCTGCCTCCCAGGTGGCTGGGAAGACTGGCCAGCGATGAAGGGCAGCGGTCGGTTCGCACTGTTCCCGCACGTCAGTCCTCAAGGCTCCGTAGTGAGGACTCACATGTCACATTCACTCTCGCTTTCATTCACACCCCAGAATTAGCAGAAGGTGTGGCAGGAAAGGGTAATTCATTTCTCCATGCAGCCATTCACTCACCCTGCACACCCGCTTCCTGTCCTGGGGTCCCGCATCTGCTCCGGCCCCGCATCCCCTTCTGATGGCTCTCTCCAGGATCCGCCCAGAAGCCCACACTCATCTAGGGCATGAGTTGGTCCTCCATTCTGCGCCTGCGTGGGCTGGCAGGCCTGGGGGTGCAGAGCGCGCAGCCTTCGCCCCTCGCGGCCTGGCTCCCTCTGTCAGCCCATCCTGCAGCCTCACACCTGGTCTCCAGGAACCAGGCCTGCTCCCAGCCCTCCTGGGAGGCTGAGGTAATTGGCTCAATTAATCAGCTCAATTAGCACCTTCCGGATGAGCGGATCAGCTCAAAGCATACCCAGCCTCTGTCAAGCAGCGGGCTTAGCCTGTGCCAGCCTAGTGCTAGGCACAATGGCAGGAGCAGAGGGCATGGCCAGAGGGGATCTATGCCCTGGACATGCTGGCCACAGGGTGAGGAGGTCAAGCTGCCCACAATAGGGCACCTGGGCCCTGCATCCTTGCAGAGCGCTCCCAGTACTGCGGGTCACGGTCAATCGCCTCCCCTCTCTCCTCTGCTCCCTGCCCTGCCCCTCCGTCCTGCTCTGGTCCAGACCCACCTCTTCCTAGCAGTGTCCCATGCTGAGTCCCCAGGTAATGCTTGCGCCTGCTCTGGGGGACCGCGTCCAGAGGTCAGCTACAGTGGGAGAGGTAGTTGCTCCCCGCTGCTCATTGGTATCTTCCAGGTGGATTTATAGGTGTGTTACAGTCCTTGTGGGAGAGGGGAAGCCAGTCTTCCTGGGGGCTGGGGAGTGGGGATGAGATGGCCTGGCCTCTGAAACCCTTTCTGTTTCTGAGTGTCTTCTCAGAACACCTGCCTCAGGGTTTGGGTTCTCAGAGTTCCTCACCATCCCCCCTTCTGGTGTCAGTACCTCACCCTATCCTGCAGCCCCCAAGACTCACGGGCATCTGCTGGGCTCAGGCACACCTGTCTCCTTCTCGCCCTGGTGATGACCTCTGCGTGGGGAGTTAGGAAGCCTGGCTGTGTTTCTGAACTGGGCGGGGGGGGGGGTTCCAGGGCTGCAGGAGGGACGCCAGGAACCCACCCGCAACTGTGCTTCTTGGATGGAGATGCCTGTGTCCCTCTGTAGTACGTCCTGACTCACTCTGCCTTCTCCCAGAGGCCTCTCTTGTAAACAGGCTATCTTCTGGACGGGAGAAGTCCAGGGTCCGCAGGGAAGTGGGCGGGGCGGTAGTTGAGAGCCCTCAGGTGGGGTTAGGGTGCAGCCAGCTCCGAGCCACGGACACGCTGGACCAGAGCCAGGGGCTCTGTTCTCAGCCAGTGGGTGACCTCTGCGCCTCAGTTTCCTCCTCTGTCAAATGGGGAGGAAGACTTGGGATTGAATGGCTTCTGAGGTCCCTCTGAGCCCTCACATCCTATGACTCGGACCAGGAAAAGGACTGTTCGGGCCAGCCCCCTTCTCAGGGTCTCCCTATCTCTGCAGTGCCTGGGCCTGGCTCGGGGCAGACGAGCAGGACCATGGGGCCCAGCGCTAACGGAGGGCTTCCCTGCAGTGGCTGAGCTGTGGCTTCCTCTCTGAGGGATTTCCTCCTGCAGCCCCGCGACCATGGTCGCTTGGTTGGGAGCACATGCTGCTTCTCTCCACCTTTCCCCAGAGTTACAGCAAACATGACAGTGGTAATAACCACTTAGGGAGTGTCTGGGTTCCAGGTTCTTTACATGCACTATCTCTGATTCTCATGTCCATTTTCTACAAAAAAAAGGAAACGGAAGCTCAGAGATGTTTGGCGTCTTTCCTGAGGCCACACAGCTAGCAAGTACCATAGAGACCTTGCTCCTTACATTGCAACACACAGTTTTCTGCTCAACAACGTGTGCAACATAGGGTGGGGATGGGGGCAAACTGCTGGCTGGGATGCCCCAGTCCCAGGTGGAAGCTGCAAGGATCTCTGGTCAGCGTTGCCCCTGAGTGCTGCCCACCTTGAAGAGGTGGGCTGCTCACGGCAGAGCTGAAGATGGACACAGACGAAGGGGGAGCCGGGGTCCCCGCCCCGTGCAAGGTGGGAGACAGGGCCCAGAGGGGAGAAGCAGGAAGGCAGAGGCAGCTGTTTCAGGGCCCTTGTCCAGGGAGCCTTTGCTGACTGCAGCGGCCCTGGGGGCCCCCAGAGTCACATTTGATGAACTGTGACTGGCCAAAACGGCCACCACTTGGTGTGACCTCGGCTTCCCTGTGAGCATGGTGCTCTGGACTGGAAGTCAGCAGACGCTGATTCTGGTCACCCGTCTCTCCAGTTCTGTTGTCCCCATCCAAGAGGCTCAGATGACTTACATTCATCTCAACCTTGGAGGCGCTGCCTCTCAGCCCCTAGCCCAGTGCCAGGCGCACCGCCGGGAGATCAGCCGGGCTGCCCAAAGGTGTGGGCCTTGGTTCCCGACTCTTTGACCCCGTTTTCCTTTATCCAGAGGAGGGGCCCTGGACCTTGGACTGGCTGAGAGGCCGTGCCCATCGACCCTGGCTGCCTGGGCGGGGATGGGGTAGGGCGGAGCTCCAAGGGAGAAACAGACAGCCCCTGGGGTGAGAGCCGACATGGGGGGTGTGATGACACCTTGGAGACGAGGTCCCCTGGGGCGCCCTCAGGAACGGTCCAGATGTGTCCCTTCTCTCCCAGATGTGTCCTCCACCCTCAAACTGCTGACACTCCTTAAACTCTGGAGCTGTGCTCAAGAGGCAGGATGTGGGGACAGTGCAGTGAGGCTCGCTCGGCTTCTTTTTTCTTTTTCCTGCGCGTGGGTAGTGTGTCCTCAGGGCCCCAGCGCCTAGGTGTTCCTGGGATATTTACATCTCCCTCGCTTGCCAAGGCGGTCAGGTTGAGCCCAGGGGTGCTGGGGAGCAGGGGACAGGGAGGGGGCCGCACGAAGGCCGGGTTCCTGACAACTGACTGACAAACGGGGGCGATAGCATCGCTCCCAGCCCTTCCCCTGGGAGCCTGCTTACCGAGGAGTTCAGCCCAAGTCATCTCTGCCGTCAGACGTACCTCTCTGTTTCACGGAGATAAACTCGCCACTCGGGAAGGCAGGCCAGGAGGCTGGGGTAGGGGGCTGTCTCGACAGGCGTGCAGGGCGGGGCTTAGCGGGGGCACAGCCGAACGCCCATCTGCCCGCTTCTCGGCCCCCGCGTCTGGCTCCTGGTGGGGTGGAGGTCTTGCCACGACTGCTTCCTTTTTCTTCTCTGTCCTTCACAAAGGGCCTGCAGGATGGGTGGTGAGAGGGCTCGCACCTGCACTGCAGGGGTGGGCGGGTTGTGCGTGCTGGAGGGGTAGAAGATGCAGGGGTGAGGCTGTCACTCCAGAAAGGGAGAGAGAGCGGGGGACACCTCGGCTCTGTGTGAGTCTACAGGGCAGGCCCTGTGGTCCTCCCTGCATCCCTAGCCGAGGGTTTCAGGCTGTCCCCGAGGGAACTGGACTTAGGGGTGATCTTTTGGGGCTTCTACTTTTCTCAGATGCTAAATAAACTAGTAATGTAAGATAATAGTTCTTGCTTTGTTGGGGGCATAGATCCTTTGAAAATCTGGTAAGGGCAACAGAACCTTTCCCCATCCAAAAGCACACGTGTGTGCACATGTAGACATGAGTGTGTGTGCACACACGTGCACCTTTGCCTATTATTTGTGGGAATTCACAGGCCCCCTGGAGGGCTCAGAGTGGTCTCCAGATTCAGAAGCCCTAGACTGGATGGCTTCTGGTACCCCTCTGCTCCCTTGGGCCCGTTCCCTGCTTTGGACTGGGTGAGGGCTCTGCCCGGGAGCCCCTTGCTCGGTTGCCCTCCCTGGTTCAGCCTGGCCTTGAGAAGCCCCACCCACCAGCAGGACAGCCCTTGAACCCGAGCGGTCAAAGCCCCCTGGCTGCCCTCACTTCCCCTACCCTCTGACTGGTGTTCCATAGTCTCCAGAGGCACGGGCAGCGAACTGAGGGCACAGGAGGCCTCCACAGACCTGACCTAAGTCCCACCTGCCATAGCCAGGGAAGGCCTTTCCCCCAGAAGGCTCTAGGACCCCAGAACTAGGACAAGAGTGTGGGGCTCCTGCTTCCCTGGCCCCCTGGGTCTGCACTGGAAGCCGGGGTTGGGGTGGCTTCCCAGCTCAGTGGGTAGCTAGGAGTTACTCATCCTTACATCCAAGAGCAAATGGCAGTGGCTCAGCAGGGAGGGTGGAAGGGGGGCCGGCCCACCCTGAGCTCCTGTTACCAAATTTGTTTGAGCTTATTTTGGTTCCTTCGCACAACATGGAAACAAATGTGCTCTTCCCTCTGCTGCTCTGTCTCTGATCTTCACAGGGGGGTGACAAGGGGGCATGGCTTAGCTCAGGCCCACCCCTTCCTTTGTGGAGAAACTCCCTCTCTCCTCCCCCATTGCCAGTTCCCCAAGGAGAGGTCAGGGGCTGGGGTGCAAGGCTGAGAATGGGTAGGGGGAGTGAAGCCAGGCAGGTGGGGCAGAGAAGGGGTAAGTGGCCTGGCACCAGGAGTCAGGAAACCTGGGTTTTCCGCTAGCTGGGCTATGATCTTGAATAACAGGGGCTACCGTTTAATGAGCACCTACTAAGTGCTTTACCTTCTTTCATTCCAAGAGCCTCACTATCAAAAATACCTACTATAAAATGATAATCATATAACATGATAGCAGTGTTAATCATCGCTACGATGGCAGTCACATTAGGATATAAAAATGTATCAAATTAACATGTACACCTTAAATTTACACAATGTCGTATGTCGAATATATTTCAATTAAAAATACCTACTGTAATTATTGGCACTGGGAGTATAGCAGTAACAAAAAAGGAGAAACCCTTGTCCTCACGGAGTGTACTTTCTATGGACATAGGTATTCTCTCCCCATTTTATAGATGAGGAAACTGAGGCCCAGAAAGGATAATGCTTTGCCTGAGATCACTCAACAGGCTTCACAGTACCCAGTAGATCCAATACCCTCTTTGGCCTCAGTTTCCTCCTCTGTAAAGATGAGGAGTCAGAATAGAGCATCTTAAGTTCTTCCGCCTCTGTTGATCTATACCGAGGGCATGGGATTTGGAGGGAGGAATTCCCTGGGGGAAGAGACACGTGCCCAGTACTTGCAGGGAAGTGGAGAAAGTGGCTTGGCATTGGTGTGGAGTGGGCTGGGCGGGGCCGTAGGGAGAGGGCAGCAGCGTTTTGAGTCTGGGACATGGCTGGCTGGCTGGCTCTTTTGAGTCCCAGGCCCTATGATGGGGGAAGTTTCTCTCATCCTTGAATTAACAACAAAATGCTCCAGGAGGAGAAATTGTGCCTTCATTCTGCAGGCTATATTCAACCTGCATACCATTCAGCTATGTGGGCTCAGACCCTGACTATCTCACGTGCTAGATCCAGAGGGAGGAACCGTCTTCAGGATGTTGTCAGGAGGCATCTCTGCTTCCCACCTCCAGCCCCAGCCCTCAGCTCTCAGTCCAATTTCCAGAGCATCTTCTCCTGCACTGACCTGGCATTGGGGAGCTGGCAGTGGGAGAGACACTTTGCTGGGCACCCCCAAGGGAATGGTGTGTTAAAGTCCTCAGGTGTCCTTAGAATATGTAGCAAGGCCTGTAACCACCAGGGCCACATCGCTGCACAGCTGAGAAGGGTCACTGAGGGCCCAGGGAGGATTATAGGTGAGGCTCAGAGACTGTGAAGACCCAGGAGGAGAGACGAGCTTCTCCCTCTGAGGAGGATAAGTCTGGGAGGCTGGGTGGGGTGTGTTGGGTGGCAGGAGGCCCTGGAACATGAAGGCTCATTGCTGACCTGTTCTGCAAAGTCAGAGCAGAGAAGATGGTCAGAAGCCACCGAAGCCAGGTTAGACCAGAGAAAGGACTCCCTAATGAAAATGCTCATCGTGGCCGAACTGGGGGATGCTTTCTCTGGAAGGCCTTTGCAGACTGGCTAGCCTCTCTACACCGGCGATGATGGAGCAGCTCAGCCGGGGGCAGAGTGCTGGAATTGCTGACCCCAGTATTCTTTCTAACCCTGGGTTCCAGGATCTCACCTCTAGGTGCTGCTGCCTGCTTGTTTATCAGGGGGGCACAGTGTTGGGCAGTTGTTCCCGTTGTGATGCGGTACCATGACCCTTCCTGACCCCCTCCTGTGGAGAGAGGTCCGAAGGGTCATTCTAACAATCACCGCCTCCCCAGGCCTCCCAGCGGCCGCAACTCGTCTCAGTCCCTCTCCTATCAGGTCTGTCACGGGGAGTTCCTCTCCAGGTCTGCCCTGCAGCGTGCCCTGACTGACGGGGTCCCCTGGTAAGGGCCCACCCCTCCCACCGCGGGGACCTCAGGAAATGGATCGCTTGCGGCAGAGTGTCAGTAGGCTCGGCGTGGCACGGTGGGCAGGGCTGACAGAGGGAAGTGCAAGCTAGCTGCTGTATGACAGGTGTATTATTCTCACTGCCCTCGATTTATTTAGCCAACAGCATGCGGAGCCCCAGGAAGCTCCCAGGAAGAGGGTGGGAGTCGAAGCCAAGGGGGCTCTGAAGGGATGAGGCGGTCTGTGTGTGCTGGCGTTGGTGCCTGGGAAGGGGGTGCCGGGGAGCCTGGCCAGAGCGGGAAGTTGGGCCCTGGTGTCTGGGGGGCCCTCCGTCAGCGCCTGGCAGGAGGGGCTCCCTGAGCCACCGTCGTGGGCCGGGGCCAGTGGTTTGGGGTCAAAGTCAAGTGAGGGTCTGCCCCTCAGAGGTGGTTTGGGGGAGAGGCCCTGCCACGCCCAGTGCACAGAAGAAAGAGGGGGACATGATGGGGAGGGACCCTCAGGAGGTGGGCGGGGAGATCAGGGCTGCCCAGCGTGGTTGTCCAGGCGCCCATCAGTGCACGGGAGCCCAGCCAGATCTCCGGGGTGGGCGCAGGGCCATGTCTGACTGGAGGGGCACTTTTCCCTAGTGTGCACAAAGATGCCACGTGGGCTAGTGACAAGCCTATGAGGATAAGCAGAATATCTGGAATCCAGCAGATGGGGTCCAGGCCTATCTTGGCTATGTACAACCCATGTGACCCTGGAAAGGCCCCCAGCCTCTCTGAAGATCTGGGGTGTTCAGGGTTGTATGGTCGTGGAGCCCCAGCCTCTCTGAGCTTTCATCTGCTCATAGTAAGTGGTAATAATAATAATAATAATAATGCCCCTTCTCGGGGCTATTGTGAGGAAGGACTAAGATAATCTACGTAAGAGTGCTTTGTAAGCAGTAAAATATATAGGTATTAAAAAGAGTTTCCAAATGAATAGAGAGAAAAGGCAGAATGAGCATTCATCCCAAATGTTGGCTGGTGAGTCACGCCGTGGGGATGGGAGTCTGCGTGTGCTTGGGGCGGAGTGGATGGCGGAATGTGGGTGTGAGACCGTGTCGGCTCAGCTGTGGATGAGTGAGATGAGGGAACTCTTCAGAGGAGCCCTTGGCTGCTGCCAGAGAGTCTGGGAGTGTGCGCCCAGAGTGTACGTGTGTGCCAGTTAGGGTGTGAGGATGTGTGTGTGTGTGACTTTGTGATGGCCTCCTTGAGATTGTGACTGAGCACTTGAGGAATGTAGGGGTGTGTGCATGTGGGAGTGTGAATGTATGGAAGTGTGTGTGCGTGAGAGTAAAGGGTTTGGAGTCTGTGTATGCAGACGCCTACACAGGGTGGACACGTACGTGCAAAAGGGCACACACACGCACACACACACACGCACACACACACGCACACGCACACACACACACACACAGATCCCTCAGCACAACATGAAAGCAGCCTTGCAGTGTCTGCAGTATGTCTCCTGCCTATGAACACGATGCAAAATTCACGGAGCATCAGGTCTTAGAAACGCACAGAAGGAGGGGAGTGGGGATTACATCCCATCCTGAGTGGTGAGTCACAGAACAGAGCGGGGCTGAGTGGAAAATCCTTTCCTCCCTGGCTCAGCTCTGGGGTGCCGGGGATGCGCCATCCCTTTCTTCCTGGTTCCTGGTCTGCGGACTTCCTTGGCTTGTGATGGTGACTGTCCCACCCTGCGCGCCCAGCACACTGGCTATTATCCTAGATGCAGAGCTGCTGTGTCGGCTTAGAGGTTGGGGGTGGAGACAGGGAAAGAGGGAAGCGCTGGGGGCCCAGTGGGTTCCAATGCGCGCGAGCCCCCTGTGCCCCATCAGATCAGGCAGCTCTGCAATAGCGGGCAGTGTGATCTGAGGACCACGGATGGTAACTGGGAAGCGGCATTTCTGGGGTGGGCAGTGTCCAGTGACCCCAGACAAACCTCCAGGCAGGCCCAGCTCCTTCCTCTCCTGGGTGGTCGGGCTGGAACTGAGACTCTGTAGAAGGTTCACTCACACCTGCATTTGGCTCCTTTCACACCCATGAGGGTGAGGGGCCCCTGGCCGTGGCAGGGCACAGGGACTTCAGGCTCCTTGCTCTGAGCCCTGGTGAAACGGGTGGAAGGGCCACACAGCACCCCATCCTTGCTCTGACGCTGGCACCCAGTTACTGGGTGAGGATCTGGCTGGGATGTGGGTGGGACTGGAAGGGACCCAAGATGAGCCCAGGGTGCTGACCCCTTTGGAGGAACGCACTGTGGAGGTCAGTAGGGGCACAAGCACACCAGCTGGGAAGGAGACGGCAAGCCCAGAGGGGCAGGGGCCCTGTCATGTCCATTTATGCTCCGTGTACTGGAACTTGGCCCTCTGGGGAAGGGGGAGTGTGGGCTGGGGGGAGGCAATGCCGGAGAGGCCGGGGGCGCATCTGTCTCCCAGTCCAGGCCAAGATGTGCTTAGTGTCCACAGCTTCGTGGCCCTGCTTTCCCGGGTCCCCAGACTCGATCATCCCTGCGTCCTTCTCCCTCTGACAACTGCCTGACTGCAGGTGCCCCCTCCAAGCTCTGTTGGGAGATCAAGGCCTCTGATCACCTGGGACTCATCTCCGAAACCCCTGTCTTCCTCCTCTTTCTCTGCCTTTCTCTCTGCTTCTCTGTCTCCCTCCCTCCCCTTCTGGCCATGCTCTCTTCCTCCCTCTCCTCTGTCCATCCTCTTTCCTTCCTCCCTCCTTTTCAAATCTCTTCTTTCTCTGAGCCCGCTATCCCATCCAACCCTATGCCCTATCACCTCTTCAGATCCTCAGAGCCACAGAAGGGTGGTAAAATAAAGACAGAGGGGTGGTGGGGCTGGACAGAGGCCAGGGAACAGGCAGCCTCAGAGGACCCCTCCCTGGCTGTCCCCAGATGCGTGTCACCACCCAGAGAGGAGGGCCCTCCTCTGCCACGGGCCACCGTGTGCACGTGTACGTGCTCACACACGCTGCAAACTTTACGAGGAGGGAGGAGGCCTTTAAGTGCGAAAGGAAGGAAGTTGGAGTGACCTTGGTGCTTCCTGTATATCAGGGCGAAGGCCCTTAAAATAGAGCCAGCAGATGAGGGAGGTGGAGGCGGGAGACCACACACTGGCATTAGCTTGTCTGGGCTCCCCTCTCCCGCCAGAGACCCCCGTTAAGTCTGGCTCTCTGCTCCCAGGCCTGCAGGCTGCTGCCGCAGGAAGATTCCTCCGGGCCTTCGTCCCGAGTGGGTCAGCCCTCAAGACCTGGGGGCTCAGCGCTGATCCATGGCTGGCGCTCAAGACCCTTCACAGTCGGCTCCGCCCTTCTGGTCACTCCCCCGTGCCCATGCCCAAGTGCCCTGCCTTTTCACCATACCTTCCTGGCATAGGATACAGTGTTAAAACCCCCAACAAAACACAAAGTAACAACAACAAAAACCTAAACAAAAAAGAGCTTAGAAGTTGGACAGTCAGGTGGGACCCTGGGAGGGGCTGCTCCCAGCTGTGTGGCTTGGGGAGGGTCGTGCACAACTTGTCTCCCCTCTTGCTGCTTCTGGCCACCCCACCATCTACTTTTTTTTTGGATAGTCGGCTCTCTGTTTTTTCCTTTTCTCAGACTTTTCTCGGCTGTGTTGGCTTGACCTCCTGGCTCCAAGGGAGGGCACATGACCCAGGCCTAGCTAATGAGAGCTCGCATCACCACCTCCATAGGGATTGGTCCAGAGGTGGGGAAGTCAGTTTTAGGACGTTTTTTGGAAATTCTGGGAAGGGGCTGTTTCCCTTGGCATGGCTAAGCTGACAGAAGTGTGTCTGAAGCTGCTTTGTCTCTGCTTGGGGAGACTCTTCCCAAGAACGAGGCCAACATGGGTGAGGAGAGCAAAACGACAGAGGAAACAGACACTCAATAACTTTGACTGAGTGCCTGGATACAGCCATGCCTGAAATCCTGAAACCATACCTATTCTTGAACAGTTATGCGAGCCAATTGCTTTTCTTACTTGCTTGCTGAAGCTAGTTTGACTTGGGTTTCTGTCTCTTGCAAAGTAGGGAGCTGACCATCCTAGAGAGATGACATAACCTTCTGAACCTATTTCTTCACCAGTAAAGTTATTTCTCTTACAAATACTGATGGAATTGGTACTGAAGGGTGACCCCCCAGCTGAGATAAGGAGGAGTGATTATCAAAGCCTTTGCCACTGTTATAGCTCACTGACCCTTTCAAGAACTCCGTGAGGTTCTTAGGGCTGTAGTGATTATGCTTTGTTTCCTGAGGACAGCTCTCAGAGTCAGGGATGTTACAGGTGCCAGGGAGCTTCTGTTTGCTCTGCTCCAGGTCACTTTTCACCCTCTGTCCCTACTCTCTGCCCCAGGGGAGCTGATCCTGTGCCCCTGGATTCCCCTGGGTTCTGTCAGTGGGGGGCCCCAGAAGGGCATCTGAGGGACCGGGGAGAAGTCAAGGTCTCTGTTCCCCTTCCTCTCCCACAGGGTGGCCTTGGGTTGGCCCTGACCCTTGACTGAAGGTCTGTGCTCCTCACTTGTTCCAGAAACCACTCCCTCCCTTCAGGCCTCAGAGTGGGTAACAACTCTGCTTCCCCCTACACACTACCAGCACATTTATAAAATGGCCCATATTAAGTCCTTGATTTACCCTAATATGTGTGGCCATTGCTATCCCATGGAAACTGACATTGGTTCATCCAAAGACATCAGCTACCTGAACTCAGGTATGAACATTCTGTATCCTGTGCCTTTTGAATTATCTGGTGCTTCCTACTGCCCCCGGGACCTCTCACAGTCCCCCTTCCTCCAGGGCCCAGCTGAGCCACACTTTCTCCCCGAAGCTTTCCGAAATCTCTGCTTTCCTGCCTCACCCCGTCAGAACTGTCCTCTCGCATTTCCCTCTGCGCATGGTGTCAGTGCCTGCTGGGTACCTGTAGCATCTTCTCCCAGGGCACAGGACCTCTAAATTATTCCGCTTGCCTCTCCAGTGCCTGCCACCCCTGCCTCGAGCTGCTCAGCCCCAGCCCAGGACCAGGCATACAGTAGATGCGCAATAGCTGTTAGCTGAATCAGTGAAAGACACTAGAGTGGCTCCCTAGGATGTGGCCACAGGAGCCTCTGCACCATCTGTGACCTCAGCCCAGAATGCCTTTCCCTCCTGCAGCTGTCTGGGGAAAACCTCCTCCTCCTTCGAGACTCAGCTTGGGCATCGCCTCTTCCAGGAAGTCTTTCCTTGCCCAGTGGTCCAGCTCCTGTGGTACCTTTAATGGTCCTCCAGTAGCTCTGACCCAGCTCTCTCTGCTTGGTCAGGAGGCCTCAGAGCAGGACTAACCCCCATGACCAAACACTGTGCCTGGTCCATACTGGGTAGGTGGCCACAAAGTAGATTGCAGTGGCTATTTCTTTTACTTAAAAATATCTCCTCGTTGGGCTGTGTGTCAACCCTTACTGCATGTAGTATGGGGTTAGACCCTGTCTGAATGCTGGGTTCATTGGGAGGTGGTCAGTTAGGATAATGTTGCCTGTGAGGGCAGGCAGCATTTTCCCTAAGAGTGGGAGGATGCTACTGCTGTTGCTAGTCATCCAGAGAAGAGGATGGTCCTCAGACAGGTAATTAGAACAGGGAAGTCCCCTTGACAGGCAGGAGTGAAAACTTTCCTGGATCTGCAGGAGTCTGCGTGTCTGGGAAGCATTCTGGACAGCAGGGGTTAAAGATGGCAACTGCTTTGTGGAGAGCAGTAAGAGCCATCACTAACTGAGCACGTACTATGTGCTCATGCCTGTGCTTGGGGTTTAGGTCTCATCACACCATTATGTGTAGGTAATTTTATTCCTGTTGTTCAGATGAGAAACTGAGCTTTAGAGAGGTCAAGTAGCTTTCTGAGACCATGCATGTAGGAAGAGTCAGGTTTCAAATTCCAGCCTGGTTCCAAAGCTTGTAACTGCAGCTGAAATGTAGGCAGAGAGGACCAGAATGGGGGGACCGATTACCTGGCTACCTGCAATCCAGTGTGCGAGTGTTTCTTGGGGTATCCCTGAACCACTGGGCCCCTGTGTGACTGAGCTACAGAGGCCTAAGGGGAGGGTCATATAGCCAGGTGGGGGCCAGAGTTACAGGGAAGTTGGCCTGGCCTGAAGTCTGAGTAGGGGTCAGCTAGAGACCCCAAGGGGAAGGTGGAACTTGAGCATATAGGTGGGGTCTCTGCTTCCCCCAGAGCCAGCCGGGCACAGGGTTAGCTGGCACTAGGCATTCGTGTGGGCCACTTCTCCTCCCACTGCTTTCAGCATCCAGGGCAGGGCTGGGAGGGGAAGAAGGCTCAGAACACTTGGGCTCAGTGTGGAGTTGGCAGGACCCAGCACTAAGTGTTCTAATCACAGACCTTGGGTGCGCTTCCAGGCTAGGTTTCCTTTACCAGGTCCTTGGGTCCCACCACACCTCCCAGCCCCATGCACTGGTGACACAGGTGAAATGCAAACACTTGTCCCCAAGCCACTGAATAAAGGCAAGTGGCCCAGCCTTTGCTCCCAGACCCATGGCAAACCACACAATTATAAACCAAATGGAAATAAATTTCTAAATTATCTACTTTAGCTCCTCTGTTCCACGTGGAGCTCCAAGCTGGTTCTCGAGGAGGGAGGAGGAAAAAGAGAGCCCAGAGCTGGCCCAGAAGCAGGGATTGGGACTGAGCCTGGGCTCCCACCCAACTCCCTAGGACCCCACAAGGATCTCAGTAATGCAGAAGCAGCTCTCCCTCCCTCCCTCCCTCCCTCCCTCCCTCTGTCTCTGTCTCGGTATCTCTCTCTCTCCTGGGTAGCCCAAGGGAGTGGCTCTGGACCCCAGTGAGTAATGCAGTATTGACAACTTGCTTTCTCTCTTCTTGGTAACCAGCTCAGTGCACAGCAGATCAATTTGCAATCATAGCTGCTTTCCAGCCCCAGCACCACCATCAGTGCTAACTCAAGGGCTGGTATCGGGAAGGCCGCTGTCTGCTTTCCTGCCTGTCTCGCGCAATGCCAGGAGCTGAAGGTGAGATGAGGTAGAGTTGGGAGCAGTTGCGTGCTTGGGACTTTTTGGTCAAAATACCTAAGGTCTGTTGGGCCACACCTCCTGTTCAGGGCCCTCCCCCAGGGACAGGGTGATGGTCCGCAGGTGGAAGGAGCCTTGGCTCTGCCCTAGAGGAGCAAGAGGGTGGGGGATGCCAGGAAGCAGACAAAAGGCTCTATAGGGAGCACCTGAAAGGTACGGTTGAATCCCAGGATCTCTGTGTGGCAGGACCCCAGAGGCCACCCAGCCTGGCGGTTCTTGACCCCTGCAGCACACAGAAGATGCTCCTTGCCCATCCAGCTCCTCCCACATCACGCCTCTCTCCAACCCTGGAAAGTACATCATATGACAAGTGGTAGTGATGCTAAGGAGGTACAGAGGCCTTCAGCCACCTTCTGAGGTCACCTGGGGGCAGTGGAGCTGGAGTCTGAACCCTGCTGTCTGGCTCCAGTGTCCACACTGGACTTCCAGTAATAGACATCCAATAAGTATTTGTTCAATGAAAACCTGGTACTTTGAAGTATGCAGATGCCTGGGCCCCACCCCAGATCTTCTGAATCAGAGTCTTCGGAGGGGTCCCTGGCACTTGAATTGTTTACAAAGCTTCTGGGTTCTAATGAGGTGCGCAGGTGAAGGAATAGAGAGCAGAAGTGATTGCCAAGGCCACTGAGCTGAGTGGCGGGATCACAGCCCAGGCCTCCTGATGCTGAGTGGCGGGTGATTAACGTGAGTGATGGGGGTTGAGGGGGCTTGGGCTTCCTGTAGGAAGTGCACCTGAGCAGGGATTGCAGGTAGGGAAGAGAGGAGGCCTGGTGGAAGGAAGAGGCAGGGGAGTTCCAGGCAGGGAGAAGCGCCCGAGCAAATGCTTGACATGGAACCGAGCACACTTCATATTTTTCTGGAGAGGAACTGAACCCGTAGAGAGAAAGATGCCCAGTACCACCCTTGGTTTGTGCTCTAGAGAGGAACAGAAAGGTCAAGGGAAGCTGCCACCCTATGGCAAGTCCAAGAAGGCTTCCTGGAAGAGGAAGAAGATGGATTTCAGGGGCTCGCTGAATGGAGGACAAGATGCTGAGCAGTGGGCAGAGGTGAGGTGGCATCCAGCCCGGGGAGAGGCCGTGTGGGAGTAGGTTCGATACCAGAGCATCAGGAGTCAACAGACCTGCTGGAGTCCCAGTTCTGTGTTTCCAGCCATTTAACCATGCTATACCTCAGTTTTCCTGTTTGTAAAATGGGGATAATAATACCAGTTCTCTTTCAGGGTGAGTAAAAAGAAAAGGAGACAGTGTCAGTGAACTGGCTTTTAAACTGGGAACTGCCACGCAAGCATAAGCAGCTTGGGTCTGGAGTTTCACAGACCAGGGTTCGCATCCCTGCTCTGCCACTTCTGTGCAGCCCGGAGACAAGTTGCTTGAGTGTCGTCACCTGTAAAATGAGGATAACGAACCTCTGTATCACAAGATAAATAGGCATTGTCAGTGGGAGTACGTGTCCCTGGCACATTGTGGCTCAAAGGAGCGTCACTGCTTCTTTGCAAGGGGAGCGGTGTGGCTTGGTGGAAAAGTGACATCCAGACCCGGCCCCTCCTCTGCTCGGCAGCCTGAGCTCGCCTTACCTCTGTGAGCCTCACCTTCGGCAGGTAAGAAAGAGGAGGAGAACCTCTCTGGGTGGCCGTGAGAATGGAGAACACTTAGCAGAGGACTAGCACGTGGGAGGTGGTCAGTAAGTGACGGGACTGCCATCAGCCAGAACGACCAGGTAAAGGCAGCTGCGAATCAACAGGCCAGAGAGCAAAGAGGAGAGAGTTGGGAGGAACAGGAGGCAGGAAGGGGAGCAAGGTGCCCAGGACTAGAAGTCGCAACAAACCCGGCAGCGCTGAGGACACCTAAAACTGCCAGGGCTGACCTTGACCCCGCCCCTACTCACGCCCTGGGGAGCAGCTCTGGGCACGTTCTGGTCTGGACCCAGGCTCTGGACCCAGCCCCGGGGCCAGTCTCTAGCCTGCCCCACCTGGCATTGATGGATGCCCAGGCGGGGACCGCAAGGGCTGCAGCCACGATCAATACTCTAATCAACACCACATGGAACCCGCCAGCGTTTTCTCCCCACCCCAAACTTGCCGGGGGTTGGGAGTTGCTGAGAGGAGAGAGAGATTAACTACGACGCTGAGAAGTCGACTGGATGAATAATTGAATCAGTGGGAGCGGAGGAGGAACGGGCAGGGGAGACAACACAGCCAGGGATGTGGCGGATCCTCTCCAGCTGCAGGGGCGGGGGCCGAGGCAGGGGCCTCCTGGGCTTCACAGGCCAGCACGAGGGAATTGGGACAAGGGTGCAGACTCAGATGAGGGATGACAGCGCCAGCTGCTTTGCATTCCTTCTGCCAACACTGAGTCCCTGCTGCATGCCTCACCCTTTGATAGGACAGCACGTTATCCTCCCCCATCCCTTCTCCTTCCAAGTCTTGCTCCAGACCCTGGATCTGGGGCTCCCGCAAGGGCTCCAGAACCCCCTTTCCTTCCATGCAGCCCTGGAGTGTGAGGTTAGGACACAGCCAGGGGCATCTCTCGGACCCCAGCTCTTACCCTACTCCAAGGGCCAGAGCCTTCTTCCTGGGAGTCTGTTGCAGTCCTTGCCTTGATGGAGGGGCCAGGTCGTGCTGGTTCACCTGCAGCAGTGGCCTTTGTCCACCTGCTGACCCGATTACTAGGGGCCAAACTTCACTCTCCTGGTGGCAGTGCAGTGCTGAGCGCCCAAGGATGGGTCAAGACCTTTGCTGCCCCTTGAGCCCCTGGTGCCCTGCCCCACTGCCTCTTTGGAGCCAACCTCTCTTGCCAATCATGGGCCTGTGCACCCACTGCCCTCCAGATGGAACCCTGGGCATCTCCACCTGTCCCTGGGACAGAGAGCCTTGCAGGCTGGGCAGCTGAGCCTCACAGAAGTGGCACCCGGGAGGAGACCTGGCCGTAGGTATAGCTCTCCCAAGGTTGACCTTGGTGAGTCCCTTCATCTCACTGAGCCCTACTTCTCTCAGCTTTATAAGGAAGATAATCACCTCTGCCCTCCTGGCCCCCCGGGGTTTCTGAGGAGAGAAAATGTGATAATGCTTCTTGATGGCTTGGGAAGGCTCAGCCGGGAAGTGATGGACCTGGTAGATGTGTCTCAGGCTCAGGCTGCTGACCCTGGACCACGTGATATCCATCCACCGACCCCACGTGGAAATGATACAGGAATGAAACCATCAGATACATGTGGGGAGACTTGTGAGAAGTGGGGGATCGTGGGCCCTCTTTGGACCGGACCCACACCTCAACCTTTGTTCTCTCTCACGGGTTCTTGGGTATCAACCCCAGGTGTCCATGGAGGTCTGTGCTTGAGCTCAGGGTCAGGGCTCAGGGAGAAGGAAGTGTGACCTCAAAGCCTGGCAGAACCCTCCCCGGTCATATGACTTTAGCACGACCCTCACTCAGCAGTAAAGATTGTCCCTGGCCACCCTCCCTTATGCCCCTCCCTAGACCACCTAGAATGTCACAGCTGGGAGCGGCCTTAGAGACTTCAGGTAAGATGGCCTGAATTGACTTCAGGGTCACTGCTGTTTACATTAAGGCTGATGGTTTGCAAACTGGGTCCCTGGGGGCCCAAGACCTTCAGGGATGTCCTGGAGATGCCATGATTGGGAGGGCAATGGGGGAGTTGAGTAATCAAATCTTTGCCCCCTCCTCCCAATCTCCTTTTGAGTCAGGCCTGCTCCCTTCTCTCTCCATTTTTTTTTAAAATAAATTTATTTATTTTATTTATTTTTGGCTGTGTTGGGTTTTGTTGCTGCACGTGGGCTTTCTCTAGTTGCAGCGAGCAGGGGCTACTCTTCGTTGCAGAGCACGGGCTTCTCATTGTGGTGGTTTCTCTTGTTGCGGAGCACGGGCTCTAGGCGCACGGGCTTCAGTAGTTGTGGTACGCGGGCTCCAGAGCGCAGGCTCAGTAGTTGTGGCGCACGGGTTTAGTTGCTCCGTGGCATGTGGGATCTTCCTGAACCAGGGCTCGAACCTGTGTCCCCTGCATTGGCAGGTGGATTCTTAACCACTGCGCTACCAGGGAAGCCCTGCTCCCTTCTCTTTGATCTGTATTTTATTTCTGGGTAAAATGTATGAAAACAGGATTCTGCCACAAAAAAATAACAACAACAAAAAAAAAACAGTGTGAAAACTGCAGCCCTGCACTGTCATCCCTCATCTGAGCCTGCACCCTTGTCCCAAATCCCTTGTGCTGGCCTGTGAAGCCCAGGAGGCCCCTGCCTCGGACCCCACCCCTGCAGCTGGAGAGGATCCTCCACATTCCCCCGATCTGAACCCGACTCTGCCCCGCTCAACCCCTCCCCTGCAGACTGTCCTCATCTGTCCCTGGATGGTTCTGGGCTCTTCTTCCAGACCACATTCTCCTATACTCCTCTGTACACCTATCTCTAAAATCAAAGCCAACCCTCCAATTGACCAAGCCTAATGACTATTCTCTGTTAAAGAGATAATAGGAGAGCCTTCCCAGGAATCCATGTGTATTTCAACAGGGACCTTCTGGAGATTTGCCTTAATTTGCTTCAAAGGAGTTTGTGGGTGGCAGCAGGGGAGACTTTGGAGGCTAATTGTCCCCCCGCATGGAGTGCACACTTAGTCTGTGTTCACTGTCATGGGCAGGGTGGGAGCATAGCAGTTACAATTGCCCTACACTCGATTCACACCTCCGAGGTCCTTCCACACCCCACACTCCATCTCTCGTCATCTCCATAACCGACCCGTCAGATATCAACTATCATCACCCCCATTTTACAGATGGGGAAACAGAGGCTCAGAGCAGGTCTGTGACCCTTCCCCAGGGCCCCACGTGCTGAAGCTGCCGACTCTTATCCTCACCTGCCTCCCAAGCCACACCTACGCTGTTGCAGGGCTGCCTGAGTCTGGCCTTTCCAATGTCAATGTCAGATTCACACCCAGGGCTCCCTGCAGTGAGGGCCTGCTGGCCCTGAGGCTGCCGTTCCTCCCTGCAACCCATACCCTCCCTGTTCCCTCTCCGTCTCTCCTCTATGTCCTCTTCTTCCAGGGCTTGGTCTGCTGAGCCACCACATCCCTCCATCTGTTTTGTTCATCCTCACTTTGGCTGGAGGGCCTGACCTAGTTTAGTGAAGGCTCTGTGTGTGTGTGTGTGTGTGTGTGTGTGTGTGCGCGTGCGCGCGCACATGCTTACGTGAGAAGGATTCCACAGACAGGAGTGTGTGCGTGTGTGTGCGTGTGTGCACACGTTTGCATTTCTCGGAGTGTGTGAAACAGGCAGCATGTGGTTGGGTGGAATGATGACCAGACCCCAGGGGGTGGGGATGGCAAGCTGGGACCCCTCGGTGGGCTCTGCAGGTCACTGGCCATGCGTTCTCAAACGAGCACAGCATCTGGCAGGAACGGGTGCTCAACAGATGCCCACTGAAGGGATGCACGTGTCCCTAGTACAGACTCAGGGGAGCAGTGTCCTGGGAAGGGCCGGGGTGGGGCTTTTCCTCTCCTAGGGCGAAGTGTTCTGTTGGCCGGCTGTGTGGCAAGGGCTTGTCTGTGGACAGCGTGTGGTGGGAGGGTCCTCAGGCTCCCCTGGCCAATGTCCGGTGTGTAAAGTCTGTCCTGGACAGAGAAGCCCCTCCCCCTGCCTGGGAGACAGTCCAGGCCTTGGGCTCACACAGGCCGGGGATGGGTGCTGCACTCATCTGGACTTGTCAGTGCTGGGGGACCTTGGGCGAGTTGCCTAACCTCTCTGAGCCTCCCCATCCTCTTAAGCGAAAGGAGACTCATCCTCTCTGCTGGAAGTCCTCTAGGGATTAAGAAGATGCAATGAGACCATACGGGCCTCCACATGTGGGGACTGTTCTCTGGTCTGTAAAACAGGGATATTTCCCTGAAACGTGTGCACCAGTTGCAGGGCTGATGCTCACGTGTGTGAGATGCCTCAGGTAACGCTCCCCGTGCAGTGCATGGCACCCGGCAGGAGCTCCACAAAAGCAGCTACTTCAGTAATTAAAAGGCCAGCTACCTGCTGTGCCTGTCAACTTGGCCAAGTGCTCTGTGGCCGTTAGCCAAACCCACAGTTCTCTGGGGTCATCATCCAGGGCCCCTTGGTCCCAGGCAGATCAGCCACGGATGAATTTCCCTCAGGAGTGATGTCAGCCTGCCTCTGGGACAAAGTGGCCCCCAGGACAACGTCTGGGGGTCCTGGTGGGGCTGTGTGCCTGGGCTGGGAGAGGGACCTTGTGACATCTGGCTCTGGGGGGCTTAAAGTCAACGCTTGTCTCCGCCTGCTCTCTGGCGTGGGGATGAGGAGATGGGGCTCTGGGGCCAGGAGGCTTGTGGGGAAGCACATACCCCAGCTGACAGCTGGTCTGGGAGGGAAGGGAAGGTTAGAGAGTGGCAGTTTGGCCTGGAGTCAGGGACTAGAGCCTGGGGTGGGGTGGGGCTTGTGAGTCAGGAGACCCCAGCCCCATCCCTGACCCAGACGGGTATCCACAGGCAAGGCCCGAGGACAACCTGGGCATGGGTTTACCCATCTATGAACTGGGGTGACCCCAGCACTCCTCCCAGGATCCTTGAAGGGCTGATAAGACATGGGAAGAAGCAGACCCCTCTCCAAATGGCAGGTGCCACCTTGCTGGTCCTCTGGGCAGGCTTCCAGACTCTTGCCCTGACATCCTCTCACCTGTGATTCCTGCCACCCTCCTTCCTTTGTCCTGTCCTGACGAGGGGAAAGAACAAGACCTGGCCGTTCCAGGCCACCAGACTGCGGCAAGTGGCTGATGGGCCAAGACCCTCCTGGTGCTCCCCATGGCAGGATGCCGGCCTCTCCGGAGAGCACATTTCTGCTCCATTAGGCCGGCCTGTGAAATGGATGCAAAGGTTCCTGATGGGAGCAGAAGACGCCGCTGCATAAAACATGCAGAAAATGAAACACTCATTTTCCTCCTAGACCTGGTAGTTACATTGCGTATTACCAGCCATCAGAGCACCGGGCTGGGATGGAGGAGGATCCCGGGTCCCATCATCACCCTTGGAGAAACAGCCAGGCTTGTGGCAAAGAAAACAGGAAAGTTGAAACACAGTTGCGGTTTGGTTCAAGTTGGATATTAATAGCTGCAGGGACAGGCTCAGAAAGAAGGAGGGGAGGGGAAGGAGAAGGAAAAGAGAGAAGTGTGAGCACTATTAACATCCAATTTCCTCAGAGAATTGGATCTGGGGAGGGAGGGGGGGACTGGGGCACTGCTGACGCTGCAGCTTCCTGGGAAGCGGCTCCCGCCAGTGGGCGAGTGGGGCTGCGGGCTGGGTACCGCTCTGGATGGGGAGGCCTGGCACCGTGGGGGCTCCCCCACCTCGGCCCGGCACCTCACAAGCCTGGATGTGTGTCTCAGGGTCAAGCCACCACTGCCCCTTCTCCGTGCACTGGTGCACATGGCTCTCTGGGCAGCCTACAAACACCCCTGGCCGTGGTCTCTCTACTCCTCCTGCTGCAGAGGGGAAACGCCAGACCCGTGTGGATACTGTTGTGACTCGTCCACCCGCAGCTGCGTGAGTGTGGGCTGCTGACTGCTCACAGCTACCCCGTCTGCAGGGGAGGGGCGTTACCCCCAGCCACTCCTCAGGGCAGCCATCAGCCAACCAACGACGGCCAACATGGGGTTCCAAGGGCTGAGCCCCCTGCTGGGAGTGGGGTCACTTTCTTCGCTGATTTACGTTCCAGAGTGACCCATGCATCAGGCCAAGTGTGGCCTTGCCCTGAGACCCCACCCTTCCTTATGTCCTTCCCTCTGCTGTTTCCCCCTCTCCTGAACAGCTGAAGAGCGCTCCCTCAAGAAGTCACGAACCTGAACCTTTCCTCAGGCTCTGCTTCTGAAGAGCCCAGACCTAAGACTAGCTGGTGACCTGGGGCCTGAGTGAGCCTTAGTGCCCTCATCCACGAAACGGGGAGTCACGTCCACTCATGGGGTTGCCGAGGCCAACACAGGCAGTGCTGTGGGTGGACTCCTTGCCCTCTGTGAGGTACTTGGGTGAGTATCCTCACTGCTGTCACAGACTGCCACACATTTAGGGGCTTTAAACAATGCACCTTCATTATCTTACAGTTCAGGAGGTCAGAAGCCTAACAGGGGGTCTAGAAGTCTAGCGAGGGTCTGGCTGGGCTGAAATCAAGGTATGGACAGGACTGCCTTCCTTTCTGGAGGCTCCAGGAGGGAAGGCGTTCTCTTGCCTTTCCCAGCTCTGGAGGCTGCTGCATTCCTTGGCTTCCTCTCCCCAGCTTCAAAGCCACCGATGGCCAGTGAAGTCTTTCTCACCCTGTATCGTTCTGATTCCAGCTCTCCTGCCTCTCTCTTTTATTTATAAGGACTCTTGTGATTAGATTGGGCCCACCCGGATAATCCAGGATAATCTCTCCATCTCATAACCCTTAACTTAATCACATCTGCAAAGTCCCCATTGCCATGTAAGGGAACATATTTCATGGGTTTGGGGGATTAGAATGTGGACACCTTGGGGGCATTATTCTGTCTACCGCAGCCCCAGTGGACCCTGCTCAATATACATTTGTTTCTTCTCCTTAGACATGTTATCTCATTCCTTTAAGACTCTTCCTACATCTTTAATTTAAAGATATTGTGAGGATTAAAGGGTATCATGGGTGGGAGGGGGATTTGCAAATGGGGCATATGGAAGGAGAGAGTCTTATGGGCACTTTAATCTCCCAATATGGAACCCCCTCCAGATTCTGCACACTGCAATCCTCTCCTTTCTTCCAAATCCCTTCTCCCCATCCTTGTGTGTGCAAAGTTTTCTGGCAACGCCTGTGTAGGAGAAGAACCTTGACCATTTCTTGGGCATGGGGTAAAGATATCAGAGTGTCTGAGGTTGTTGTGAAGGGGGAGGGGCGTGAGGCCCATTTCTGATAAGACCGTTTTATTTCTGATAAAAACCATTTGCCCTTGGGCTTCCCTGGTGGCGCAGTGGTTGAGAGTCCGCCTGCTGATGCAGGGGACACGGGTTCGTGCCCTGGTCTGGGAAGATCCCACATGCCGCGGAGCGGCTGGGCCCGTGAGCCATGGCCGCTGAGCCTGCTCGTCCGGAGCCTGTGCTCCGCAACGGGAGAGGCCGCAACAGTGAGAGGCCCGCGTACCACACAAAAAACAAACAAACAAAAAAACATTTGCCCAGAGCATGCCTGCCTGGTGCAAGTTTTCAGGAAGGGATGGGTATCAAGCTGGAGAGGGAGGAATGGCTGCAGTGAATGAGGCGCTGTGGGACAAGGAAGCACTGGGGACTGGGCTGCTGGCCATGGCAGGATCAGAAATTTGGTCTGTGGTAGCCAGCCTTCCAGCATTCTCTGTTTGTTCTCAACTTCCAGCCAAGTTGAAAAGGCACCCGTGTCAGTTGCACTGAGGAGAAGAAAGGCAACGGGTTTGGGTTGGGGGAACACTTGGGTCAGGGAGTGGGGTGGCCAGGGGAGGGGACAGCAGAAGCGAAAGTGGGGCCTCCCAAGGGGGAAGCAAAGCCAGGCAGGGCATCACCTCCTCCCGGAAGCAGTGGCCAGTCTGGGCTGAGCACACCTATTTGTCTCGTCACTCCATCAGTATGATCTTGTTAGGGGTCCCTGCACCCCACCGGACTGAGAGCTCCTGGAGGACCGGGTGATGTCCTTTCCTTCCTGCGTCTCAGCCTCCAGCACCGTGCCTGGCACACAGGTGCTCCGTCCCCACTCACTGAAGGAAGGGACTGGGGAGTGGGGAGCCAGTGAGTGCACACTCCCTCATCACAACCGCCCCTTGATGAGTCTGTCGTGGGGAAGAAGCCAAGCCAAGGGTAGTGCCAACAGGAAACTATATTCAATACCTTGTAATAACCTATAATGGAAAAGAATCTGAAAAAGAATACATACATATATATGTGTGTGTGTGTTTATAACTGAACCACTTTGCTGTACACCTGAAATTAACTCAACATTGTAAATCAACTATACTTCAATGTAAAAAAAAGAAAAAAAAACCTTAAAAAACAAACAAAACAACAAAAAACTAATGCTAAGCCTCCATAGCTTTCTGGGGACAGAGCTCAGCCTTCACTACAGCCAATTACATACTAAAAATAAAAGCTTCTTGAAGATTTCCCTTTGGCTGGAAAACCAGGATGTGAATTCTGGCCAGGGAGGCAGGAGGTATGAGATCAAGACTACTGTTAGAATTGTCTGACAGATCTTGGACAAGTCACTTTCCCTTTCTGTACTTTCTTTTCTCCCCTCCTCTGCCCTCAGCTTTACTGAGGTATAATTGACAAATAAAATTGCAAGATATTTAAAGTGTACATAGTGGTGATTTAATGTACGTATAGATTGTGAAAGATCCCCACCTCCTACTTAATTATCACATCCATCATGTTCCATATTTATCTTCTTTTTGTGTGTGAAGACATTTCAATTCTATTCTTTTAGCAAATTTCAATTATACACTCCTTGTTATAAACTATAGTCACCATGTTATACACTAGATCCTTAGACCATATTCATCTTATAGCTGAAAGTTTATACCCTTTTACCAACCTCTCCCTATTTCCCCCACTCCCGAGCCTTTGGCAACTGCTTTTCTACTCTCTGTTTCTATGAATTTGACTTTTTTCAGTTCTTTTTCTTTTCTTTTCCTTTCTTTTTTTTTTTTTTAAAGATTCCAACTTTAAGTGATACCATGCAGAATTTGTCTTTCCCTGTCTGGCTTATTTCACTTAGCATAATGCCTTCAAGATCCATACATGTTGCCGAAAATGTCAAGACTTCCTTCTTTCCCGTGGCTGAATGATATTCCACTATACATTTACATATGTGTATATATATGTACCACATCTTCTTTACCCGTTCATCTGATGATGAACCGTTAGGTTGTTTCCCTCTCTTGGCTACTGTAAGTGATACTGCATTGAACATGAGAGTGCAAATATCTCTTAGATATCCTGTTTTCATTTCTATTTAAAAATTTTTAAAGGATTCTCCATACTGTTTTCCGTAGTGACTCCACTAGTTTACATTCCCAACCAGTGGTGTAAAAGGGTTCCCTTTCCTCCACATCTTTGACAACATTTGTTACCTCTTCTCTTCTTGATGATAGCTGTGAAGTGATATCTTACTGTGGTTTGGATTTGCATTTCCCCGATAATCAGTGATTTTGAGCACCTTCTCATATACCTGTTGGCCATTTGTGTGTCTTCTTTGGAAAAATCTCTATTCAGTTCCTCTGCCTATTTTTTAATTGGATTTTTTTGCTTTTGAGTTGTATGAGTTCTTTATGTATTTTGGATATTAACCTCTTATCAGATATATGATTTTCAAATATTTTCTACCATTCTGTTGGTTGCCTTTTTGTTTTGTTGATAGTTTCCTTTATTGTAAGAAGCTTTTTAGTGCGATGTTTATTTTTGCTTTTTCCACTTGTTTATTTTCACTTTTGTTGCTTTTGGTTTTGGGGTCAAGTCCAAAAAATCATTGTCAAAACGTCAAGGGGTTTATCCCCTATGATTTCTTCTATGAGTTTTATGGTTTCAGGCTCCAAATTTAAGTCTTTAATTCATTTTGAGTTGATTTTTGTGCATGGTGTGAGATAGGAGTCCAGTTTCACTCTTTTGCACGTGGCTGTCCAGTTTTCCCAACACCAGTTATTGAAGAGACTCTCCTTTACCCATTGTATATTCTTGGCTCCTTTGTTGTAAATTACTTGACCATTTATGCATGGGTTTATTTGTGAGCTCTCTGTTATGTCTCATTGATCTATGTGTCTGTTTTTATGCCAGTACCCTACTGTTTTGACTCCTATAGCGTTATAGTTTGAAATCAGTAAGTGTGATTCCTCCAGCTTTGTTCTTTCTCAAGAAAGCTTTGGCTATTCAGGGTCTTCCATGGTTTCAAACAAATTTTAGATTGTTTTTTTAAAAATTCCTGCGAGGGCTTCCCTGGTGGCGCAGTGGTTGAGAGTCCGCCTGCCGATGCAGGGGACACGGGTTCGTGCCCCGGTCCGGGAGGATCCCGCATGCCGCGGAGCGGCTGGGCCCGTGAGCCATGGCCGCTGAGCCTGCGCGTCCGGAGCCTGTGCTCCGCAACGGGAGAGGCCACAACATTTTAACAATATCAATTCTTCCAATCCATGAGCATAGAATATATTTCCATTTATTTGTGCCTTCTTCAATTTCTTTCATCATGGTCTTATAGTTTTCAGTGTACAGCTCTTTCACCTGATTGGCTAAATTTACTTCTAAGTATTTTTTTAAATTTTGATTGAATTGTAAATGGCATTGTATTCTTCATTTCTCTTTTGAATAGTTTGTTGTTTGTGTATAGAAACACCATGGATTTTTGTATATTGATTTTATATCCTGCAAATTTACTGCATTCCTTTATTTCTCCTCCTCTTCTTTCTTTTTCTTCCCCTTCTTCTTTTTCTTTTCCTTCTCCTGCCTCCTCTCCTTTTCCTTCTTCTTCTTCTTCTCCTTCTCCTGCTACAGTTTTATTGAGGTATAATTGACATACGGTAAAGTGCACATATTTAACATGTTTAACTGGATAAATTTTGACATATGTATACAATTTTGAACTATCACCACCATTAAGATACTGAACATTGAAAGGGTTTAGAACATGCCACCCCTAAATATGCTGCTTTGGCATATTGATTATTTTGAGTTGAAGACACTTGAGAAATAGCAGATATAGAAAGGGCTCTCTGACCTTGGTTTTCTTCCTGAAAGCAGATCATAACATTTCCCATGCGAAAGGATCCCTCTATGTACCAAGAAGAGAAGACAATACTTATCACCAGAGACTGGGAATCAATTCCAAAATGGATGTGTACAAAGTTACTGAAATAACCCTTATCTTCCCTTAGCTTCCCCCATATATTTCCTAGTCACCATCCCATAATTTCCTGCCCCAGCTCAGACCCCTTTTTTTTCTTCACATCCCCACAATTTATCATTCTTTGTTTAAGAAGGTATATAAGCTTTGGGGACTAATGACTCCTTTGGGTCTTCATTTTCCTTTTGAAGATTCCTTTGTACAAGTAAAAATGTTAATTAAAATGTGTATAGTTTTCTTCTGTTAATCTGTCTTACGTCAGTTTAATTCTTAGGCACCAGCCACAGAACCTAGGAGGATAGAAGAAATTTTTTTCCTTCTTTACAACATAGCCATCAGTCCCCAAAATTTCCTCATGCCCCTGGGGAATCCCTCCCGCTGCTCCGCCCCTCTCCAAAGTTTTTCACTACCTGTGGTTCTAAAGTAGGTTGATGGCTTCCATTCTGGTGGCAGGAATAAGGGTTTACAAATTGAGAGGATTCCCTCCTCAGACCTGGGAAAGGAGGTGTGCACAGCTAGGTAGCATCTCCTCAGGGATAGGGTGGTTGTGGGGTTTGGTGGAAAAGGACTAGAGAAGACGCTTAGTTGGCAAAGCTGGGAGTTTGATTGGGTGATCACTTTATTGGTGCTAATGAAGGTTAAGATTATCCTATGCATAAGAAAGACCACTCTCACCCTTCACCCAGGTGCTTAGAGCTGGAGAAAAAAGAATGGAAGGAAAAAGAAGGGATCTTATATACCCTTGAATGTGTGTGGGGCAAAGGGACAATTTGAAGAGGTAACTATTATAGACTATTCTTACCCCTCCGTACTGTCACTCTGTCTACATGGATTGTGCTATTATTAAAATGGAAATGGGTTACCAGTGTTTCTCCAAGTATAGCCCCAGAGCTAAGAGGCGTTACCTGACAGCTTGTTCAAAAGACAGATTCTAGTACCTGCTCACCTCCCACTTACCCTGCCCCTGACCCATTGATTTGGAATTTTGAGAGGGACCACGAGTGATTCTAGAATCTGAAATTAACAAGTCTCCAGACATTCCTTTTTTAAAAAAAAATTTATTAATTTAGTTTTGGCTGTGTTGGTCTCCATTTCTGTGCAAGGGCTTTCTCCAGTTGCAGCAAGCAGGGTCACTCTTCATCGCGGTGCGCGGGCCTCTCACTATCGCGGCCTCTCTTGTTGCAGAGCACAAGCTCCAGACGCGCAGGCTCAGTAGTTGTGGCTCACGGGCCCAGTTGCTCCGCGGCACATGGGATCCTCCCAGACCAGGGCTCGAACCTGTGTTCCCTGCATTGGCAGGCAGACTCTCAACCACTGCGCCACCAGGGAAGCCCCAGACACTCCCTTTTAAATGTAAACTTTTAATTGAAGGATACATACACAAACAAGCAAATTTATAAGTGTGCAACTTGATGAACTCTCACAAGGTAAACACACCTGCGAAACCAGCATCCGCATCTAGAAACAGAACATCACTAGCCTCTGGAAGTGCCCTTGGCCCTCCTGTAGCCTCCTGCTCCCTCCACCAAGGGTAACCACCGACCTGGCTTCTAACCCCATAAATTGATTTTGCTCTTATTTTTTAATTTATATTGCATGTGGTTGTAGTTTGTTCACGTTCACTGATGTATAGTATTCCTCTCTATGATTATATAGAATTTATCCATTCTTCTGTTGATGGGTATTTGGATTGTTTCCAGTTGTGCTATTATGAATTGTACTGCTGTGAACACTCTAGTACAATATTTTGATGCACCTATGCATGCATTTCTGCTGGGGTGGAATTGCTATGTCAGAGTAAATGCTGTGTGCAGCTTTAAGAGGTGCTGCCTGTGGCACATCCTCTAATATGGCCCCAATGATCCCTGTCTCTTGGTCTTCACACTTGTTATGGGAATGTTTGCATCCTGCCAAAATTTTTATGTTGAAACCCTAATCCCCAGTGTGGCTGTATTTGGTGATGGGACCCCTACAGAGGTAATTAAGATTAAATGAGGTCATAAGAATGGGGCCCTGATCCAATAGGATTAGTGTCCTTATAAGAAGAGACATCAGAGAGTTAGATTGCTCTTGCTCAATATCTCTCTCTCTCTCTTCTCCGTCCCCAACCATACATGTACAAAGGAGAAGTCATATAAACACACAGCAAAAAGGCGACTGTGCAACCTAAGGGGAGAGCTCCCACCAGACACAAACCCTGCTGGCACCTTGATCGTGGACTTCCAGTGCCCAGAATTGTGAGAAAATAAATGTCTGTTGTTTAAGGCCCCTGCCCTCTGCCTCAGGTCTACAGTAGTCAGTTATGGCAGCCTGAGCAGACTAATACAACACCCTGTGTGACCTCCTTCCTTTGGGTTGGGTTGAACTTATTGACACACCCCTAACAATAGAATATGGCAGAAGTAATGGGATGTCTCAGATTAGGCTATGAAAAGACCTCAGCTTCCGTCTTGTGCACTTTCTCTTGCTCTCTTGCTCACTCTGAAGAAAGCCAGTTACCATGTTGTGAGTTACCCCTTGAAGAGGACACACAGCAGGAAACTGAGGGAGGTCTCCTGTCTAGCCAACAGCTTAAGAGGAACTGGATCCTGTTAACAACCATAACGATGAACTTAGAAGTGGACCCTTTACCAGTCAAGTGTTCAGATGAGACTGCAGTTCTGGTTGACAGCTTGACTGCAACCTCAGGAAAAACCTGGAGCCAGAGGTACCCAGCCTAGCTGGGCTATATTCTTTATCCACAGAAACTGTGGGAAAATAAATGTTTGTTGTTTGAGCCACTAAGTTCTGGGCTAATTTGTTACACAGCAATAACGACCATGGCTCACGGGCCTAGCCGCTCCGCGGCATGTGGGATCTTCCCGGATCGGGGCACGAACCCACGTCCCCTGCATTGGCAGGTGGACTCTCAACCACTGCGCCACCAGGGAAGCCCGCACCTGTATATCTTTTGTGAAGTGCTTGTTCAAGTCTTTTACCCCTTTTTCTAGTGGATTTACCTATTTACCTATTTTTAATTTATCTGGAGGGATTCTTTTTATATTCCGGTTATAACTTTTTCTTGGACATCTATATTGCAAATAACTTCTTCCATTTTGTGACTTGCAGTTTCACTTTCTATTTTTAAAGTTAAAAAAATTTTTTTTTTCAAATTTACAGAAAAGTTACAAGAACAAGATTAGAACAAAGAGTTCTAGTATAGCTTTTACTTGGATTCAACTTTTGGTAGCATTTTACCTCATTTGCTTTATCATTTGCACTCTCTTCCCACAACCCCTCCCAGACATACACACATGCATACGCATGTACACACGCACGATGCTTTTCTGAACCATGTGAGAGTAAGTTATATACATGACGATCTTTACTCCCCAATAGTTCAGTGTATAAGTGTACATTTCTTCAGAATAATCCCTTACATAACCACTCTACGGCTATCAACTTCAGTCAATTTAACATTGATATACTACTCTACTATCTGTATTCCATTTTTTTTCAGGTGATTTACTGATGCCCTTTATAGCATCCCCCACCCCCCAGCAAATACATAATCTCATCGAGGATTAGGTACTGTTCTGTCATCATGTCTCTTTAGTCCCCTTTAATCAGGAACATTTCCATAGCCTTTCTTTGTCTTTTATGACATTGACATTTGGAAGAATACAGTCCCTCTCCCCTTCCCTTTTAAATAGAATGTCCCTCATTTTGTTTGTCTGATATTTTCTTATGATTAGAGGAAATACAGCACTGCCAGCTGGAATAGTATATGAATGACGTTGTGTCCTTCTCCGAGTCTCACATCTGGAGCCACACAATTTCTCTCTGTTCCTCATTAATGACGTTAATTTTGATCATTTGGTCCAGGTGGTGTCAGGTTTCTCCACTGTATAGTTATGATATTTTTCTTTGAAACTAATGAGCAACCTAGGGGGATACACTTTAAGAACATGCAACTATTCTGTTTCTCATCAAAATTTCCCCTAGATTTAGCATCCACTGAAGATTCTTGTCTGAACCAATCTTTACTTTAATGGTTACAGAAGGATGATTTTCCACCTCTGTCTCTCCCTTCACTTTTACCAGCCAGCCGTCAGCATTATACTGCGAGCAGAACCCCTCCCTTTGAAGGTGTCTTGATTTAATGGAGTTTAATTGATAGGTTTTCTCCTTTATAGTGAATGACTTTTTTGTCCAGTTTTTTAAAAAAATTGCCTACCTCAACCTCTTGAAGGTATTCTCCTAAGTTTTATTCTAAAAGCTTTATTAATAGACCTTTGACATGTTGGATCTGTGATCCATTTGGGATTGATTTTTTGTGTCTGACATGAGCTAGGGGTCAAGACGAACTTTTTTCCATATGGAAATCCAATTAACTCAGATATTTTTATTAATAATTTTTACTTAGAGAAGAAATGCATAAATACTTTCCCCCCTTAAAAAATTCCAAGACATTACAGATGATGCTAAAGTCTCCTTTGACCCTCCCTGCCCATCGTAATCATTTCCCCCTCCCCTTGGAAGTAACCATTGCTATCAGTTTATTACATCCTTGTGGACTTTTTCCCCTAAACATTTACGTACATGCATGTATCAGTTTCCGTTTTCTTCTCCCTATCCCATAGTGTCACCTTGTACGAATCATTCTACAGCTTGCTTTTTTCACTCAGCAACATGTCTTGGATGTCCTTTTGTGTTGGTACAGACATCTCCACAATTTTTTTTTTTTTTTTTTGCGGTACACGGGCCTCTCACTGTTGTGGCCTCTCCCGTTGCGGAGCACAGACTCCGGACGCGCAGGCTCAGCGGCCATGGCTCACGGGCCCAGCCGCTCTGCGGCATGTGGGATCTTCCCGGACCGGGGCACGAACCCGTGTCCCCTGCATCGGCAGGCGGACTCTCAACCACTGAGCCACCAGGGAAGCCCTCCACAATTTTTGAAACCATTGCTCTGGATTACATGTTGTATATGTCATATGTTACAAACTGTCAAAGTACAGCTTGTTTTTTCACTCGTGGATTTTTAAGTTGGTTCTAATTTTCAATTTTGCTCTTCTGATATCTTTTATGCACACTGTATGAACCACTCGCTGGGTAGCAGCATTACAAAAATTGAGGCATCCCCAAAGGGAGCGTCTGTGTCCAGAACCCCTGAGAAGTAGATGAGGATGAGAACTAAAGTCTGGAAGGCACTGGACTCTTCTCAGGTTCAAGACAAGCTAGAAAGCTCTGAGTCTGGGTGACAGCCAGTAAGTGACAAAACTGGAAGTGAAACCCAGGGCACAGCAGACCTCCCAGACCACCCTGCTTCACCCTCCCTCTTTCACCTCCCTCCAGAGCTGGACTCCAATAGGGGATAATATGGCATAGGGGTGGGGAATCTACTCATGGCTCCTCTCATCCCCTCCCCCAAAGCCCTGTGGTCTCTCAGCCTCTGTTTGTTTAAAACTCATCCGCCTTCCAAGATCCCCTTGGCGGACAGGTAAGGACTAATTTTGAAGTGAGAGAAGCTGCAGCCCTTAAATCACATGTTGGGCAAAATAATCAAAGAACCTTCTCCAAATTTGTCAATGGTGGCACTGGGCCTAGCTGCTCAGGGATCACTTGCACTTGATGACAGATGTCGAGAAAATGTGTTTTGGAAGCAATCAGTGTATGCTGAATGGTATCCTATTTTACAAGCATTTTATCTACTCTTAAGGACATGGGAGATGAGGAAAACAGATAAGCCTCTCTGTTAATATTGATGAGACCATTATATATCTGAAAAAGAGATTTTAGTCGGAGATGATTGCACCTCAGCAACACAGCCTTCCTTCTTGAATTGCACCGTTTAATCCGCTGCTCTGTGCTGGGGTGTGGGAGAGAGGGACCCGTGGGCTTTGCTTTCTGCTGAGAGAAGAGGCAGAAGAGGGCTTCAGGTGAGAGGACTGAGAGGGCACTTACGTGCTTTCTTGCCCATCCCACAGGGGCCCAATAAGAGGAAGGTAAAATGTTAGCAGCAACAGGAAGGATGGAGGTCAGACCTCAGGAATAGCTGCTTATTTGAGTGGACCTTTTTGTTATTGATCCCAAAAGACTGATGAAAATGTGTTAACCTCACTAGCAATCAAATTTAAACAATGAAATATTACTTTTGCCATCAGATTAGCAAAGATTTGTTTTGTTTTTTTTAAAAAGCATAATACCCAGTGCTGGTGAGGATGTGTTGAAACTGCACTTTCATGCATTGTTGCATGACTGGTGGAAGTGCAGGTGAGTATCACTTTTTTGGAAGACAATTTCATGTTATTTATAGAGGACCTAGTTTCTGTTCAGGTGTGTGGTAGTGAACGAAATTAAGTTCCTGCCCTCACAAAGCATACCATTTAGTGGTGGAAACTGAAAATTCACAAGTGAACATAAATTCAGATATTTACAAAATGTGAAGGGCCTTAAAGAAAACAAACTGAGCCAGGCAGGAGGTGGGGGAGGTCAATGAAGTCTTTTCCAAAGGGGTGGCTATGAGCTGAGTCATGAATGGTAAGAAGGAGCGAGCCACAGGAAGAGGGGAAATGATCCTGGCAGAGGAAACAGCTTGTGCAAAGTTCCTGTGGTGGGAGAGATCTTTGATGAACTGAGAAGAGGCCGGGGAGGACACAGTGGATGAGGGGAGCATGGTGGGGAGTCAGCTGGAGCAGGGGTGAGTGAGTGATGAGCAAGGGGAGCCCTGTTGGGTTTTCAGCAGGGGTGACACAACCCTGTTTGATGAAGAGGCTCTAGCTGCTGTGACAGTGGGTTGGGGTGGGTAACAGAGGAAGCAGAAAGGGCAGTTAGGAGCCTATGGAAACAGTGCATGTGGGAGATGACAGTGCTTGGGCAAGGGCCTTGGCTGGGTGATGTGCATCAAAACCTTACAAAGGTTTAAGTCTTTAGACCAGCAATGCCACTATCAGAATTTATCCCAAGGAGACGATCAGGTACACCCAGAGATTTATGTACAAATACATTCATCGTGGTTTTAGTCAGAAAGACAAAAAACTGGAAACAACATAAATGTTCACTATGAGGGGGCTGGTTAAGTGATGGTACATCTAGACAAGGGCTGCCATACAGTTATGAAAATTATTGTTTTAGAAGAATATTTAATGACACGGGAAAATGCTTTACATTATATCTTAAGTGAAAAAAATCAGGATGCAAAGCTGAATTTACATTATGATGCCAGTTTAACAAAAAGTAGTGTCTGTCTTTTTATCTAAAATAAACACCAAAATGGTCATGGTGATTCTCTGGGTGATCTATGAGCGAGTTTACTTTTTTCTACCTTTCAATGTTTCCTAAATGTCTTACAATAAACATATACTTTTGTAATTGAAAAAATACAAAAATTATTTGGAAATAATAAGGTACATCTCTCTAGAAGAGGCAAGGGGTGGGTGTGTGAGTGTGCAATGGAGGTGTCGGGGGAGGGGTGGGAAGCGGCACCTTAAGTGAAGAGTGAGTGTAAACCCAAGTTACCAGGCAGGCATACAGCTGCTCCCCCTCTTGGCCTGAGACCCTCCTGGCCTTGAAGACACCCCCTGAAGCCAGCTCAGCTCTTTCCCCTCCCGTTGTTCACCTCTTGCACGTTGCCGCAACAGTACGGCCACTATACACGGCCTGGCTGTGGTCGCGTCTTCTGGGGGCTGAAGAATGAAGATGCCTGGGCTCCACCCCTGCCGGTTCCCATCCTGAGACTTTTCCCGACTGCCAATCTTCTCTATTTCCTAAATGGCTCAAACTTTCCTCCCAATAGAGTCTGTGAGTGTGGCAGTTGGGAATGTGAATTCTGGGGCCAGACTGCCTGGGTTGGAACCCTGGCTCCAGCACTTTCCTGCTCGGATTCCGTGTCCTCAGCTGTGAGCAGGGATTAGAATAAGGCCGACTTTGCAGAGTTGAGGAAATTGGATGAGTTAAAATATGCACAACCTTTAGGACAGGGCCTGTCACTTAGTGAATGGATGCTATAGGAGTGGTGGTAGTGTCGTTCCTCCGGTTGCTCAGGCCAAGAGCCCAAGGGTCCTCCTGGATTCCTCCTTCCCCTCATTACAGTATCAAAGCTGCCAGCAAATGCAGGTTGTCTGTGCTCAGCCCCTGCACTGTGTCCATCCTGTTCCCCTGAGGCAGCTGCAAGAGCCTCTGCGGGGCCTCCCCGCTTCCATTCTTGGCCTCCCTATGACTCAGCCTCCTCACGCCAGCCAGAAGGGCCTCTCTTCAAGGGAAAATCTGGTTCTGTCACTCCTCTGTTAGGGGTTACGATAAAATCCAAAGTCTTTACCATGGCCTGCAAGGCCCTATAAAATCAGCCGACAGAAAAGAAATGGAAATTTAAACAATGAAACATTATTTTTGCCATTAGATTAGCAAAGATTTTTTAAAAAATTTTATTTATTTATTTTTGCTGTGTTGGGTCTTTGTTTCTGCACGAGGGCTTTCTCCAGTTGCAGCAAGCAGGGTCACTCTTCATCGCGGTGCGCGGGCCTCTCACTATCGCGGCCTCTCTTGTTGCGGAGCACAGGCTCCAGACGCGCAGGCTCAGTAGTTGTGGCTCATGGGCCCAGTTGCTCCGCGGCATGTGGGATCCTCCCAGACCAGGGCCCGAACCCGTGTCCCCTGCATTAGCAGGCAGATTCTCAACCACTGTGCCACCAGGGAAGCCCCATAGCAAAGATTTTAAAAATAGAAATAATACCCAGTGTGGGTGAGGATGGAGTGAAACTGAGCTTTTATGTGAGGACCTCCTCCCATACCGGCATTTTGAGGTCAGGGAGGGAAGTCAAGGAGGAGACCAAGGAGTCCTCAGAGAGGCGAGGACCAGGTCAGCGTGGCTGAGGGAAGACCAGGGAAGGGCTGCTTCAGAAGAGAGGTGGTCTTGGGTAAAGGCTACTGAGAGCTCAGACAAGATGAGGCTGGGAACTGACCATGGCTTTGGCCAGAGCTGTTCCAGGGAGTGCTGGGGAGGGAAGCCATATTGCAACAGAGTGCAGAGGAGGGAGAATCCATTGAGTTGCGAGAGTGCGAGTGTGGTGTGTGTGGTGTGTGTATGCGGTGTGGTGTTTGTGGTGTGGTGTGTGTGGTGTTTGTGGTGTGTGTGTGGTGTGTGTGTGGTGTGTG
>NW_021703784.1:12644651-12697654 GCF_005190385.1 Monodon monoceros | reverse complement strand
TTTTTCCAGGTCCAGTTGGGAGGGCAGGAGTGGGAGCCTAGGCCCTTAGTTTTGAGGCTATTTGTTGGATTGCGTAGTTGGGTGAGGATAGGACGGAGGCTATAGTTTGGGGCTCAAAGACAATAAAAATACTTTTAGTTTCAGTGTTTCGAAATGTGGATATTCGGGGGTATATAAGAAAACCCCTCTTTCTACTCATGTGTGTTCCACTTTTCCTTCTAATCCCTGCTTAAAGCCCACTGCCTCCAAGAAGCCTTCCCTCCCAGCCCCACTCCTGGTGTGAACAGTCCCTTCTTTGAGCCTAAGTTGGCTTGGGCAGATTTGTGTCATTGGACCAAGGGTAGAGGTTCACACACTGGCATTTAGAGAAACCTCACCCCTCTGGACCTCTGTTTCATCATCGATACATAAAAGAGGATGAGGGCTAGTCTGACTGTTGGAATCTCCGGTCCTAACTGTCCACAAGGAGCATGAGAGCAGGCAGGGCAAGAGTGGCAGACGGCCCAATATACTGTGAACATTTGTTATAGATAGAATGTTATACTAGGCCCTTTTCATGCATTGTCTCATTTAATTTCACAACAATTTTATGAGTCAGCAGGAACTATCGCTATCCCTATTTTACAGGTAAGGAAATTCAGGCTTAGAGATGTTAAATAATTACCCACGGTTGGTTGGCCCTGCACGGAATGGGCAAGCTGTATTTGACACAGTCACGTGACCTGGGCAGGGAGGTCTGGCCAGGAACCTGGGGCGGGGCCAGGCGGAACTATGGCTGTTCTCCCAGCGTTAGTGGGAGCCTCTGAGACCCCCTTGCCTTGCTGATCCCTGTGCTACCTCTGTGCTCTCTAATTCTCCCAGTCTTTGAAACTGCCGGGGTCAGAATTACCCACCATCCTTTCTCTGGGTCAAGGACTATAAAGTTAAATTCCTACAGGGCCAGGCAGTAATTAAGTGAAGTGGGACGTGGCCAGATAAGGGCAAATATTTGTTGCCTGAGTGACGGCAACTTCGGTTCCTGAAGAGCACTTGCTTCCTAAAGGCAGCTGCTCCTCGGCTCCAGCCAATTGTCTCCTGGTACTAGTGAGCAAAACCTCTGATCTGCTAAATTCCCCGTTCTGAGCAGTATCTCAAAGGGTAAGCGAATAGACAAGCAAAATACATTTACAAACGGAATAACTGTCAGGTGGCAAGTTTGTAACCTCTGAAGTCTGTTCTCATGCCTGTCTCGCTGCAGGCATGCTCAGCTGAAAGCTCCTCCGGCTATGGGTGCTAAGGAAATGGTGGTGGACCCTGAGGTAGGCTCCAGCTTTGGTGAGTTTGTGATGGAGTGAGATAGACATCTCCTGGAAGGCTCCCCTCCCTTACCAATTCCCCACTCTCCCTGGCCCCAGCACATTTCAGCACATTTGAAGGGGGGTTCAGATGTTGGTAGGAATGGGTCCCAATTTCAGACCTTTTTGAGTAGTTTCCTAACTGGACTTTGAACAGCAGCCCCTTGAATTAATGTCCTTCATCCTCAAATTTCTCTAAGAAGGTTGGCAGCCTAGTAGCTGGGTCAAGGTGTATACCCAACACACATTCAAAGATGACCAACACGCAAGGAAATAAGACACTATGCGCACGAACCAGCAGAAACAACAGTCAACAGAAACAGTCTCACAGACTTCAGATAGTGGAATTATTAGACATAGACTATAAAATGACTGCACTTACTATGTTCGAAGAAATAAAAATTCAGCTTGAACATTTCAGCAGGGAACTGGAAACTATAAAATACATAACTTTTTAAAAAAGGAATTCTAGAACAAAAAATGCAATACCCGAAATTAAGAACTTGATGGATGGGTTTATTTATTTATTTTAATTAATTAATTAAGTTTTGGCTGCACTGAGTCTTTGTCGCTGCACGCAGGCTTTCTCTAGTTGTGCGAGTGGGGGCTACTCTTCGTTGCAGTGTGCAGGCTTCTCATTGCGGTGGCTTCTCTTTGTTGTGGAGCATGGGCTCTAGGCATGCAGGCTTCAGTAGTTGTGGCATGCAGGCTCAGTAGTTGTGGCTCATGGGCCCTAGAGTGCAGGCTCAGTAGTTGTGGCGCACGGGCTTAGTTGCTCCACGGCATGTGGGATCTTCCCGGACTGGGGCTTGAACCCGTGTCCCTTGCATTAGCAGGAGGATTCTTAACTACTGCGCCACCAGGGAAGTCCTGATGGATGGGTTTAGTAAGAGATTAGATACAGCTAAAGTGAAGGTTACTGAATTGGAATTGAAGTCAGAAGAAACTATTTACAGTGTAACACTGAAAGACGGAAAATATAGAAGAGAGGGTGAAAAAATGGAGGGAAAAAATGAGGTCTGATATATGTTTCACTGGAGTCTCAGAAGGAAAGGAGAAGGAGGAGAGAGAGAACAGGGCAGAAGAAACATCTGAATTTTCCATTACTGAGCAAAGATATAAGCCTATAGAGTCAAGAAGCCTCCAGAGGTGGGTTGATCTGTGCCAGACACCGGAGGGCTCAGTCATACACTGACTCAGAGGGATCAGAAACCAGTGCTTTGCAAATTATTTGGCCTAGATGGAAATGGAGCCAGAGGTCCCGCTTAGGGAGAGTGGGAACTGGGGGAGTAACGGAAGTAAAGTTTTCATTAATTTACTTTATGAACTTATTCATTCATTTTTTAAAATTTATTCAACACCGATTAATTGAGCACCTACTTGGCTTGAGTCACTGTGATTGGCTGTTGGTCAAGTCTCAGTTTTTTTTTTTTTTTTTTTTGCCACGTAGCTTGTGGGATCTCAGTTCCCCGACCAGGGATTGAACCTGTGCCCTCGGCAGTGAGCATGGAGTCCTAACCACTGGACCGCCAGGGAATTCCCCAAAAGTCTTAGTTTTAAAAGAGACGTTTGTCCTCGAAGGAGGCAAGATGTTTAGGGAATTTAGTGTCTGGGTGCACAGAAGCAAGATGGCACCTGGAAGTCTATGATGATGGGGATTAGAGCCTGGTTGGGAAGAAAGGCCATTTGATGGGAAACCATCCAAACTGGTGCCTATGACAGTTTTGGTTCATCTGTGAAGATACATATTATTTCAGGAGGAGGTAATTTGAGCTGTTAATAAGCTCTTTGGTGCTCTGAATGGAATCTGTAGGGTTTTGGAGAATCTGACCAACTTAATGTTATTTGTATTTTATTCATTTTTCTTCCTTCCTCAGCAAAATTTATTGCAATAAAAAGAGGCTGCCTAAACTCTACTAGAAGGAAATCCAGGGGTTTGTGTGTTGGCATGGGTTGCTCAGGAAGGAGGCACAGAAGCCCCGTGGAGGCCAGATGTGGTGGTAGTGTCCATTAGGGAGGTCATGCCAAGGTGCCCCTTCAGGGGACAAACCAGGACTCTTTGAACAGCTATCCCTCCTGGAGGTTTGGGAAGGCCAGGAACACTTGAGGCACATGCAAACTTGGGCACTGGCCCCCTCTATGGCTCTCAACGGTTGGGGCGGTCACAGGCCACCTTGAGAAGCCCGTTACCAGAAAAGTACACATACAAACCATATTCCCTGTGCAAATTCAGGGGACTCATGGATCCTGATCTAAACTTTTTTGACCTATCCAACCCTTTGTTGTAATTTGGGGAAACTGATGTCTACCTTAGTGAAGCGATTGTCCAAATTCACACAGAGAGTGGACTCTGTCCCAAGTGTCTTGACCCTTGGTCTGGTGCCCGTCCTCACTCACTCCTCCTGGCTCCCTTGGGAGCTGTCCAGGGTGGGGTGGTGCTGTCTGTGTGTGGAGGCAGCTCTCTCACGGGGCGTGGTGCCAGGGAATCAAGTTCATGAGATGTGTGTTTGGGGGACTCTCAGTGGGTGGAGGGCCCATGAGTGGAAACCCCTTCTGCAGGAAGAGGCCCTTCTCCTGAGGGGCCTGGGAGGTCAAGTATTAGCTGCTTTTCAACCCAAAAGCCACTGGGGAGGGAAAGCTCCCGCATAGGATAGGGTGGCCATGAAAGAGTCACTGGAGGAGGCTGATTCCTTCAGTCCTGCGCTCTCCTGTCAGTCTCCAGAGCAGCCCAGGACTCAGGGGACAGCCCCAAGTTCCCAGTGCGACCTGGCCTCCTCTTTCCTGGAATCCATCAGAACAAAGCCTTGAGCCTGACTCCAGTCCTGTGGGGCTAATTGCCCTCTGGGTTTTCTCCCCTCTCTCCTCTGTTTCCCTTCCTCTCAGCTGCAGGGACACATTCCCATTTGCTTTCAAGAAAAAGTTATGATTATTAAAGATGTAATCTTTGAGTCTAAAAATACCACAATGTGAATGCCTCTGTTCCCCCAATCCTCTTCCCTCTCTCCCCATCATCGCTCCCTTTCTTAATCAGCCCCCCTAGAATTGCACTGGGGACAGGTGTGGAAAACACTGGTATCTTGCAGTGCAGCTGGGACGAGCAGTGGCAGACCTGGAGGAGTGCTGGGAGGTGCAGGCAGGGCTGGGTGCAGCCGCAGGAGAAGGGGGCTGGGATACATAGGGTTCATTTTGTGCTCTGGCTGAGGTGCACTGTCGGTGGGGGGCCGCTGTGAGAAAGCCTCAGGCTCTTGCTGCTGGATGGTGAGTAGTTTCCTAGCACTCTTAGCTAAAGGCAGACTTCCTCTTCTCAATGAATGTTTGATTTGGAGTTTACTGACTCCATCGGCCAGAGTATTTTCCTTAAATATTTTTTGAGTCTAATGCACACTGTACACATCCATAATGGTTCTGGTGAGCCTTGTTTTTCTGTGGAACCAATAAAGCAATTTGGATGAGATGGAAATTGAACTCAGAGGCATCAGGAGAGGGTGGCTGGAGATGTGGGCAGGGAGGGAGGAATGGGCTTGAGAGAGAAGAGCCAGGAGGTGGGGAGAGGCAGTATTGAGGATGCCCTGTGGATGCAGAGAGTTGGAAAAGAGAAAGGAAATTAGACAAGGAAGAGGATACAAAAACGTGGAAGGGGAAGAGAGAGAAAAAGGAAAAGGAAAGAAAGATGAAAGAATACATTTTGGCCAGCTTGCAATTTTGTGTGACCTTGGGAGTACCGTTGAGTTAAGTCTATGGATGACTCTCAAATTACTTTGGAGTTTCCAATTCTAATCTCTTCTTGCTCTCACCCAACCTTTCATGAAAAAAGCAAAATAGGTAGGTGTGTTGGACGGCACTGTCTGCTCCCCCAGCATCCTCTCACTCCCTCTCATGGCGTACCAGCCTGTTATTGAGTAGGACTGAACTCCTGGGCTGGCCCATCACTGGTCTAAGCCAATCACAGTATTCCTAGTCCCCTAGCCCTAGTGATTGGTTGAGGAAGAGAACCAAGCCAATCAATGCTTAGGATTCTTCTGGCCCCAGTGATTGGTTGGAGGGCTACTTTGTCATTGAAGTTGGTCCAGTCAGAGAGAAAGTTGGGAATTTTGTTAAAAGGTGGGGGAAGAAAAACCTTTTATCTCCTCTTGGTTATGAAAAAGGAAGCATGGGACCCTAGCACTGCTGGCAACCATTTCATTACCAGGAGGAAGTTCAATCTGGGGATGGAGCTGATGTATTAGGAGGGCAGAGTGGAGAGGATCACAAAGAAATGGAGCTGAGCCCTACGGGACATCACAAACCTCTGGATCAAACTTATCCTGAAGCCAACATTTCCTCTGGACATCCCAACTACACAAGCCAGTAGATTCCTTATTGTTTAAGAGATTTTGAGTTGAACTGTCTATTACATATAGTTGAAAATATACTAATTAATGTAATATGTTTGAATTTGATCCTTTCTGTTCTCCTAGCTACAGGCCTCATGAAAACCCTGGCATAATGTACCCACAGGCCCGGGCTGGGCAGGGCTCCAGGAGAGGGCAGGGCTCTGGACAGAGTTCCCTCCCAAAACTTAGCTCAGACTTTGGGGGCAGGGATGTGGCTGGAAGGATGAAGAAGGAGCAAGGAGTAAAAGAACAGAGAATCTACATCCTGGATGGTCAGGCCCTTCCCACTCAGCTGGGCAAACACACCCTTTCCGCTGATCAGCTCCAAGCCAGCCTTCAGCTCTAAGTACCAATCACCCAGCTTGGCATCCCAGGCTCACCTCTCACCACTTCCCTCTGTGCACACCACTGCCTGCCAGGCTCAGCCCCTGGCCGTTCTCTGAGCACACCCACGCCTCTCCTTTGCCTAGAACCCTAATCCTAACCACCCATAAAGCCTCCTCTGACTTTAATCGACTTTAAAGCCTCCTTTTCTGCTGGGGCTTCATCAAAATCTGCATGAAGTAGGGTGGGGTGGGTGGCCAGGGAGAGCTGGGAGGGCCCTGGGGGATCAACGGCTGCAGAGATTCGCCACCTGTTCTCCACCAAGATGCACGTGGGTGATGGGGTTCACCTTTGCAGTGCGCTCCTAAGGTTATTAAAAGCCTGGATCTGTTAGCTGTCACCCCTCACCTTTCTTTTATACTCAAGGAAGCATAGAAGAAAGCGAATGACTCTGGAACAAGAGGCCACTGCTTGGCTTTTTAAAGACCTTAGTGCAACTGTGGTCTTGACAGCCTCATTTGTAGAGATAAAGTGCCTTTTTTCTACATTTATAAATTAACTCTTTACACTATAAGAGCAAAGCTTGCAGGTCTGAGCACAGAGTTTAACACAGGGTGTGGGGAAGAGACACAGGAAAAGGCCCTCCCTGCTCCACAGTAAGCGGGAGAAGGAGGAAGGTCTCTGGTCTGCAGGAGAGGACGGGGTGCATGCCGACCATCCTCATTTCTCCACGTCACCCTCCCTGGGATCAAATTCAGAGCAGGGTGGGTGAGAGAGAGGTGCTCCCAGGAGGTGTGGGGATCCTGAGAATATTGGGGCTCGTGCTCTGCTTTCCAAGTATAGCCTGAGGAGAGGATGAGCCCTTGGGGTGTGACACAGGGTGAAACTGCAGCTTTGGTAGAAGGAGGTGTCCGGGGTAGGTTTGAGTTAGTGTTCCTGGCCGCCATGCCTTGTATCCAACAAGGAGGGGGCGTTTCCCACATGTTCCCGAGGAGGGATTGCAGAAACACTGAGAGAACTGGTGGAGGGAAGAGTCCTGAGGTCAGAATGAGGCTGCTACGTGACTGGACTTCATCTGGGGCTGCTATTGGGATGTCAGATCCTGTGGGGCCGGAGGACACGAGCTTGGAACTAGGGACAAGTGGCCTGGGGGATATCTCACGAGGCTGGCAATAACCCAGAGGGTATCCGTGTGTGTGCTACTCCCCACCCGCATCCCCACAGGCCATCCAAGACAGGAAGATGGAGCAGGAAGTCTCCTTGAGGCAAAAGAAACGGCGCCAGAAGGGACTTTGATTCTTTTTTTTTTTTTTTTTTTTTTTCTGCGGTACACGGGCCTCTCACTGTTGTGGCCTCTCCCGCTGTGGAGCACAGGCTCCAGACGCGCAGGCTCAGCGGCCATGGCTCACGGGCCCAGCCGCTCCGCGGCATGTGGGATCTTCCCGGACCGGGGCACGAACCCGCGTCCCCTGCATCGGCAGGCGGACTCTCAACCACTGCGCCACCAGGGCAGCCCGGGACTTCGATTCTTGATTGACTATCCAGAAAAGAATGTTTTAAACTGAATTACTATCTGATGGCAAGTTGCCGTCCTATCACGACCAGCCCCCTGGCCCCCGCATCAGCGAGAAGGGAGAACCCGGGCAAGAGGCAGCCACTTGCGGGAAATAAAGTCACTTGTCTTACCTACTGAGTTGCTGTATGTGAATTCTACCCCTTCCCACAGTAATTAGTGCAATGAGTATATGAAAGAGAACCTCAGGGTACTATGGGAGAGAGTACAGGGAGGTCTGACCTAGTTTGAAACATCAGAGAGGGCTGCCCAGAGGAGGTGATGTTTAAGTGGAATTCTGAAAGATGTGTAAGACTTAGGGGGGTGCAAAGGGTGGGCATCATTCTAAGGTGGGTGACCCTTGCTCCTTCACCCCATGTGAGGACTCCCTAGGTGTCCCCTGGGTGGGCTGCTGCCTTGGCCACCTCGCCCCATTCCCTGGCCAGGGCCAGGAGCAATGGGATGTATCCCAGAAGCCTGGGGCTGCTCTGTGTGCCTTTTTCTAGAAAGGGGTGGAGGTGGAGAGAGCCTGGGTCTGAGCCTCTGGCCAGGCAGCCTGACAGCTCATTCTACGGGGGAGTTTGCCCTTGGTCTCAGCCAGCCACATCCCGCAGCAGCTTGAGGGCCTTTGCTATCCGAGCAGGGTTGAGGCAGGTGGCTTCCTGCCCCCATGTCCCCTGCCAGTCCGTACGCTGTGCTGTCCAGCCAGGAGCCAGTGCGTGGTGTTGGCTGCCACGCTTAATGGTCGGGAAAAGAGGCAATCCTGTGCGGTCCTAGCCACGTGCCAGCCTCAGTTAGCCCAGGCAGGAGCGAAGGGCAGCAGGTATCTGCAGCCAGGCTGATGCGGTGGGGGCCCTCCTTCCGTGCCCTGCGGGCCCTGGGCCGGGCGATAGATCACAATCTGGGGACGAGGAGAAAGGCAGGTCTCCAGCATTCTCCTTGCTCCTAGTTTGAAGGGAATGTTCTAGACTGGAATCACGGCCACGGGACACGAAGTTCTTTCTCACCAAAACCATCTGGACCCAGCCTGAGTGACTGCAAATTAAATGACAGAGGAACGCTTACCAGGAACCTGACCTCAGAGCGGCAGGGTGGGGGTGGGGAGATGGCCGAGGCCTGGCTCAGGGCGCAACCCTGCTAGTGACCACGGCGGTGGCTGCCATGTGGGTGCTCCAGGCAGGGTAGGGGGGAGCCGAGGCCATGCCCAGGGTTTCCTGGGAGCTTAGGGACCCCCTAAGCGGACCTCTCTGAGCCCCTGCGGAAGTGTTAGGAGCAGCGGGTTGGGCCCTGGCTGCTGGGGAGTGACCTTCCCCTTGACCAGCCTCCTTTTCAGGGTACCTTCCCCTCATAGAAGGTCCAGGGAGAGGGCCGCCAGGCAAAATGTAGGATGCTTGGTTAAATGTGAATTTCAGATAGGTAACAGATAATTGTTTAGTACAAGACTATCCCAGCAATATTCAGGACCTACATACATGAAACAATTATTCATCATTTATGTGAAATTCAAATTGAACTGGGCATTCTGTATTTTTCTTTGCCGAAGCTGGCAGCCTCTTCAGATTTTTTTCCAGAGGGTGGTGAGCTGTTTCTTCACAGCAGGTGGAGGTCTGCACACCACACCGTCCTGGGGAAGGAGCATACACGCTGTGCTAACCCTGGGCTCTGTGTCCTGGGCCCACCATGAGGGCCTGTGGGCCGCTGTGGGAATCACCTAGGACCCTGGCTGTGGTCAGCGTGGGGAACCAGATTTATCAGCTGTCTCTTGGGAGCGCAGAGCACGAAGGACGTTTAGGAAGAGGAGATGCTGTAGGCGGTGAGGGGAGGGGCCCAGGCCTACGGGAGTAGAACCTAGAGCAGAGTGTCTTTTGGACTCCGTGGCTCACCTGCTCGGTGACTGGCCCCTCTATTAGCCGGTCTGGCCTCCCTCAGCCCTGAGATGACAGGAATTATTCCCAATCAGACTCCCTTTCACTCTGATGAGGGGGGCACTGCGCATCTATCATGGGCTCTTCTAAGCACTGGTGTTTGGCTTTCTGGCACAGGGACCGCTGCCCTCCAGCCTCTGAATCTTATTTCCCAGAGGCCTGGGGAGCCATGTGGTTTGGGAGGATAAAAGGAAACAATCTTCCAGTGCTCAGCCCAGGCCACATTTAAAATGGGGAACCGAATGTTTGATTGTCCTGGTTGGGGGTGGGTGGGGACTCTTTATATTTGAAGCATGAGCTCTCAACGGGGTCTCCTACCTCACTGGGGCTCAGGGTGAGCAGGGCAAGGGGTAAAATGCATGAAAAGAAGCTGATGAACCAGGAAACAGCGTTGCAGCAGGTAATTTCTCATTAGGCCCCTGGAGGAGGCCCTCACCGGAGGGCTGTCTGCCCTGAGATCAGAGACCTGCAGAGTTCATCACACGTCCCGTCCGGTCACCCCAGATGCATTTAAATACATTTCTCTCCCAGGGCTGTTCCCCACGGATCATGCTCTGGGCTCTGGCCCGCCTGGTTTTAAATGAACAAACGACAGGATGGCAGCATCTTTCTTAGGAGAAGATTCTGGAGGCAAACTGCCCTCAGTGGGACTGCCAGCATCCACTCTCTGTGATGTGTTTTTGGCCACTACATATCCTTCCCTGTCCCGAGCCTGGCTAAGCCTCTGCTGCCTCTGGGCCAATTCATAATCCCCAATTTCCTCAAAACCTGCTATACGTGGATGTCTCGTTGAAACTGTTTGGGATTAGCTGTGCCTGGCTCCGAGGCTGCCTGCACCTTCCACACCACCCCCCTCAGCCCTTCAACCCTGTAGCTGACATGTCTCCCTGTGTATGCTTTTCGTTTCCTGGCGGGGGTGGAGGGGAGTTCTCTCTCTTCCCCTAGACCACCATTTCTTCCTGGAAGAGGCCAGCGGTTTTCTTCCCTTTCCTCTTGTGCCTTTCTCAGAAGGTGTTTGATGCCCTTGCTGAACCTCTTGTCTTTTCACGTGAGAATCTTTCATAAGTGGTGCCCTTCGCCCCTCTTTTAGTCCGCTCCCATCTCCCGACTCAAATGACCAAATTGCTCCAGCCTCCCCAAGGGAGCGTTGTGCATTCACCCACTGACCACACATTCTTTGAGAGCTGATTGTTGAACTTCAGGGATGTAAAGATTGATCAGAGTCAGATATTCAGGGTGTCTCTGAGAAAGATGGACTGGAAGGAACCGGGAGGTAAATTCTAGCCCCCGCCCTGCACCCCTCTTTTGTTTTATTGACCAACAGGGAATAAGTGACCTATTTAATATCACAGCTAGCTGGGGATAGAACCAAGGTTGACACCTGCATCCCTTGACCCTTAATCTACCGTATTCCACACCATTGTAAATTTCAGTGGAGCAGGTTCGTGCGGGGCTGTGGGACTGGGTACAAAGCTGATCCTTAACTACCGCGTGAGACATGAGAAACCCACATCTCTCTCCCCGCCCCACACCAGCTTCACACCAATCACAGCAGGATGTAAGCTCCTTTTTGTCCACTAGACGCTGAGGCCAGAATAAAGAAACTGGCTCAGAGCCAGGCCCTGGTTTGCAGCTGAATTAAGACTGGGCAGCTGCCTGGGGTGTCCATCTAAGTTGGTGCTGAAATATCATAACACTGGAAATGCAAAACGACCTAGAGGGAGCTGTACTGACCGGTGCTGCTCTTGGGGCATGGAAGTGGATGGGCTGGGGGAACATGCTGATAATCTGCTTGGGGTGTAGGGTGAGACCTCAGAAGGGCATGTTGGGACTTCCCTGGTGGCGCAGTGGTTAAGAATCCTCCTGCCAGTGTAGGGGACATGGGTTCGAGCCCTGGTCCGGGAAGATCCCACATGTCGCGGAGCAACTAAGCCCGTGAGCCACAACTACTGAGCCTGCACTCTAGAGCCCACGAGACACAACTACCGAGCCCATGTGCCACAACTACTGAAGCCTGCGTGCCTAGAGCCCACGCTCCACAACAAGAGAAGCCACTGCAATGAGAAGCCCACGCACCACAACAAAGAGAGTAGCCCCGGCTCGCTGCAACTAAAGAAAGCCCATGCACAGCAACGAAGACCCAACACAGCCAAAAAAAAAAAGGGGGCATGTAAGTAGCAACAGCTGATCGATCCCTCCATCACCTCTTGGAGTGGATGCCCAATTATTGCTGGCCTCTGGCTTTGCTATGTCGGTGAGGAGTGCACCTTTGGGGCCAGAGTAAACTACTTAGGACCTAGGGGAGAGGTCAGGTCATGTCACCTAAACCCTCTTCTTAGCTCTTCCCCTGTGCAGCCCTTGACCTTGCCTTTAAGTACATGTGGAATACATATCAGTTTGACTCTTCTGTAAACCTCTGAAGAGTCCGGTTCCAGTTCCTTGCTGTGTAATCTCAGATGCTCGTCTTTCTCCTCTATTCTTTCTGCTCAGGCCAGAAGCCAGTCTTCAAGAGAAAATTCCCCTTTGCCTGGATGCCCTCACCCACCTGCTCCACCAAGATATGCCCCACCCACCCCTCCATCCCAGCCAACCACATCAGCCCCCAGTAGCCACGTGCCAGCCCTCCACTGCTCCCCCGAGGCCTAAGTAACCCCCTCTCGTTAAAGCCGGTGGAAGCCTTTGGGTCATTACAAGGTGCCTCTGGAGTCTCTCCGTTGAAAAACTCTCTTTGACTTATTCCATAAATGTGTCTCTTGATTCTCTCTCTTCTTCTCCAGCTAGACCATCTCTTCCTGACTGTACTTTCTCTCTCTCTCTAGGGGATTTATCTTCTCCTAGCATCAGACATCACCTTCATGCCAGCTTGTTCCCTCGTTTATTTGTGCATTCATCCAACAGGCATCTGCGGGTCACGGGTTAGAGCAAGCACTCTTCCAAGCCCCGGTGTGTGACGGTGAACAGACCCAGCTCTTGGAGAGCTTTCAGCTAGCAGGTTTGTGCGTGTGGGCTGGATGTGGGAAGTATAATAAGCAAATTGATAAACAAGGAAAACTCTGATAGGGATAGTGCTGGGTGGCTGCGCTCAGGGAGGTCTCTCCACGGAGTGATGCTCTAGCAGAGACCCACATGACAAGAAGGGCCAGGAGACAGCAGATTCTGCAAAGCCCAAGGCTCTCAGTGGGGAGCAAGGTCAGCAGCTCGAGGAGGAGCGGAGGGAACAGTAAAGAGCTGCAGGGCAAGGGAGGCAGGAGGGGGGCAGCCCGGGACCAGCTCACGCAGAGCTCTGAGCTGGCTGAGGAGGCAGCATTTGGTTCTGAAGGTGCAGAGGAGCCGCTGGAGGGTGTTATGCTCGGCAGTGACCTGGTCTCATCGCGGCTGGGAGGGAATGGGCTGCGGGAGGCCGGGAGCCAGTGAGAGTGGGAAGCAGGCATTAGGCAGGGGCTGTCGCATCCCTCCAGGAGAAAGATGACAGGGGCTCGGAGCAGGCGGAGAGAAGAGGACACTTGGGCCCGCCTGCCTTGGACAGAGGGAGGGCCCACAGGTGGAACTGATGGCTGGGAGGTGGGGAGAAAGTGAAGGTGAAGGAGAAGAAGATTCAGGAATGCCTGTGGGGTTTGCCCTAAGCAATAGGACAAGTGGCCACATGGAGCCCGGAGCCCGAGAGGCAGAGGGGGAAGCAGCAGGGAGACCTCAGCCTCTGTCTTCACCCTGAAACCTGGATGTGCCTCACCCTGCACCTACATTCCTGCTGTGCTGCTGGTCCCGATCGTTTGTCTGACTGTCTCTGGACATCTTTAGAAGTGTTTTTCACAAAACCTTCAAGTTCAGCATCCAATTGGCTGACCAGGGAATCAATTTGGGGTTCACCTCCACTTCCTCCCTCCCTGGCTCACCTTTCCACACCCAAAGAGTCCCCGCATCCTGTGCTTTTGAGCTCCTAAATGCTCCTGGGCCCATCCCCCAGCTGCTCCTGTCCCTCGTCCCTTGCTGTCACCAAGCCACCCTCCACTCTGCAGACTCAATGATTTATTTTTTTTCAGGGCATAAATCTGACCGTGTCATTTTCTTTCTTTTTCAACACTTTTCAATGACTCCTCTTTAGGACAAAGTCCACACTCCCCAGCATCCTGCCCTCTACCCGGCTCTCCATCCTTCCCTCCCACCTGTGTGCACCAACCTGCTCCAGCCACGCACAGCTCCCTTCAGGTCCCCAAACGAGCCTCCAGGCCTTGGCCCCAGGGGGCTTCCTGGAATTCTCCTCTATTAAGCGCCTCCTTCACCCTCCACCCCATCTTCCTTTCAAGAACAAGCTTAATCAGTACCTCTTCTTAGAAGCCTTCCCTAGACTCCTCTTCGTCATGTCACGGGAGTACACAGACCTGGGGACCTGGGATGAGCTGAACACGCCCCAAATCATACTCACGGAACGTACTCAAAGTGTTCCGGCCTCATGTCCCTGTCTCGGTTAACGACCTGGGCATCATCGTCCACCAGGCGACCGAGGCAGGCATCCCGCACTTCTCTCAGCCTCCCCAGTCTCCGCCACTCAACCAGCCATCAAAGCTGATTAATTCTAACTCTGAAGCACGTCCTGTTCCAATTTTGCCGGTGAGGAAACTTGCCTCACACACTGGCATTTTCCTTGCTAGCACTTCCCCCCTTTCGTGACGTAACTATTTGTGAAATTTAAGGATGTCTGCCTCGATTCTATGGAGAAAAGTATGGAGGTTCCTTAAAAAACTAAAAACAGAGTTACCCTATGATCCAGCAATCCCACTCCTGGGCATATATCCAGAAAAGACGAAAGCTCTAATTCGAAAAGATACACGCACCCCAATGTTCACAGCAGCATTATTTACAGTAGCCAAGACACGGAAGCCGCCTAAGTGTCCATCCATAGATGAATGGATAAAGAAGACGTGGTGCACACACACAATGGAATACTGCTCAGCCGTAAAAAAGAATGAAATAATGCCATTGGCAGCAACATGGATGGACCTGGAGATGATCACACAAGTGAAGTAAGCCAGACAGAGAAAGACAAATATCATATGTTATCATTTCTATGTGGAATCTAAAAAAATGATACAAATGAACTTATTTAAAACAGAAATAGACTCACAGACATAGAAAATAAACTTATGGTTACCAAAGGGAAAAAGGGGAGGGAGGGTTAAATTAGGGATTGGGATTAACAGGTACATACTACTATATATAAAATATATAAACAACAAGGACCTGCTGTATGGCACAGGGAACTATATTCAATATCTCGTAATAATCTATAATGGAAAAGAATGTGAAAAAGAATACGTGTGTGTGTGTATAAACGAATCACTTTGCTGTACCCCTGAAACTAACATGACATTGTAAATCAACTATAGCTCAATACAAAAATTGCATCAAAAAAATAAAGATGCCTGCCTCCCGCCTAGACTGAGGAACAGGGCTGCGTCTGCCTGGTCACCACACGTCTCCAGCACCCCACAGCATGTGGCACGTGTGTAGGCATTCCATGTTTCCTGAGTGAACAGACATGCCCTTCACGGGTTGTTGTATCTTTCAGTCCAACGTGCCAGGCGCCCTCTTGTCCTCCCACCTTCCCAGCCCTCACTGGCTACCTGTCCCTCATCCTTCAGCTCGTAGCCCATATGTCCCCTCCTTCCCCTCCTTGAGTCTGGATTAGGTCAGCTCCGTGTTATGAGCTCCACAGCACTATACAATTTTCTGTTCTCGCACTTAGTAGAGTGAACCGTAAGTACACCCTTTTCTGATGGTTTGCTAATGTCTATGTTCTCTAGGCTGTGAGCTTCATGGGAGTCTAGGCACTGTGTCTGGTTTTGGTCACTCCTGCGCTCTCAGTGCCTGGCACAGCACCTGGAGCACAGTAAGTGCTGGACAAATATTTGGTGACTGGGTGGACAATCTCAGAATAATGGATGGGGAAGGATTTGCAAACTGTAAAGTTCTACCAGTGGTTCCCAAACTTTCTCTGGCTCCTCTCATCTGTAACATTGCCCTCCATGGGGGTTGAGTTTTAAGTGTCTTAGGGGCGGAGGGGAGGGAATATGGCAGACTCTTGGTGGCCAGAGTAAGGACTTGTGTAGTTTAGAGATGACCCAAAGTAAATGTGGTAACTTCCCCCCCCCGTACACACAAACACACAAGTACATGCGTGCACATGCGCACACACACTCTCTCTCTTGTCACACTCAGGGCCGTTGAATTGCTCCAGGTTGTGTCACTGCTGTGTGGCAGTGTGTTCCATACCTATGCGTTAGTTTCAGCAGGTCAACCTCAGATTGTAAACTTCCAGAGAGAAGGAACTGGGCCTACCAGGGTCTCTAAAAAGCTTCTGAGTGCTTAAGGGAAGCAGAAAATGAATCCATGATCAGCTAGTAAATTGCATTCAAAGCCCTTTTGGGAGGCGGGGAGAGTAGGTATGTTAACTAGGCAGCAACGGGGTGAGGCGGGGGCCAGGAACGTTCAAGCATTTGCCTCTCAGATGGATCACTCTAGGAAGGACGAACGCAGGAGGTGAACCCCCATCCTCCCTACATTGTCACTGTGTGGGGGACAAGTACAGGCAGAGCGGCAAGTGTCTCATCCTTCCTGGAGCCCTGGTGTTGGATAAGCCCTAGGAGCTGGAATTTGGTTTCCCTTTCGGAGTTGGACTTTTTCCAGCAGCCTCCCTGGCAGATGTCACAGAGTCAGCATCAGAAGGGGCCTTGAACACTAAGGTTGTTATCCAGCTCGGTTTGAATACTTCTGGAGACAGGGAGCTCACTACTTTGCCCAGCAGCCCCTCCCACTGCAGATGGCTCATAGTCATTTCCTGCCTTTCTGGAGCTGGCTGTGCTTCCTTACCACCAGCACTGTCTCTCTGAAAACCTGCATCCATCTCCCTGTTGGAGGAAGGAGTAAGGGTTAGTCAGTGGGGCTGGCCAGGGGCTGAAGGTCGCTGCGTCTCCTCTCATCGCTCCCCACCCCTATAGCAGGGGCCTTCCTCCCACGTGCTCTCCCAGGCCCCCTTGTCTGTCACCCAGCTATGACTTACCTAAACGTGTGTCACCCAGAGGACGGAAACATTTGATTGCTGGGGAAAAGGACTTTTTTTAAACACCTTTCAAAAAGTGAGTCATGATTGGTCTAAAAATAGCCTGTGGAAATCAGAAGAAACAAAACACACACAAAAAATGATACTCAAAATCTGGAGTACCTAATTATAGGAGAAAGGAAATGGTTTGGCAGAATTGGGATTCCAAAGATTTTTTTTTTCGTGTTTTCTTTGACTCAGACACCGTGCAGGGAGAGTGAAATACATCAGGCATTGTTAATACACTTCCCAACCCAGAGACTCAAAATCCCTCTCTCAAGCTATTTACAACCTCCATGGGCATTCCTGAGTTTGTGGTATTTGGATCTGCTCCCCTCCCTGCGCTTCCCCCTGGCAGCCCCTGCTTGCCACCATAAACCTCACAACAGGTGTAATCCATCAGGCGGCCTCTTGCAGTTGGTCAGTCCAGACACTGAGCAAGCACCTTGGGTGAGGAAAGCTCCGTAGAGGGCCCTGAGCAGAGATGATTGAATGGATGGTTCATGAGCCCATAGGAAAGAAGAGGAGAGATCACTAGGAATCTTCTTGGGTTCACCAAGCACAGGTCCAGCTGCAATGACCGCCTTTTTTTTGGGCTGATAGGTGACCTAGGCTGGTAGACACACGGTGTGCTATGGATATCACCTATCTCGATTTGAGCAAGGCGTTCTGTAAAGACTTTGATGTAACACTCGGGGACAAGACGGAGAATTGTGGATTAGATAGTAATCAAGTTAGATGGATTAGCAGACATAGTACAGTGTGAGCCAGCGGTGGGTGAAGCTACCAGGGAGCTAATGCAATCTTGGACTGTCTTCATCGAAGCCCAGAGCCCAGAAGAGGGGAGATAATGGTGTGTCCCTCTGTGCTTGGCAGTGTCCAGACCACATCCGGAGCATTGCATTTCATCGCAGGTGAGCAAGGACATTGACAAATGGATGGCACTCGGAGGAGGGGGACTGCGATGCCCTGGGGTCTACATACCAGGCCACGTGAGCAGTGGTTGAGGGAGCTGGGGACCTTCAACCTGGAAGAGAGAACATCTAAGTGGGTCCTGACAGCTGCTTTCAATATTTGAAGGTCTGCTGTGGAAGACAGAGCAGAAATTTTGGAAGCAGTGTCAGAAACGCCACACTTGACAGCAAGGTGGATTTTGGTTTGGTCTGCAGTACATCAACAAGAAGAGCAAAGCTCTGAGCCCCGCATCGGCTTCCTTCCCTGGAGCAAGACCTGGATGTGGGTCTTGGGCTGTCCTACACTTCTCTTAACTTCTCTGGCTTACCAGAAATACACTGGGTCCCGTGCCGAGCCTGGAGGAGGAAGAGGGGATACAGAGGTGCATAGGACATTGTCTTTGCCCTCAAGAAACTTATGTTCAAGTCAGAGAGATGGACACACCAACAGCTATTGTTCATATAAGGATTTCCCTGCAGTATAACAGGAAGGGCACTGGGTTGCTGCTTCCAGCTCAGCTGCTGACTAGCTGTGCCATCACCAGCAAATTATTGCACCTCTCTGTGCCTCAGATGTCAAGTGGAATGTCTAGGGCCGTGGTCCCCCTCCTCTGCAATGCATACTAACCAGCTGGAAAACTTGTTTAAAATGCAGCCCTCTCCCCACCCCGGCCACCCCCCACCCCGGCATCAGTGGTCCAGGGCGGAGTGGCCGAGTGATTCTAATGCAGGGGACACGCGGATCACTGAAAAATACTGACGGAGTTAAGAAGGAACATGGCCCCTGAAAGATGTTTCAGTTTTCTCTTGAGAGTGAGAGGGGTGGGCTGGAGGGGAGACCAACCAGTTAGGAGGCTATGGTGCTGAGCTGGGGAAGAAGGAATGCCAGCCAGAATTAGGGCAGGGTGAACCAAAGCACAGGGATGGTCTCAGTGGAGAGACAGAAGTTGCAAGTCTTGACGTGTGGGATGAGGATGGAGAAATATTAAAACGACTTTTCCGTGATAAAGTTTTACAGTTGGATGGGCAGATGGACTGCTTGAGGGTGGGGATGGTGAGTGACCACAGTCTATGACCGTGGCTTGTAAATTCTGACCATTGGTCTGGCAACCAGGGGCGGGGCCGGGGGGAGGTACTGAGCCTCCTCTTTAGAGGGCAGTCCCTGCTGTCAAACTTCCTGGAAGAGGGCAGGTTCTCCCACCAGGGGCTCGGGAAGTGAGGACCTTTGGGAGAAAGGATCCCAGCTGACTAGGTCCTTGCTCAAGCTGTTTCCGCCGGCCCAGCCCCTCCTCTACCAGCACCCTCCCACCCCGCCTCCCTCTCCCTCTTCCTCTCTCTCCCTCCCTTCCTTCACTCCCTTCCTCCTCCAGGCAGGGGAGTCAGGGAAATAATGAGGTTGCCCAACTGGCAGTTGGCAGTGCACGCGCCATCAGGGTGTAGGATGAAGACGGATGACTGTAGCTAAGAGACAATTTGAAAAGGGATACATACAGGCAACAAGTTATTCACCACAGCAATTTGTAAAGAGCGTTAAAAACCTGCAGATGGGTTGTTTCACATCATCTCCTTTTCCATTTGCAGGCTGACAGGCCCGTGTAAACGACAGTGATGGATGGCTTCGGGCCGGGCCCCTTAATCTACTGCTCTGCCATTGATTAGTTTGGCTGGCACCGCAACCCAGGGTGGTGGACGTGACCCGTCTCCTAGAATCCAGAGTCTGAGCTGGGCTTGTTGGACTTGGAGGGGACTCCGTGGAGAAAGGGATGGGCGGGGGGGTAGGGGGCAGAGAGGCCCCCAAGGGCTTGGCACTGGAGACCTGGAGGCTGGCACAGAGGAACTGGAGGTTTCTGCAGAAGAAGATTGATTTGATCAGGCAAAGAAATTGGGGTAGAGGAGCAAGCAGAAGTTGGGAACCTGGAGTCCAGCGCTCCAGCCCAGCCTCCGCGAGAGGCCGGGCCCCTCTGTCTTGCCTGGCAATGACCGGTGATGAGCCCTTAAGGCTCTTTTACAGGTTGCTTTTAGACTCTGTATCCCAAGTGCCCAGCGAAGTGCCTCACTATGAATTAATGAGCGGGTAACATTCTACCAGTGTTATAAATGGGAGGAGAGAGATCCCACAGAGATGGAGGTTATAATCATCTGGTAGGGAGGGGGAACTGGTCCCAGACTGAGTTTAGGATGTCCAAAGTGAAGAGAGTATAGACAGGGGAGCCTCGAGATGATATGCAGGCAGGAAGGACGCAGGCTGGCAGGCTGCTGCAGAGGGGATCAAAAGATTAGGAGGCGTCAAAGACTACAAATTTAGGGCAAGGTGAGAATGCACAATTCCCTGTATTGCCTAAGAAATTAGAGAGAGAAGAGAGATTTGAGGAAAAGATATGCTGCTGCATTGGAAAAAGCATTAGGGTCGGATTTGGGGAACTTTGGTCTTGCCTCTCTTTCCCATATGGCTCACTGTAGGGTGCTGGGCAATGGTGGAAACCTCCCTGGGCTTTGCATCCTGAATTTAAAGAGAGAGATGTGGAAAGTGGTAGCAGCTCACGCTTGTAGTGTGCTTTGCCATGTACAGAAGTGTCCTTGTAATCATGATACCATTTGATCCTCCTAATAACCGAGAGAGAGAGGGAGGAGGGCAAACATTATTGTCCCCATTTTAAAGTTGAAAAAGTAGAGGCTCAGAGACGTTAAGTAACTTGGCCAAGATCACACAGCTTATAAGTGTGAACTCAGGCTCAAGTCTGTCTCTGCTATACTACATAGCTCCGTGGCTTCTGGGACTTAATCACTTAGAGGGAAGTGGGGCTACTGAAGTGTGGATCAACCAGATTTTAAACAAACCCTCACCTAAGTTTTAATCTTTGGAACAAAATACATTTTTCTAAAAACTGGGCAATCATTGCTTGCTGGTCCATGAATGTGAGTGCCCCTGAAATCCCTCAGTCTTGCTGGAAGGATGATGAGAATACAGATCAGCTTCGGTTTCCTTAGAAACTGACTGACCTCAGAATGAGATGACCGGTTCTGGGAGCTAGCATCCTTCCTGCCTGCTCCCTATGCAGAGCCACACCATTCTGTAAAGTTTGGTTCGGGGCCCACCTCCTCCTTGAAGACCTCCCTGATAATCAGACCACAATGAGGACTCCCTCCTCTGGGTGCTCAGGGTGCTTGATCCTATACTGCCTTTGTATTGCCAGTCAGGCCAGAAGTTCTGGGATCTGCTTAATAAATGTGATTACCTTGTGATTCTGGGAGACAGTTGGAATCAAGGGCCTTTTACAGATTGTCCCCCCTCCATGCCCCCGCCGGACAATGACCCTGAGTGACTCAGGATTAATGAGTTGAGCTCTATCTGGGCAGCTAAGTACCTGCTTGCCCTTGGACAGGTCACTTTGCCCTACATGGGTCTGTGGTTCTTGCCTGTAAATTAAAGAGGTGATGGTGGTAGAGAAAGATGACCCAGGTCAGTGCTTCTCCGCCCTGGCTGTCCATCAGAAACACTTGTGGAACTTCTGAAAATACAGAAATCTGGGGCCGGTTTCAGCCCTACTGAATCAAAATCTGTGGGGAAGTGGCCTAAGCGTCTGGCTCTGTTTTTTCTAAGCCTCACGGCTGATTTTGATATCAGCCATGATATCCCAGCCAAGGCTGGGAAACAGTGCCCTCCATGGAGGACCAGAACAGCTATCAGTAAGGGAGTCCTCACCATAGGTCAGGCATTGCGCTAAGCCGTATGCTCACCTCATCGCGTTTAACTGGCCACACCTTGGCTATTCTTCTAGGTCGGGTTCCCCAGGACAGACTCCGAGACAGGGATTTGTGCTCAGGAGGGTTTCTGGGGGGCCTGTAAGAGAATATCACCCATAAGGGAGCGAAGGAAGTGGGACTGGGCAGAGGGACAAGGTGAGCATGTGTAGTTACAATAAGACCTTAGCCAAGCCCAGCACTGAGACTGAGATGGTCTTTCAAAGTTACCTCACGTGGAGGCAAGGGGGTCAAGCCTCTGTACCCCATACGGATGAGTCTTTGGTTGGGGGCTGCCTCTGAGGAAGGTCCCTAACCTTGGGGAGGGCAGCTCCCTTTTGCCAAGGGTATTCTTGGGGAGGGACTCAGCTGTGAGCCATCTGTAGGCAGTGCCCAGGCAGCTGGAGGACTGAAGGCCTTGTTCCTGAAGACGGGGTCTGCATGACCCCCGCCCCCAGAGCATCTGCTATATTATGATACCCATTCATGACAACAGAGGCTCAGACACTGACTTGTCTAAGGGATCCTAGGTCAAAGCACATCTTTGCACATGGCTCAAAGCTACATGTCATATTTGAAACATTTGCATAAAATCTGGAACGCTAGCTCTGCACCCCGTCTCCCACCCAAACACACACATGGACACACAAACATCAACACACACTCACACACACGCACACCACATTACAGGGAGGGTAGAGGGCCAAACCTCAAGTCCTAGCAATAACTGTCTTGAGACATCAAACAAGGCTGTGGTAGCAATATTAAGACAAGCCTAGGTCTGTGAAACTCAGAGGTTTTATTCCAGTATTAAATGTATCTTAAAAAGTATGTACCATTTTTGCCTTAATTCACACACCAGAAGTATTACTTATTTTTATTCTTCAGAGTAACATGCTTTAACATTCTGTAATTGCTAGCCCATCTCCAAGGGTATTCTAAGGACCCCGCTGGAGCCTGACAGTTCCTTTGTCCCCACCTGACTGGGGGGCACAGGGCCTGCCTCTTTCTGCTTCAGGGACCCCTCCCCAGGCCCTGGCATGAGGGACAGCTGCACCAGGCCAGCAGGGTTGGCAACCAACTCAGGTGCCCTTATTTGGCCATCAGCAGGGGCTCCTTGGCACCTGAGCTCTTCCCTGTGAGCAGGCCTGAGCTGGCCGGGTTTCAGCCCAAGAAGGTGGCAGTGATGGGGGCAGCCCTGCTCACTCCCATTTGATTTAAGGCCTCGGAAGACAGAATGGGAAAGCAGCAGCTGTGACCAGAGGCGGGGCGTGTCGCGTGCTGCAGAAACACCAAAATAGACTCAGCGGTGCGGGAGAGGGTGGAGGAGGCAGTCTGAATGCTCACCTTGGGGAGACTCAGCTCCGAGGGAGCCAGGAGAGGAAGAGGGGGCTGAGGGGGTACAGACGAGTGAGGACGCCTCCGACCAGGAACACGGCTGGGGTCCTCAAAGGCCTGTAAGTCAGTGCACTGTCCGGGCACCTACACGCTCACCTGCTCAGTTTCTCATCTTCGTCCGTTCACTGACCCCTTCCTTTACTCACTCATTTGTTTCTCCAGGCTGAGCGTTCCTGAGGGTGGGCGAGTCTGTTTTAATGCCCTACATTTCTTCATCACCCAGCACACTGTCTGGCCTACAGTACTTAATAAATGTTAGTTGAGTGAGTGAATTTCCTCATTTATTCCTTCACTTCCATTCATTCCACCTCATATTCGGTCACTCTCCACGAAGCCTTTGATCTCTGAGGGCACACAGGGAGCTCCCAAAGGCATTCGGAGCACAGACATTGACTTTCCGAGGTGGGGAGTTAAGAGTTGCACCATGAGGGGGTTTGGTACGAGCTCAGGCTGCGAGGGGCCCCGAGGTTGAATGAGCGGTTTGGCCAGCTCGAGGGTCAGGGCCCGGGAGAGGCTGCCTGGGCTGTGTGCAGGCCGGGCCTGGGAAAGGTTCTTGCGGGAAGCTGGACCCTGCAGCGGGGAGGCTTTCTTGGGCATGGGCTAGGATGGGTGTGGTGACCCCTGAGAATTTGCCCACCAAGCAAGGTCTATTCTGACAGCCTCAAAGGGACCCAGAAACCGATTTTGAAGAGTACGCATCCCAGGAATGAACAGGCTCGTGGCGAGCCAGGTTGTCACCCGGGCTTACTGCTGCCAATCGTCACACTTTGGCTTGAGATATTGTCTGAGAATGACTTGCTGGAGACCGATCAGAAGGCGACTTTGGACCAGATAAAAATGACTTCCTCCCAAGGTAGAAGAGAAACCAGCTGGTCCCTCAGATTCCACCACTGTCCTCACCTACCAGGCTTGCATGAGCCTTCACGTTCACCCAACTTAAGTTAATTGAGGTCCTATGAGAGCCAGCCCTGATGCTCGTTTGCTGTGTAGATCTAGGCCTCTAGGTCTCTTCCCACCCCCTGCCTGAGGGATTCTGGCCAGACTCTTACTTCTCCTACAGGAGGGTCCCGCTGAGCCCCACCTGTGTCTACACCATCCTCAAAGGCGAATCCTGGCACTGTGGGTGTGGGGCTCAGGAGTTCACAACCTCATCCTGCCCTGCTCACATCTCTTCTGCTTTCTCAGGAAGAGGGACCACTTTTCTGGTCACAGGGAAGAGTGTGGTACATTCAGACGCTTTTACTTCCTCTATTCAGAGGCCCTGAAAAAGGGACAGCTTCTTCCGTTGGCCTCTGGGGAAGTGATTGCTTGTCCCTAATGAATGGGAGAAGCTAATAGGGACGTGAGCTACAATCCCAGACTCCCAGGTACAAGTTTGCAAAGGGCTGGCCTCTCTCCCCATGCCTGTCTGGGCCTTGCCAGGTAGCATGGACGAGGCGGCCCAGGGAAAGAGGAAGCCTGAAATTCCAGGAGTAACTTGCTGCAAAAGAGTGCGGAAGGGGCCTGTCACTCTCTCCACCATGGCCAGCCCCTTCTGGTTGCCATTTCTCCTCCCTCAACCCCACCTGCTGGCTGAGATCACAGTTTCCAGCAAGGCCCGAGGTCATCGGGTCGCTAGAAGAGATGCCATCACTGTGTTTCTTGGACTGGAAGCAGTCATGCCATCGGGCACCCACCCCTGGAGCATCCCCTGGACCCTTAGCCTGGGGGGGAGGGGGAGAGTTTCTTCACCAGAAGAAAGGCCATCGCAGAGGGAAGGGAGGGAAGGGGAAAGGTTTCTGGGATGAGCCACTCCGAATAGCTTTGGCAGTTTTGAAGGTCACTTTTTTTCCCCTTCCACCAAAGAATTTAATTAGGCTTCCATAAAGCAGCTAGATTTAGGAGCGGAACAGTTTTAGCTCCCCTGCTAGGAGTCCTCATGAATATTAAAGACTGGGGAAGGAGGCAAGAGGCAGAAGCGGGGCCAGCTCACACCCTACCTCCATTCCCGGGGCACTGCGGCGCATGGGCACAGGAAAAAGGGCAGCTGGGTTCCTTTGGCGGCGGGCCGGAGGGGATCCTGCACAGCCCTCAGCGGCTGCACGTCACCAAGTGTTGAAATCATCACTCCTTCTGCTCAGCCAGGACTCAGGGTGGAGTGTCCTGCAGTGCAGTGCAGGTGGGCGAGGGAGTATAGCGCTGGCCCGATGGCTCAGGTGACAGCAAAGGGCGGCAGGCTCGGCAAGGAAACTGAGGATCCACATCAGGCCCTCTTCGATTGCTCTTACTGCCCCTGGGAGGAGGGCCAATGCCCTGGGGCCGTCTTCAAGGCTTTCCTACAGCAAAGGTCAGCCACCTCCCCAAATGGGGCACGGCAGGGTCACGTCAGAGAGCAGGGGTTGATCAAGGGAAACAAGATGGACCCGCACCTGCCCTGCAGAGGTTTCCGGTGGAGCCAGGAGACAAGACAGGCTCCCCAGAGCTGTCTGAGAGAGCAAGTGGACAGGCCCAGCCATGCTCAGACAATGAGTGGATTCTTAGTTCCAAGGACTGTGGGGCAGGTGGGGGTGGCAGACCCTGGGCACTGTCGGGGTCAGCTCTACCGTCACAGTGAGGAGCCCCTCCAGCTCTGCTGTTGATGCCAACCCAACCCCACCTTCTGGCACATTCCCACAGGGTTCCTGCCGTGCTTTCCAGACATGTTCATTCCCATCATCCCCCAGGAGCCCCACTCACAGGATCCCTAAGAAAGAGGCAGGGTGGGCGGGCTCCCATCTCCCTCCATTTCACAGATGGGGAAACTGAGGTCTTGTGGATGTCATCCCTGATTTCATCCCTTGCCTGAGGTCATGGGGCTGATAAACAGAAGGATTGGGTCTAGAACCCAGATTCTGGGCTCCCAGCCCCACACATTTTTACCTCAGCAGTCATGGTTCTGGTCACAGTCAAGATTAAGGCCCTGTTGATATGGCTCTGGACTGTGTCAGGAGGAATTTGTGGGGAGGGATCTCATTTCCCCAATGTCTTTGTCTGCTGAGGCTCCTATAACAAAGTGCTATAGACTGGGTAGCTTAAACAACAGACATTAGTTTCTAACAGTTCTGGAGGCAGGAAGTCCAAGACCTAGGTACTGGCTGATTTAGTTCTTGGTGAGAACCTCTTGCTGGTTTGCAGACTGACACCTTCTTTCTGTGTCCTTACATGGCAGAGAGAGAGAGAGAGGGAGAGAGAGAGAGAGATGCTCTCTTCTTATAAGGGCACTAATCCCATTGTGAAGGCCCCACCCTCACGAACTTATCTAAACCTAATCACCTCCCAAAGCTCCCCACCACCTAATACTATCATATTGTGGGTTAGAGCTTCAACATATGGATTTGGGGGGGGGGACACAATTCAGCCCATAGCACCCTACTAGATTCCCACCCATTGGCTGGGGCCCATGCCTTGTTATAGACAGTATTTGCCCCACAGAGCCAAGGGCAGAACTAGGCTTCAAGAGGGGCAGGCTGTAGGCAGCCTGATTCACACACATATCAAAACTTCATTTATTCAGCAAACCCTGAGCAGCCACTAAGGGCCAGACACCAGGCCAGGCACCATTAGATCATAGAAGGCCAAGGAAGCTCAAGCAACATGGGATAGGAGTGCAGAGTACCCATGAACCTGGAGAAGGGGAGTTCCCCAAAGAAGCCAGTGTCCAGGTTCTTGGTTTCTGGTGTACAATGCTCAGGTCCAGTATTGGCAGGTGAGGCAACAGGAAAGGAAGAAGGCAGCACATTTCTGGGCTCAGGTTGGAGCTGTTCTCCTGGCAGCTGCCTCCCCATCCTGGTCTTATTTGTCTGCCCATAAATACCCTCCTGGTTCCCAACCCGACACAACGTGGCAGCAGCCAATGGCTGGAGCAATGGGCCAGGAGCCTAGAGAGCTGTGAAGAAGGCTGTGGTTTGCTGGGGTGCTGTTTGTGATTTCAGCTCTTTGAAGGCCCAGCTGGGAAATAATCTGTCCTTCTGTTGAGGCCTGGATTTGACCCACAGAGTCGCTGAGCTGGCCAGGGCCTAGCTGTCTGCTCAGTTGCTGCAGCCCACTGTGGCACTGGTGTTATCCAATGAGTTCTATGGGTTTTTTTTTTTTTGAGAAATGGAGTCCTCACCAAGGTCTTGAGATGTATCATTCGTGAACACCAGACCTACTATACAATATTCTTGGTTTCATCACTGACTTGCTTTTTGACCTTGAGCAGGATTCCTAACCTCTATGGGCATATTTCCTCTTGATGACAGAATGACGACAAGAGTCCCAGTGACACCTGCTTCCAAGCACATGAAAGTTTTCTGTAAAGTCTCAGTTTCTTGATGTCAGTGAGGCCTTGTTCCCAGAGCAGCTCTGCCATTTGGGTTCAGGAGCCCGGGGCGGGGGCGGGGGGTGGGGAATGAAACTCCACCCAGGTCTGTATTTAGGATCCAGTCTCCGCCCACCCTCGGGGTGCTTTGTGACCCTGGGCAGGAGGCTTGCCCTTCAGGGTTTCTTCTGGCTCCTTGTCTGGTGGGGGGATGGGCAGGGGCCGCATCTGAGGCTGTAGACATCCCTCTGGGCTGTCGGGGGAGATGCCAGCAGCTGGGGTTTGCAGAGAGCAAACAGATCTCCAGAGCAGGGAGCCCCCTTTTGCCCACATGGGAAGCTTCCTGCCCCCCCCCCGCCCCATCTTGCTCCTTCCACCCTCCACCTGCTCCGGCTCGCCAGCTTGACTCCCTGGCCATCCATTCGTCTTGCCTATCAGAGAGCCCACGGCACACCCTCCCAGTCTAGTCAGCTTGAAATTAAAGACTTGCTCCACAGAGCCGGGTCCTCTCCAGAGACGCTGCACTTTGATTATCCCCTCGGAAGGAGCGGCTGATTCGGTTTCTGCTGTGATGCTCCAGGATGGGGTGGGGAGGTGTGGCGGGGGGAGGGAGGGGAAGAGGGCTGGAGAAGCTGTTGTCTCTCTGGAGCGGGGCACCTTGCAGAGCTGAGGGATCTAAAGGGCAGTGTCCCCGGTAGCAAATTGACCTCGTGTTCGGATGGCCGTTGTGCCGGCTCAGGGGATGCTGCTGGAGTGAGTGTTACGAGGCTGACTAGGATGGACTCTCCGGAAGATCCCAGGGAAGGAACAGAGGAGGCTCGGCACTGCTGGGTTTGCTGAGGGGCCAACCTCTCTCCTTTGCTCTGATCTTTCCCATGTTGGATAAGTGTCTTTATAGAGAAATGCAATTCAGCAAGGAGCTAGCTCCTCTTCCTCCAGTGTAGCTCAGGGCCCCAAGAGGTGCAATGTAAGGAAGTGTGGCTGGAAGGGGGCGCTCTTTGGGTGACCGTCTGGGCTTCTGTCTGTGCAAGGAACACAAGTGCCAACTGGGACCTCCCCGCACCTTAAGATTTATGACACTGGCCTGAACCCCCATCACACATGGAAATTCCGTGCTCTCTCCCAAGACTTCTAAGAATTTCCAGGGAGGGGAACGAGCTTGATTCTCGTGAGCACCTTGGCTGTGAGCTCGTGCTTCTGCTGAATTCACTCCGTTTATGGATAGTCTCCTGACCATTCCAGTTCGGCAGTCTCACTTTAGTTGTGGGATTCAATTCCCTCCTTCAAATTCTACCCCCAGACCACTCACACAAGGCCTTCACACCTGTGTCAGACTTGACTGAGGTGTGGGGAGACAGAAAAAAATGTTTGAGGGAGGGGGTCATTACCTGTTGAAAGGTGGGGAAAATTGGCACATCTAAAAGCATAAGAAAACAACAAATTTGGATCAAATTGATATAAATGACTTTTTAAACTGCACATATTTATAGTGTTCAATTTGGGAAAATTTTAAACATCACCACAGTGAAGATACTGAACACGTTCGCCCCCTCCCCCAAAGGTTCCTTCTCCCTCCACGCTGGCCAACCATTCATCTGCTTCCTGTCACTATGGTTTGGATTGCGTTTCCTAGAGTTTTATATAAATGGAATCATGTGGTGTGGGCTCTTCTTAAGACAGAGAGGTTTTATATCTCAGAAGTGCAAACAGCTTCATGTTGGGTATTTGACATACTTTTTCTTTAAAATTGCGTTGCCCACTCCGCCAAGATGCTGTGTAGCGCCCACACCATCCCGCTGGGCTCTTCTGCTTCCCGCTGCTCATGAATTTCATCTCAATTTTAATGCAGAGCCGCTCGGCGACCTTTTTGTTTCCTTGACTTCTGTTAATCCATATCCTTAGTGACTTATCAAGGTAATTTCCTGAACAAAAGAGGGCTCCCTCCCTAACATCAATTCCAGTGCCAGCTGTTAGGATAAATTTTTCTATCCTCTTACGACTTGTGTGTGAGTGTGTGCATGTGTATGTAAGTGTGTGCGTGTGCCCGTGCGCACATTTGGGAGTAGAAGCGTGGGTCAGGCAAAGGGGGCTATTTTTAAAAAGCATTTGTTGATGCCTACCTGTAGCAGGCACTAGGCTAAGTTCTTTCATTCATTACCTCACTTAGTCCTCACAGCAAATACGTGACATAGGAATAATAATTCACTTTCACAGATGGGAAAGTGAGACTCCAAGAGGCTAAATACATTGTCTACAGACGAAAGCAAAACCAAGCCCCAAGTGTCCTGGACTCCAAACTTGGTGCTCATTCCTCTGCACCAGGAATGAGGAGGAGGTTGTGAAGCCTGTGTCTCACAGGTTGATCGGGAGTTGCTGCTTGGACGGCTGTGTTGAGAAAGACAATGAAGCTGAGTCTGAGTTCAGCAGAAGGCTGGCACCATTGATTAGTGATGTCTGTCACAGGTGTGGGTGTGGAGGTGATGTCTGTATGTCTTCCTTGCTTTATACCGTGCTTCTTTAGTCCTTCCTGTAATGCAAAATTGAGTTATTTTTCTTCATCAACAGGAGAGTCAAAGCCTTGATCTCTGAAGGAGCACCCGCAGGGTGCTCCAAGCTGGTTGGCTCCATCTAATGGCTTCTCTCTAGCAGGATTTCATGCCTAACCTTGGTCCCCACACCTCGGCTGCAGTTGTCAGAGTTCTCCTCTCATCCTCTCTCCAGCCCTTTCTCTGTAGGCATCCAGCCCCCAAGGCTGCCATCTTGTTTCTCTCCCAAACCTCACCACTCCATGCCAGGCAGCTAGGGCTCTGGGTCATGTGCGGTAGAACAGCACTGTCAGACCCCAGGCTGAGCACTCTGCTTACCCCGCTCTCTCTGACACCTCTTCTGATTTCCTCTCCACCTCCACGGCCATCTCTGGTCCAGTCACCAGCACCTCTCATCCGCATCACTGCAGAAGCCGCTTCTTCTCCTGCCTCCGGCCAGTCCGTTCTCCTCAAGGCGGCAGGAAGCCTCTTCTAAAATGTCTATGGGATCATCCCGCCTCCACAATGCCGTAGTGGCTTCCACCCTATTAACTTGCAACTCCTCACCGTGGAGGCCTCTGGGGCCTTCTCTCCATGAATACTCCAGACTCAAGTTTGCCTTAGGCCTTTACACCTGCTTAAATGCCACCTTTCTGACCATCCTATCTAAAATCAATGCTCCCTCCCTCCCCTTACTGTCACTTCTCTCATTTCCTTCAGAGCACTTATCACAAGATAACGATATGCCAGAGAGTAAGCTCCATGGGAGCAGGGATTCTGTCTTTCTTTGTCTACTTTTCAGTCTAGAATAATGTCAGGTACATAGAAAACACCAAATATCTGTGGAAGGAATAAACTCAGAGAGAGTTACTGCAAACATACGCTTCATTGTAAACCTCCTCAAACGGTTTATGAAATGGGAGGGGAATAGTAATAATACATGGAAAAGACATGAATATCTAGGTGACCTTGGGCAAGCCATTTAACCAGCTTGGACTTCAGTCTCCTTGTCTGCAAAGTAGGGCATGGGTTGTCCTGCACACCCCAAGAGCTGAGCAGGTTGGTGACGGGGCCTGGGGAGCATTCTCCTCAGGAACCGGACCACCACTAGGCTTCTTGGGAAGTGCTCCAGCTTTGGGCCTCTGAACCACCTGTCTTTCCCTGCCCCGGGCCAGAGCCAGAGGCTGACAAGACCTCTCCCCAGCCCCAGCTTCTCTCCTCCCTCCTTCCCTCTGCCCCCTCTGTTTCTGTCTAGTTCCCAGATCCAGCTGGGAGTTCCTTCCCACCTCCTTCCCGGGAGCCTCAGAGCCTTTGAGTCAAAGGTGCTGGGTGCTGGCCCATCAAGCAGGAGGAAAAGCAGGTGGTGGTTTAGGGGAAGGAACACCCCTTCCCGGGGCCTGAGGAATGGTGTCTCAGACTCTCTGGGTTCCGCTCCCCGGAGCAGCTTGGTGGAAGCACATCCCTTATCCTCCCAGGTCACTTCTCCGACCCCTCCTCCACTCACCCACACCCTGGCCACTCCCATCACCTCCTCTCCCCTCCATCTATAGGATAGAGGGGAGGATTTTACATCACAGGGCCAGGCTCCTGGGGAAGCTGCGCACAGCACTGCCTCAGGTAGGAAGGAGGCAAAAGGTTGGCAGTGACTTTCTTCTGGGGGACATTCACCAGATGCTAATGGTTTCTTCCTACATGACCCCATCTTTGAGTAATGGCCTCTGGGCCTGGGGGTGACCTCCGGAACACAGTCTAGGGAGGCAGTCTGGGTCAGGTGGCCTCCCTCATCCCACTCCTACTGACGGAGTCCCCGAGGAGGGGTCCTTGGTTTGTCTGCCTGGGAATGGCCCGCTTCAGCCTGAGACTAGGTGGTAATGGAATGTCAGGACATGGGTTCCACTGGTGACAGGGCGACATCGGGCAGGTCACTGCCCTCTGTGGGTCTCAATTCTGTCTGCTGGTAAATGAGGGATTGGAACTAGAGGTCTTGGGATGATGTTTGCTCTGAGAGACTAAAACTCCATCCAGAGCTAAGGTGCTACTGATTGTTCCTGACCGACTCAGGTGAGCTTCTTTCTGTGCCGAATTCCTGGCTTCTCAGACCCTCTGCTTCTCAGTGCAGGCAGGGCCCCCAGCAGCTAAGCGACAACCTCGTCGTCACTGTCACCACTGCTACCCTTTGCCACAAAACCACTACTGGCTGGCTGTTTCCACGCCTTGCCTCACTTCTCTGTGCGGTAGATAAAACTTGCTCTCCAGGGAATGAAATAGAGAAGCACTTACATAAAGTTAGAAGTGACCAAGGCAGGATTTGCCCTGCTGCCCGAGCCATGCTCAACCCACAATGCCGGACTGTACACTCGTCCCCTCCAGCCTTCTGCCATTGGGCAGAACTTTGCATAAATGACCCACAATGGTGGGAGGAGATGAGGGCCCTTCCCTAGACACCTTGGAAAACAGGGCGGGCAGCTCCCAATGTCTCTCCTAGGAGAGTTGGTAGGGCCCCTCTGCAGACTCCGGGGCTGTGATGGAAAATGTTATCAAAGAAGGAACTTCTGCCAGCCGTGGTGTGTTTCTTGAGAAGGGCAAAGGGCTAGCGAGGCAAGCATGATCCAGAGAGAGCCGCAGGGACAGGCCTGAGTGAAGATAAACTACATGTTTCTGGTGCAGCAGGGAAAGCAGAGAAGCCGGGACGGGTAAATAAGGAGACAGGTGCTGAGCATGGAGCCAGGGGAACTAGCGCAGGAGGGCACCGGGGCAAGGAAGCCTGCCTGGGTCCACGGAGATCCTTGAGAGACTCAGACAGGTAGGAAAGGGCAGTGGGACAAGCTTTCCAATGCTTTCGCTCTCCTTTGAGGCAAAAGGAGATGGAGGCTCTGAGGCCGGTTGGAACCATTTATCTCCTGGAGTTTCCAGCTCCTTACTCTGAAAAGCCTGGGAACCAGAAACAGCCTTTGCCCCCTTGCCGGCTGAGGTAGGGTCTCTAGGAATCCAGCTCTCCCTGCTCCCACCCCCTCACATGATAGACACACTTCAATACCTAAAGGCAGAGGGACAAAGAAGGGAATAAACCAATCAGGAGGTAATAAACCAGTCCGATGGTTTCTTTCTAAGGCAGCCTTGCAAATAAGAACGTAACATACCAACCTAAAATAAGTCTTCTTCATCTGCCCTCTGCAGGAGAGGGAGTCAAGTCAGTGACCGGGGGCCTTGTTGGCCTGGCAGAGTCTGTGGAAACCTAAAACATGCTCTTGAGGGTGGGCCCAAGAGCCAGCCCCTTCTGCACCTTAGAGTCTAATGTCATGCTGGGTGACACAGTGCCCCCAAGACCTCCCTTAGGGCTCCAGCTAGAAAGAGCAGAAGCTAAGGCAGAGAGCATACACTCTCTTTCAGATGGTCCCAGAGTTCTCATGAGGGCGGTGCCACTCAGGGCTCTGCCAGACCCTCCAGGGACCGCAGGCTGTGTGTCAGCAGGGACGGGAATCCACGTGCCATCAGCTCTAGATCTTGGGAAGACACATCCATCTGATAACACGGCTGGTTCATTTGTATCCATTTGGTGCCCTCCTCAGATGCTGGGATTTGTCTTCATTAGGGAGGGAAAGAGACATTTTCTGATAAGGTCCGAGGGGCGACTTCACCTTCATCCTGCCTCACACCAAAGCCGGAGCAGTGGCTGGGGTATTCTTCTGAGACCTCATGGGGAGATGAGTCCCTGTCTCTCTTTAAGATGAGGAAAGAGTCTGGACAAAGGGACTCCTGGGCAGAGGGTCCCTGGCTTCGTGTCCACCCCAGGAAAGAAACCCTGGAAGAAACTAAGGACTGTCCAGCCCTCAGCTTGGGGGCCCTTTGCTCTGAGGACAGACACATTTGCTCTCTACTGTAGTGTAACAAATCGCGCCAGGACTTGGTGACTTAAAGAGACACTAATCATTAACCATCTCTCATGGTGTATGGTGTTCAGGGGCAGCCTGGTTGGGTGATTCTGTCTCAGGGCCTCTCACAAGGCTGCAGTCATCTGGAGGCTGGACTGGGCTGGGCCCCGTTTCTAAGGAGGTCCTCTCACATGGCAGGCTAGCTGGTTGCTCTCGCCTGGGCTCTCAGCCAGGCTGCCTAACACGGGACTGCTTCGCCCAGAGAGAGCCATGCAAGAGACTGAAGGTGCGACGCCGTCATGACCTAGTCTGGGAAGTCATGTGCCATCACTCCCACTGCATTCTAACGGTCGTGGTCTAGCCCTGATCCGACGTGGGAGGGTCTACACAAAGTCTAATTCCAAGAGGATCAATGGGGGCCATCTTGGAATCTGGGCATCAAGCAGGGATGAGAAAATGCTTGGGATAGGGATGGCATTAGGCTTAAGGATTGGAAGCCTAGGGAATAGGGGTGAGGAAAGAGCACTGACCTCAGAGTCAGAAAGATCTGGGATTGAATCCCAAGAGTCACCCACCAGCTGTGGGACTTTTGGCAAATAACCTTGCACTTTTAGCCTCGGCTTCCTTATCTGCTGAAAGGGGATGAGTATCCCGCGTCACGCTCTGCCCAAGGCATGATGAGGGTGTGTGATGCGTGGTCAGGCTCAGAAAATGATCATTCAGTTCTTCCAGGGTCCTGTCCTCCCAATGCCAGACAAAACCCATAAGCTTTCTGGTCACCTATCATCCACCTTCTGGGGCCACTGACCAGAACAAGGAGATTCATGAAGGTTCCTGATGGCCCCTGATGGCCTTCATGAAGGCCCCTCCCAGGCAAACTCCTGGAGCTCCACCCACAGGGGCCCCAGGGTTGGGGGCAGAAGACATGTGTCTTCCCCTTCTCCTGGTCTTGTCAAAATGCCCTCCTTTGCCTGTTAGGTGAGCCCCCTGCCCTGGGTGATCACAGGCCTAGGGTATGGAAGGGAATAGTAAGTAGCCAGTGTGGTGTGTCTGGAGGGTAAAGTTTGCGGTTCTGAGTGATGAGGCTGGGAATGCAGATGGGGGTAAGTTTGCGAAGGACTTTACTCCCCAGCTGAAAATCACATCCTTTGTCTGTGGGTCCAGGGCAACCATAGGAGGTTCCCAAGCTGGGGAAGGCACCATGGTCCAAGCTCTGCTTTAGAACAACCAATATGTGGAAGGTCTGGCTCCAGCTTTCTTCTCCCCACCACCATCATTATTGACCTATTCACGACCACCACCCAAACCCACCACTTCAGGGAAGGGCCGATGGAGCCGCACCACCAAGTTAATACAAAACCCCTGGCCTCAGTGCCACGCCAGCCCAGAGGGGAGACAGCTGTAACAAGAGAGGAAATTACAGATAAGAGAAGAGAAATGGCCACAGCAAGATGAAGGGAAGGCAGGAGCTGGCAGAAAACAAACCAAGGTGACAAGACAGAATCAATAACAATCACCGCAAAGAGAAGAAGATGGGATTCATTACCGAGAGGGTAAAACAGACATTACCCAGCCTGCCCACGCGGCTCGCTGCACAAGTGGAAGAACTTTCAATTCGATTTGTGCTGACGGCGGAAATACTTGACAACACGGTGACGTAGGAGAGAGAAGAGGAAGACACAGAGAGAAGCAGAGAAAGAGACACCCAGGGAGACTGAAGGAGACAGCGGAACGCGTAGAGGGACAAACACGGGTGGAGTTTGATTGATTTTGTGCCTAGGTTCTTGAGCCTGGGGTGTAGAGGGACAGGGACCTCTTACCCTACAGGGAGCTGGGACAGACCTGAAACTGTTGAAAGTAAAGGAGGAAGATGAAGGCATGGAGACCATCACAGACCAGTTTTGGGGAGAACTATTGGAAGAGAACCCATGTCTTTGATGAGGGGCTGAAAGCGGAGCACGTTCACATCAGCCATCTTATCCTGTGCAGAGAGAACAGGAAGCCGACTTCCAGGGTGGGGCTCATGGGAACGTGTACAAAGGACAGGAGTCCCAGGCCAAGGCTTACGGTCCCCCCGCCATCCGTCCTGGAGGCGGACAGGGCAGAGCCTTTCCCCCACTTTGGAAGGAAAACTGGTGCTTAGGGAAATGTCAAGCCTTCAGGCCAATGGAACTGCAAAGGCGGAGATGCTGCCAGGTCCCAGAGGGGCTGGATTCCCGGGCAGCATCCTCTATACCAGGCAGCAGGGCAAGGTTAAGGTCAGGGATGAGGCCACGCTCAGGGTGCGTGAGGGAAAGAGACTGAGTGTTAGAGCCAGCTGCAGGAGCGCAGGGAAGATGGGGCGATAGAGGTACAGTCTTCAAGCCCAAGTGGTCACCATCCAAGATGGGGTAGCAGATATCCTAACAGGTGGGCAGAACGATGCAGGGGGCAGCGGGCAGCCTTGGGGTGGTCTGCTTCTGGCAACAGGACCCTAGCCGTGGGGAGGAGGTCTGACACTAGCAGGACAGAGATCCAAGCCTGGAAAGACCAGGGTATCGGGAAGGCCAGCAAGATAAGGCCTTGAACAAAGCAGATGAAGAAGCAAAGCAGACGCTACCTCATCAGTCCCGTGGACCATGCAGAGCAGCCCTGGGGACCATGATGGTGTAAACGTCAGGCCAGAACTGCTAAGATCCTCCAGCCCTAAGGCTGGACCTGGGCTTGTGGCAGAACCTACTGATGGAAGGGGAAGGGTAGGAGGGTGGAATGAGCAATCCCAGCCTTGGGAAAAGGAGGGCTGTACAGGCCAGGGCCCAGTCAGGTCCAGGCACCCAAGGCCCCCGTCCCCAGGCCTGACTGGACCTTCTCAACCCTAGCACCGGCTGTGTGCTTGCAGACCTATGAGCCGGGCACCTGTGGGCAGGGATGTGGGCGGGCTAGAGGCCAAGGGACCCAAGAGGAAACTCTGGCTGGCATCCTGTGCCCCTAGGCATCCTGCACCCGGGCGGTGAGCAGCTGATACGGCCTGCCTGGAGGGTGCTGGAAGCTGCACTTGGTGCTGGTGTTTAAATCGTGTACCTGTCAGGGCCAATCTGCAGTGTGAGCCAGAAGTGAGCTGGGAGAGCATCCAGGGCCCGGTGCGCGCACACCGCGAGAGGACAGGCCCTCCGCCATAGGTTACTTGTTCAGTCACCACCCTTCCGGAGGGGAGACCAGCGAGCAGTAATACACCAGCAGACAGTTATTACTCACACAGTGAGCTTACTGTGTGTCAGTCACTGTGCTCAGTGCCATACGTGCTTTGTCTCATTTGAACCGCACCCAACTAATGTTACGTCCATTTTAAAGAGGATGAAACAGGTTCAGAGAGGTGATGGAACTAGCCCGACGTCACACAGCCTTGAAGTGGCAGAACTTGGATGTGAACCTAGGCAGTTTGACTCCTTAACCTCATTATGTCATCTTTGTCTAAGGGCCATCCCTAAACTCTTCAGACTTCTCGTTCCTAAAGATGCCTGCATCCCACATCTGTGTCCCTCCCACAGTGGGCCACAACAGCCCCTTCACCCATCTTCATCCTTGGCCTCTCTACCTTCCTTCTTGTTTTCTTTTTCCTTTCAGTCAACCTCTCTGTTTGTTTCTGTGTGGCTCTCAGCGTCTATACCTCCCTTTCGGCCATTGTCTCCTTTGTTTTTTCCCCATGTTTTGCCTCTATCTTCCTGTATTCATCTGGAAGATTTGAGTTATTTCCTTTTGTGTCTTTTATTTCTAATTCACATTCAGCCTATTCTTCCTATTCTGTACTATTTAGGGTAATATAAATGGTCATTCTCACACAACTTGCAGAAAAGCCGTGTCTGTTTGGGAGGATTTACTTGGCAGATCTCCTAGACGCAGGTATTTCTTGTGGGCTCTGCTCTACTCTCATGACTGGCCCCTTCTCTTTCCCCTATCCCAGCTTAGAGCTGATGGAAAGGGCTGGAACAGCCCAGCCGGAGCAGAGAGAGGCAGCCAGAGCCGATGCTCACCAGAGGGAGAGGGAGAGGCTTTGATCTCAGGCACTTAACATGGACACAGCATCTTTGGCCTTTGGGGAAAAAAAGTGATGGGCTGGATGGGGAGGAGCAGTGGGTAGCTTAGTTGAAAGCGCACTGATACTGACAAAAATCTGGTTAAAACAATTAAACTGGTCAAATATAACTATTTTCACTCCCTAACAGTTTGGGGTGCTACAGATGTGCCCTGTTCTAGCCCCCCAATAAAGATGCTCCAGACTAGCCCCTACCTCCCCGCTGCCACGACAGCAGCACATCCAGATAAGCCCCTCCCCATCATGGGTCCCAGGGGCCCCAGGACTAATGAGTCTTTGGAGGGGCAAGGCCAGACGCACTGGCACCTCAGGGCCTCTGCATATGTCCTCCACCTGCCTGGACCACTCTTTCCCATATGTTTGCGTGGCCAGCTCCTGCACATCCCTCAAGGCCTCTGCTGGGATGTTACCCTCTCAGCCAGGCCTTTTTTGAAAACCCCATTTAAAATGGCCCCCACCCAGCCATTCTCGTCCCTCATCTGTTGCCACGCACTCATCTCCTGCCACTGTTTAATCAGTTTTCTCTCTTTCCTCCACTTACATGTGATCCCCACAGGAACAGTGTCTGTCCATCTGACTTACCACATCCTCAGAACCTCCCGTACAGCCTGGTACATAGTGGGCACTCAGTAAATATTGGTTAAATAAGGGGTTTTATAACTAGATTGGAAATTTTGCTGTACCGTGGGGATGGTTTTGCGGTCTTTCTATGTTTTTAAACATTTTTACCTACTTTTCATATTTGAGTTATTTCCTTTTGTGTCTTTTTTTTCTAATTCACATTCAGCCTACTCTTCCTATTCTGTATTATTTAGGGTGACATAAACGGTAATAAAAAGTTGGAAATAACCTAAACATCCAATCACAGAGATTACTTGGAAATATGTCTAATATTACAGAACAGAATATATGACAAGATTTTATTTTTGTAAACTGAATCTGAAGATACATAGATATTTATCTCTCATTATTTGGCAAAATGTTTTCTCAGAAACACATATTAATAGCTGTCAGAGGAAAAGGGAACTCTGGTGTCAAAGAGTTTAGAGAACAACAAAGTTAAAATAGGTTTCTTAACTGTGCATCTCCCCAGAGCTTCCAATTCATTTATGATGACTGTCATAATGAATATTCATTATAATGAATATTAAGAGGCTCCAAGAAGAAAATACAATATGTAATACTTTTCAAATTTTGACCAGGTTTTTTGTTGCTGTTAATGTTCTTGTTTTACAGCACAAGGGACTAAGGTTCTGGAACTTTCTTTGGGAAGTGGTAAAATTTGCCTGATCACACATACACACGCACACACACACACACACACACACACACACACAAAGAATCCAGAAGTGCGTGCATGTACCAAGATGTTCTCAGTGGTTGTGTCTGAATGGGTGGGTTTATAATTGTTCTCTATGTCCTTTTTGTTTGTCTGTATTTTCTGTAATGTGCATTTTTTTTTAATAAGATAAAAAGCATAAACAACTAAAAACAAAACTATAAAAGAAACTATTAAGAGAAAAGATCTGGAATTTTTCAATTTGGGTTCCCCTCCCTCTTTTTAAAGATTTCTAATTTGTTTTCAAACTGCTCTGGGTTTTTGTTTTTTTTTTTTTTTTGCGGTACGCCGGCCTCTCGCTGTTGTGGCCTCTCCCGTTGCGGAGCACAGGCTCCGGACGCGCAGGCTCAGCGGCCATGGCTCACGGGCCCAGCCTCTCCGCGGCATGTGGGATCTTCCCGGACCGGGGCACAAACCCACGTCCCCTGCATCGGCAGGCGGACTCCCAACTGCTGTGCCACCAGGGAAACCCTACTCTGGGTTTCTTTTTGCAATGCTTTTATATTTTTTATTTTGAAAATTAGTTGCAAATGAAAGTTTCCAATTAGCAGCTCATATTTTTTTATGACCCATTCATCATCTTGACCAAATAGTCATCTCTGGACCAAATCAGGCAGGAAGATGGGAGGAGAGACTTGGAGTGGGAGGTAAAAGAGGGGCTAGGAACAGACAGGGCAGAAATGAGAGAGACGGGAAGGAATGGGAGAAGAGAGCAGAGCTGGAGCAGTGGAGAAAGAGAACTCAGAGACATGGTGGAATCAACAGGGGGAGAGATGGGAGTGTGGGCGGCCATCAAACATTCACGGGACTGTGTCCTGTGCTGAGCACCGGGGAAGGGCGCACAGGACACAGCGCTGAGATTACAGCATGATGGGGAGACGGGTAATGAACCATTGCCAGAGAGTGTTTTGTGTCATGAAGCAGGAAGCTGGAGGTGCTCTGGGACCTAGAGACCCAGAGAGGCAACTGGCAGCACAGCGAGAGGAAGCAGTAGATGCTCACCTGAGCTGCCCTTTCTCCCAGAGGGCAGAGAGGGGGTCCCTGAGCTCCCGTCCAGGGTCTCCATGGGAGGGGACTTGGGGCTGCCGCCTGGTTAAGCTGGGTGGGGCTGGGGAGGGCTGGACCACTTGTCCTGTCTCAAGCGGCACATGCATCTCGGGCAACGTGCACTGTTTTTACAGAGATTGTTATAAATCTACAAAAATAGATTTTTTTAAATTAGAAATGTCCTTATTCACATGCTTTACATAAGATTGAGAAACGTCAGTTGCCCACACCAGAGAACACGTATTGTGGCTGCGATCTGGGGACTGGTGGAGATGACATAGGGGTCGAAGCTGTCCCCATCCTCACCCCGGGGCACAGCCTCTGTCAGGTGTTTGTGCGTCACGTCCTGCTCCAAGCCAGGAACATGGGCTTCAGGTCCCATCCAACTCACCAGTCCCTTAATCTGCACAACTTGGCAAAGGCCAAGCCTCGGCTGCCCCCCTGCCAGCCCCAGCCTTCCTCTGGCCCCATCACAGTTACTGGGCTGCACTCCTGGTGGGAGGACGAGCAGGCAGTGGCTAATCCCCCATTAGTACTTCATGCTTCTGCTGGAGTGCTCTGTTTGACGCGAGTGTGGAGGGAGAGGAGGAGAGGTTGTGCCTGCTCTCGGGGCCTGATCTTACTGTCTAAAGCAGACGGGGACCACCCTGGGCCCAGGGACTCCTCAGAGGCCATAACCCACCAGCACTGTCCATCTTATCTGTGGCCAAGGTCAGCGCAGGCTGGGGGAGGGGAGCGGGATTCAGCAAGGGAGTTGCCCCAGCATCACCAGCTTCCCTGCACAAGCCCCATGTGAGGATGCCTGGACCTCTTGGCGTTTAGAGCTCAGCAAGAAGGCAGACGTTAAATAAATACAGGTGTGACAGTTGCCGGTGAAGAGGAAGGGAAGCGTGATGGGGGGAGCCGGATGAGAAGGGGAGGGGGCAGCGACTCTTGGGGCCAGTCACCCAGCCTGGGCACAGGGAGGCGCTGTGGCCCTGGAGGACACTGAAGGTGCCACGGGCGGGCGTGGGGCTGGGGAGGCTGCGAAGGAGCTGGGCAGGGCTAGAAGGAGAGGAGGGAGCTGTGTGTGTACGTGTATGTCTGCATGAGTGCACGTGTGTACATGGGTGTATGGCCTCCAGGGCCCCCGCCTGCAGCAGTGAGTAAAGTGTCTAAGTGTCCAGGCTCCAGAACCAGACTGCTCACTGGGAATCCTGGCTGTATCTTCCCTTGACGAGACCTTGGCCATGTTCCTTCACCCAAATTCCCAGCCTCAGCTTCCTCCTCTGTAAAATGATAGGAATAGTATCGGCTCTGCAGGGTCACCAGTTAGGATTTGATGAGATCTTACAGGCAAAGCACTGAAACCAGGACTGACACGTGACTGGTTCTCAGCACATGTTAACTAGTAACACTAGTAACGATGTTATTTTATCTGTCGGGAGGAAAACTGTGATGCTAAGATGATGACTTGCCCTCTGAACACTGGGCATGAGATACACATTCCTTCTTCCCTGCCAAGCTTTCCCCCTTTTTTGCTTAGGGCAGATCATCAACTGCCCATGCCCTGGGGACACCAGGGAGGACAATGCGAGCAACCGATGCTGCAGGGAAGGACGTGGATCTAAGGGGCTAAAGCACAGCCCCCAGCTCCCCGGCCCACCTGGATAAGCCCCACTAGCCACTTGGGACAGATGGCAGAGCTTTGAGTGACTACTTCAATTTTAACTCTTTTCGATAATCCAGCACCAGAAAGCCACATACTTTAAAACAGTCCTCGTATCATAGATCAGCCCAAAGAGGCCAAGTCCAGCTCAGTTAAACCTCTGGAAACACTATCCATCACTGGGGGCAGCCCCTCCTTAGTGCTCTCCATACGGACTCCAGGCAGAAATGGATGGGCCACTTCTCTTGACGGCAACTCTTGGGTTGTTTACATCTTGCCTTCTTACAACTGGAAATGAACTTTTCTGAGCGGAGCTCAGGGTGGAGATAGAAGTCAGGTGGGTGGCAGGAGCAATGGAATGACTGTCCCTTAGAGAGAGGAAGTTGCCCTCTCTCCCCACCCCTCTCAGGGGACTCCCCTCCTTCCTGATATCTCGTGGGCTTGATCTGTGAGCTTTGCTTGACCCCCAGTATTGAGGAGGAACCACAGATGGTCTTGGCCTCTCCTGCAGGAACCTTCTAAGAGTCTGCTCGCTGTGGGGTGATTACACAGAGGAGGTCCTGAGTTGTGTGAACGTGGCCTGCTAGAGCAATGCCAGCTCCCCATTGGGTGGGAGTCTCTGTCTGCCGACAGCCAAGTATTCTGCAGAAGCTGGGCCTGTCTCTGGAAGCTGTCTGGCCAGGGATGATGTCCTCTCTGTTGGGGACACCCTGAGGCCTGAGGGCTCCTCCTTCCTGCTGTCTTTATTGTTTTTGTTTTTGTGGTACGCGGGCCTCTGACTGCTGTGGCCTCTCCCGTTGTGGAGCACAGGCTCCGGTCGCGCAGGCTCAGCGGCCATGGCCCACGGGCCCAGCCGCTCCGCAGCGCGCGGGACCCTCCCGGACCGGGGCACGAACCCGTGTCCCCTGCATCGGCAGGCGGACTCTCAACCACTGCGCCACCAGGGAAGCCCTCTGCTCCTTATTAACTGTGATGTGCGCAAAATATTTAGACTCCTTGGCCTAAGTTTCCTTATCTTTGAAAATTGAGGGTATAGAGATACCAGGACAGGCTACCTCTCAGTGTTTCTGAGAGAATCTAATAAGCTTATGTTTGAGAAAGCACACTGTAAATAATAGGGCACCGTACAGGTTGCTGTTATGATTCCAGTGAAGTTTCTGGCCAGATGGAGGCTGGGGGTCAGAATCCGTACCTCCTCTTTCTGTTCACCCATCTGAATTAGGAACAGTCAAGACTGCTACAGAAAGTGACGCAGGAGGCTGAGCTGCCTGAGGCGCTGAGCTTCCGTTGGGATTGGATTCAGCTACCAGTGACCAAAGAACCAGTGGCTAAGATAGGACTTTATTTTTCTCTCACGTGAAAAACTGGAAACTGCTGGGGAATGTCAGAGATGGAAGCTTTGGTCCATACACTCCTCAGGACTCCATGATCCGCCCAACCTGCTCTTCTGCTACCCCTATGCTGCGGCCCTTGTCTTCACTATCTGAGGTGACCGCCATCAGAGCCATGTTCCAGGTGGCTGTGTGGAGAAAGGGGCGAATAAGAAAAGGGCTAAGGGGGCAGCCATATTTCAGGGAAGGTTCCTGGAAGCAGCAAGACAATACTTCTGCCATTGGGCAGAATTTAGCCACACTTCACCGCAAGGGAGACTGGGTTATGAAGTCTTTACTCTGGGTGGCCATGTGCCCAGGAACATTCTCCTGCTTTGGAAGAAGTGCAACATGAATACTGGAAGGAAAACTAGCGTCTCTGCCATGGGATGGGAGGGGGATGGGTGGGGAAGAGAGCCTGGTCAAAATCCCCATGTTTTCCTGTTGGATCCTAAAACCCTCTATTAGGAGGGCTTTGAGCCAGAGTCCTGGCGAGAAGATGGCAGTTTGGATACATGGTATTTACAACTTCCTGCCGTCCTCTCCATTCCCACGGGCTAAACAGCCACCTGGCTGCCCCAATTTTCAATGCTGAGTGTTTAGAAACATGCAGTTTCACTGCTTTCCTGCCTCGGAGGCAAAGGTGGCTAAAGTAGGTTTCCTGATAAAGTAGGAAATAGGCCAAGTGGTAAATGTCATCTGGCACACCTGTCTCTAGCTGTCTGTCTGTCCACATATTATGACAGATAGACTGTGGACTCATGAAGCTATCTTAGCACGGGTTATGGGTTGTGGAGCCACTGCCTGAAAGCTCATGGTACCAGGCACTTCACATGTGTTATCATCTCCATTTTACAGAAGAAGAAACTGAAGCAGTGAGAGATTAGATGATTTGCCCAACGTCACACAGCCAGTTAGCAACCGAGCCAGGTGCAAACTCAGTACCTTGCCTTCATAGCTCATGTTCTTACCACGACTACTAGACTCTCTGTCCGTTCATCTGCTTGTATGTCTGTCTTGTTAAGACAGACAAGGCTCCCTGTGCTGCCGCTCTGCCTCTCTAGAAGGCTCCAAACCAGACTTTCCTGGACAAAGAGGTCCTTTCCCAAGCCCTGTGTTTTCCAACCTTATTTTTATTTATTAGTTTTTAAAAAATATTTACTTATTTATTTTTGTCTGCATGTGGTCTTAGTTGTGGCACGCAGGATCTTTCGTTGCGGCTTGCGGGCTCTTCGTTGTAGCCTGTGGGCTTAGTTGCCCTGCAGCACGTGGGATCTTGGTTCCCCGACCAGGGATCGAATCCACATCCCCTGCATTGGAAGGAGGATTCTTAACCACTGGACCACCAGGGTAGTCCCTCCAACCTTCTTTTTAAATTTCACTTCCTCCAGAAAGGGTCCCTTTAATAACCCACTTGGTTTGGCCATGCCAATCCATCCTGCATCTCCTTCAACACTGTATCTATCCCTCTGCTCCGTTGCTGCTGGTTGGACGCTGGTTCACGTGTTTCTGTTCTAGGTGTCCTGTGTATTCTTCATGTGTTCCTGTCCTGTCTTCCAATGTTGGTGGGAGTCATTGGGCTATCGTTACAGCGTGGGCTCTGGATTCCCTTCTCTCTGCTCCACATACACCCCTACTCTGCTTTGCGCATCTTCCCTCCGACCCGAGGACCACGCTCCTTCAACCATCCCCTCTCCACACATAGCCTGCTGCGGCCTCTGCCCTGTATCCTACTCTGAGCCCATAAAGATGCTCAAGTCATCCCATGTAGTAAACAACACTCTTGAGCCCCCAGGATTCCTTTCTGGTTACTGCCCTTTCTCCTGTTTCTCAGCAGAGTTTTTTGAAAGAATAGTCTATACCTGCTGCTTTGTTTTTCTTATCTCTTGTATCTCTTCAACCAAGCGTAGCTTGGCTTCTGTCCTGGCATACCATTGACCTTGTCTGGCCAAGGCCACATATGGCCTCCATACTGCATATCAATGGGCCCTTCTCAGCCCTTATTTTCCGTTACTCTCCCTGGCATTTGACATTGTTAACTGCTCCCTCTTTCTGAAAACTCTATCCTTCCTTTATTACCATGACACCCTTGTCTCCTAGTTCTCTTTAAACTTCTCCCACCAATTTTTTGTCTTTACTTCTTATTTTCTTCTCCTTCCTTACATGTCCATGCTCCCTAGGGCTCTGATCTTGGTCCTTTCCTCTTCTCACCCTATACTGTCTTTCTAGGTGATTTAATACACACCAATTATTTTTTTTTATTTTTAGTTTTTGCAGTGCGTGGACCTCTCACTGTTGTGGCCCCTCCCGTTGCGTAGCACAGGCTCCGGGCGCGCAGGCTCAGCGGCCTCGGCTCACGGACCCAGCCGCTCCGCGGCATGTGGGATCTTCCCAGACCGGGGCACGAACCCGCGTCCCCTGCATCGGCAGGCGGACTCTCTACCACTGCGCCACCAGGGAAGCTCCCGTACACACCAATTATTTTAAACGCTGTCATTGTGTTATTGACCCAGATTATTTACATTTCTGACATGGATCACCCTGCTGAGATTCCAACCTGTATATCCAGCTGCCTGTTGGCTGCCTCCTCCTGGATGTCCACTGTCATCTCAACCTCAGCATTTCTAAAACCAACTCATTATCTTCCCTCTAAACATGTTTGACCTCCTGCTTTCCTTTCTTGGTCAGAGGAACTAACAACTACGTGGTCCTTCAAGTCAGGACCTGGAGAGCCATCCTGGATCCCTCCTTCTCCTCCCCCCTCCCCCGCATCTGTCAGCCCCTACGTCCTGCCAACTCTGCATCTCAATGTTCTCCTTGAAGGCATCCTCTCTTCTCCATCATCCCCATATTTGCCTTCCTGGGTAACACATGAGCCTCCCAGAATCATTCATTGTCCCCAAGGCTATCTCTCTCCATTTCTTTTTCCACCCAACATGAACCCTTAAAAACACAAATTTAGCCATTCATTCAACAAATGTTTCTTTAGCGCCCATTATTTTCCAGGCACTGTTCTAAGTGTCACGGATACAGAAATGAATGATATAAATAGACTCTTCCTGATGGGGTTTACCTTCTAGTTGGGTGGCTGAGGGGAAAAGACAATAAAGAAGTAAATAATTATATGTCAGGTGGTGATAAGTTCTATGAAGAAGATTAGAGAAAGATAAGGGGGATAAAAACTGGCCATGGGAAAGTTCTGTGCTGTATAGTGGCTCAGGGAAGCTGTCTCTGAAGAGGTGGCATTGGAGCAAAGATACAAAAGTGGGGGTGAGTAAGCCTTGTGAATATCCAGGGGTGGGGAGAAGAGCACTTCAGGTAGAGGGAACAGGGTGCTTTCTGTGTTTGAGGACCAAGAGGTTGGTGTGGCTGGAAAGGAGGATGGTTAGGCTAAGGGCGGAGAAGTAGTGGGGAGGCCGGATGACACAGGATCTTGTGGGCTATTGTAAGGATTGTGGCTTTGTGAGTGAGAGGAAAGCCATAAGAGGGTAGGGAGCAGAGAAGGGACATGATCCAGGTTTCATCTCAGAAGAATAGACTTTCATCTCAGAAGAATAAACGTATAGGACAGAGGAAGACCAGTTAGAAGGCAGGTACAATAATTCAGGTGAAAATGGGTTGGTGGCCTGGACCTGGACTATAGTTTGGAGTGGTGAGAAGAGGTCAGGTCTGGGAGACATGTCTTGGAGGAGAGATGATGAGGAATTTGTGACAGATTGGATGTGGACTACCAAGAGAGGAGGCAAAGCTGATTCCAAGGACTTTGATAGGACAACTGGAAGGATGGAGTTGCCACTTCCTCACATGGAGAAGATGGCATGGGATTTGGCCAGTGGGCAGGGAAGGGCCATTAAGAGTGTGGTCAGGACAGGTTAGGTTTGGGCGGTCTTAGCCTAGTTGAGGACGGAGAGCAGGTACTTGGATTCACAAGGGTGGAGTTTAAGGAAGAATTGGGGTTGGAGATGTCACTTCTGCTAAAAACCCTCATATGGCTCCTCTTTATCCTGAGGCCAGAGTCTACCGGGAAGGGCAGGCAGAGGGACCCTCTCAGCCCAGGCTGGGAAAGCTGGAAACGTCAAGGGATCAAAGCCTGGGGCCAAGTAGGAAGCAAGATCCAAAACCAAAGAAGAGAGTTCAAATATGTTATCAACATGAAAGGGGTCAAAAGCAAATGTGACATTGATCCCTATCTGTCCACTGGTCTTCAGCCCAGTTTTTATTCTGGAAAACATTTCCCACCTCTCTGAGTAGGTTAGTGTCTCTGTTAATATGGCTTTATAGGGGCTTCCCTGGTGGCGCAGTGGCTGAGAGTCCGTCTGCCGATGCAGGGGACACGGGTTCGTGCCCCGGGCCAGGAAGATCCCGCATGTCACGGAGCGGCTGGGCCCGTGAGCCATGGCCACTGAGCCTGCGCGTCCGGAGCCTGTGCTCTGCAATGGGAGAGGCCACAACAGTGAGAGGCCCGCCTACTGCAAAAAAAAAAAAAAAAAATACGGCTTTATAGTGCCAGGTATGTAGCTCCTCCTTGTAGCACTTATATCCTAATTGACCTCTGATACTTATAATTTTAAAAAATTATACCGATATTACATTTGATACTTATGATTTACATTTATGCATTTAGTTATTACGTTAATGTTTGCCTTTTCTCTTAGATTGAAAGCTACTTGAGGGCAGGGATGACTTCCGTCTTTTCCCCTGCCCTGATGAGAGAATGAACAAATTAATGAGTGTCCAGAGGAATCCCAGAGGCAGAGAGAGAAGAGCACAAGGTGGTCACATTCAAGAGCAATTGCTTGGAGCACATGTTATGTCAAAGACTGGTTTTTGGAGGTTTGCCACGGTGGGGCTTGTGGGTGAGCACAGGGCTGGGCTGCTACAGGCTCCCAGGATGGGCTTTCAGGACCTTTCAGGGCCTGGCTCCTTCCTGCCCTGGAGCCTCATCTCTCCCAATCTCTTTCTCCACCTCCGTCTCCATCTTCATAGTCCCAGTGGATTGCCTGCCTTTGCTATTTCATACCCCGGAGCCTTTCTTCGTACTCTCCCCTCTTAATCTTCTGTTCTCGTCCATGGCAAATTATTGTTTATCTTTCAAAACTAAACTCAGATGTCTCCTGCTCCAGGCCACATTTCATAATCCCCCAGATGTTCATGCTTTCTTCTGTTCTACACATTAAGGGTCATTATGTAAACTAACTAGCGGCTCTGTGCAGTCAGGAGCCATGTCCTTGTCTTCACTGTAACGCCCAGCGCCTAGCACAGTGACAGCACAGAGTGGGCACTTAATAAATGAGCAAAGGAGTGAGTGAATGGATGGCCATTTAACCCAGGTTTCTTGAAACACTATAGTCTTCAAACAGCCCATATCATCACCCCATACACGTACTCACAGTTATCGCACCATGGGTCCAGATTTTTCTCCTGAAAATTGTGGTCACTGCAGAAATAGTGCAGTAGTTCCCAAGCTAAAGTCTTTGGACCCCCAGGGAAAGTCATAATAACTCTCTGAGAGCTTCTGTCAATGTCTCAAATAGCGCCACAGAAATCATACTCTTATCAGCACAGCCTCTACCTAAAACATCAGGTTTCTCTGCTTTTAGCTGGTTGTGCTAACCGTGGTTATCTCATGCAGGAGCTGAGATTGGCTGGGGATGACTTCATAGGCCTCCTTGAGGTCTGTGGAAGGAAAAACAATAAACGGTGTGCTGGGAAGAGGTGGGATGGGAGTAGATTCTTCACTTAAGACTATTCCCCGAGAAGCTCTGAGGGGAGCGTTGAGATCCACACTGCCCACTCTACTGGAGGGCCAGTAGCAATTGTGGATTTTTCCCTTAAGGACTGTGTCGTCCACACCCCTTAGCGTGACTTCACAGCCCCTCACAATCTGGTGGCTGCCTGACTCCCCAGCGTGACCCGCACCCCAGCACTCTCCGTGCCCCACATTCCAACCTCAGGGAAGAGCTCTCCTGCCCCCTCTGCCTGTGTTCCCTTTCACCCTCCTTTGACCCTCAAGGCAGATGCGATTGTTCCCTCTTTCCAGCTGGGGAGTTGGGGGCTGGAAAAGGCTGTAACCACTATGGTGGAGGATGGTGCATCAGAGCTGAGAGCCATGAGAGCTGGTCCTAGCTCCAGGAGGATAAGCCACCCAACTTCTCTGGGTCCCCAACTCCCCAGCTGGAAAGAGGGAACAATCGCATCTGCCTTGAGGGTCAAAGGAGGGTGAAAGCGTCTCCAAAAGCAAGGAGCACGATCATGCCTAGCCCCTCAGGCTCCCGGGGGGAACACAGGCAGAGGGGGCAGGAGAGCTCTTCCCTGAGGTTGGGACGTGGGGCATGGAGAACGCTGGGGTGCGGGTCACGCTGGGGAGTCAGGCAGCCACCAGATTGTGAGGGGCTGTGAAGTCACGCTAAGGGGTGTGGACGACACAGTCCTTAAGGGAAAAATCCACAATTGCTACTGACCCTCCGGTAGAGTGGACAGTGTGGATCTCAATGCTCCCCTCAGTGCTTCTCGAGGAATAGTCTTAAAGGCAGAATCTACTCCCAACCCACCTCTTTTGGTGTCGATTTCAGCCTGTGGCTCTGAAGGTTTCAACCCAGCTGTAGCTCCCCACACGTGGAGCTCCCCTGAGTCCTGGAGCTGGGAGCTCAGGTGATGCTGCAGCAATGCTCATGGCAACCGGCCAGGTCACTGGGACCAGATGTTGGCTCCATGGCAACGAGGACCAGAGTGAACGAAACCTCCGTGGATGATGGGAACCCTTGGTGGCAGGTGCCACTGTGCCCTGGCTGAGCCAGAACAGGGCAGAGGGAACGTTGTGCTACCCCTTACTCCCGCCCCCAGGCTTCCCCTGCAAACCCTCCATTCCTCGAGACCAATGAAAATGCTGCCTTCCATGGAAATTCCACCTCCCCTGCATCCCAACTCAGGGTTAAGTCATTCTTTCTCTGTGTTCCTGTAACACATTGTGGACACTTCCACTTACTTCTTATTTTGTTCCGCCTCATGTTTTGATGATTTCCTTTCTTGCCTTTTTCCTCCACCAGACTGTGTGCAGAATTGCATCTCATCTGCACTTGTATCTCCCTGAATGCTGAGCCTGACCACAGCAGGGGCTCAGTAAACGGTGTTGACTGCGGGAGAAAATATCTTTGATGGCCAAATCCGATGCCGATTTGATGGTGGCCTGGCATCACCATGCACATACTAAGTGTCATTACCCAGGGCTCATTCTTCCCTTTGTGTCCTTTCAGTGTCAACCGTGAGAATGGTTGAAACAATGCCCGGAGAGCTCCTTGGAGAGGGTTTGCATGAAAATGTCAAAAGATATCTCCAGTGAAGACAACACAGAAGCCACCCCAGGGAAATTAGTGTTCTACAATTGAAATTTCCAGAAAAGGTGATGGTGTCAGAGCTACCCTTAGGCCTGTTTTGTACCTAGCAGATTCTTGGAAACAGAAAATCCTACTGGATGTCTCCTCTTCCACTTGCTCAGCCCATTTCCTAAGAGGAGCCCCCCAAGCGCTCTCCCCTGCCCACCTGCGGTTGGAGGGAAGCCGGCAGAGATCCAGCTGGCTACTGCGGGGTGGGCATTGGGGGTGTGTGTGTGAAAGCAAGTGAAGAAGTGTGTCTGCTGGTGACCTCAGCGAAGTGGGACCTGCTTCAGGACTATCTGATGGTGGCAGCGCAAAACTCACATTTAGGGACAAGGAAGCACCCGATTGTTGCTTTATCTACCACGGCCCCTCCAAGTCACTGCGCCAGAAAAATACTTGCCTCTGTCACTAGGCTGCACCTGTAAATAAATCGGAAGATAAAAGACGCATTTCTGCTTTTCAGACTGTGACAGGCACATCCTGGTAAATTGCCTTCATGCTTTTTTAATAGAAGTAAAAAGGTTTGGGTGGATTGCGTCGCCCTAATACAGAAGCACTTTTCTCTCGTTTGAGCGGCCACAGATGAGATAATGAACGCGTTTTTATCTTTGTCTCTAAACAAAATGCAAAGAACCCGGAGTTAGACAAACTTCCCTTTGAGGCATTTCTAGGAAAAAGCTGGAAGTGGGTGGAAACCTCTTGGTGACAAACCCCACAGGCGCTGGGAGCTAAAGGTTAGGGATTTGTTCCCCCCAAAGCATGCAGCCTTCTCTTGGGCTGGAAGTGTGTTTGCTTCCTGGATTCAGAGACCCACTTCTATATTTCAACTTCCATTTGTTTATCTATAGAATAGAGGTAAGGTTCTCCATCCCCAGGCTTGTTGGGAAAGAATGAAAAACCCCTGGCTCAGTCCAGCCAGATGGCAGGTGTTCAATCAGCATCAGTTAAAGGTCATCCTGGTTTTGTATCAGGATGTCCACACACCTGGGCACGTGTTGCTACCAAGAAGCAGTGATTCAAGGGCCCCGCCCCTCAAATGGAGGAAGGCTGCGTGAATGGTCTCCATATGCCTGCCAGACACCCAGCCATGCTGTCTGGCCACTTGGCGTCTCTGATACTGACGTGCAATTATTTATCCACGCATTGGTTTTTTCTCTCCTGGGAGAAGGAGAGGGCAAGCCTCATGCCTCGTGGATGCTCTTATCCTCAGCGCCCAGCACAGCACCTGGATGCTCAGTAGGTGCTTGTAATGGACTGAATGTTTATGTCCCCAAATTCATATGTTAAAGCCCTAACCCCCGGTTTGATGGTATTTGGAGCTGAGGTCTTTGGGAGATAATTAGGGTTAGATGAGGTCACGAGGGTGGGACACTCACGGTGGGATTGTGCACCGCCTCCCTCCCCCACACCCCCCTGCATGTGAGCACATAGCAAGATGGCCACTGCCAACAAGTCGAGAGCAGAAGCCTCAGAAATAAACCTACCTTGCTGGCACCTTGACCTTGGATTTCCCAGCCTCCAAAACTGTGAGAAATATATTTCTACTGTTTACGCCACCCAGTCTATGGTGTTTTGTCATGGCAGTCCTAGATAAATGCTCAAGGAATGTTTGTGGGTGAATGAATGAGCGGTCCGGAGCAATTTGGCCCTCTCACACTTGGGGTGAGCAGTAAAGCTGGCTAAGTTCCCCTGTGGAACAGGGCGTGGTTGAGCTCCAAACGGAGGGCTCTGCCTACCTCCCTGCCCACCCCTCACCAGGGCTAAAAGTGGGTGAAATTGGTTGCGTGACCCTTACCTTCTCATCCACTTCAAGGGTATAAAAATAGGATGTGGAGAGGTTGATGGGAAGCTGGGCAGCTTTCTGTGGACTGAGCGGTCAGGGGGCTGTGTCCCACCTCCTTGCATGGGAGAGGGAAGGGGGCTACCTCCCTCTCACTGACCGAACGAAGGAGCTGGACGAGAGCCATGCCAGAGCTTGGCTGAGGCCCGAGAAGGTCCAAAGGTGAGAGGCTGTAGCTGACGGCCTGAGTGGTGAGGGACTAGGTGGCCTCAGATCGCTCCCTTCCTAGAGTCTGGCAGGGCGTGGAGGGAGCCTCCCTCCTCTGGGCCGGTGTGGACCTCATAGAGGGATGCTGGGAACTCTGAAGGCTTCAGGCCCCGGGCCAGAGGCTGGGGTGTGCAGGACTAAAGGAGGTGAAGGTCATAAGCAACCAGTAGAGGGGGTGTTACCTACATTGAGGGAACTACAGGTGAGAGGACACACATGAGCCCCTGACAAGAGAAAGACTGGCATTTGGAATCTGCCACCATCCTGCAAGTCAAGTAAGGCCACCTTGGCCTTTCTTTCTCCTCCCATCTCCACCCTATCTGACCTTGGGGTGGGGATAGTGGTCCAAACACTCACCAATGAGTAGAGGAGGAGTGAGAACATAGTGATGAAACTGACCACCCATGCTCCCCACTCCTTAAGGTTCCAGCTGTATCAGGTCCAAGCTGGGAGATGTGAGTCTTCAATAGGATGAGAAGTGGAGGCTCTAACAGTAAATTGATCTGGACTTTTAAAAACATCTGAGGGCTTCCCTGGTGGCGCAGTGGCTGAGAGTCCGCCTGCCGATGCAGGGGACACGGGTTCGTGCCCCGGTCCGGGAAGATCCCACATGCCGCGGAGCGGCTGGGCCCGTGAGCCATGGCCGCTGAGCCTGCGCGTCCGGAGCCTGTGCTCCGCAACGGGAGAGGCCAC